>NW_028275165.1:16955080-17267080 GCF_013281855.1 Momordica charantia
TCATTGAGCAACTATTGGTCAGGTTCGGCCGATGGCCTCGATCTTGAGGCCGAGAGAAGAGAAAGAAAAGGCTGGAAGGTGAAGATACATGATCTTTCTGGCTCGGCTGTTGCAGCAGCCTTCATAACTACTCCCTTTGTGCCATCAACAGGTTGCGATTGGGTTGCCAGGTCGAGCCCCGGGTCCTGGCTGATTGTTCGTCCCGATGTTTGCATACCTGAAAGTTGGCAGCCATGGGGAAAGCTTGAGGCGTGGCGCGAGCGTGGAATTAGAGACACCGTCTGCTGTCGCTTCCACCTTCTCTCCGAAGCGCAGGAGGGAGGTGAACTTCTCATGTCTGAGATCCACATCAACGCCGAGAAAGGTGGGGAGTTCTTCATTGACACCGATAAACAGCTACGAGCTGCAGCAAGTCCAATACCAAGCCCGCAGAGCAGCGGGGACTTTGCAGCATTAGGCCAAGTGGTGGGAGGTTTCGTGATGAGCTGCAGAGTACAAGGGGAAGGAAAGAGCAGTAAGCCGATGGTTCAACTCGCAATGCGACATGTGACGTGTGTGGAGGACGCTGCTATTTTCATGGCGCTTGCAGCTGCCGTCGACCTGAGCATCGAGGCGTGCAGGCCGTTCCGAAGGAAGATCAGGAGAGCGCCTCGGCATTCTTAGGGGGAAAAAATGATAGAAAAGGGAAAGGAAAAGAAGTGTTTTTAAGGTAAATTTGATGTGTAGAAACATAAACAAACATGGGAATACATCTGTATGAATTTTATCTTCCGAAGGCTTATAAAATTTGGCATTTTGTACAGTATGAGCTGATCTCCTTTACATTATCTTTTTGAAGGCCATAGATTGTAACTAATTAGGCTTTCCAACCTATACACATAACTAAAATGTATATTCTCAACTGTTGATGTGTAATTAATTTATTATTTTGTCAATATATATTCCATTCGTGTTGTGTGTGTGTATATATATTTTTTGTATTTCTTGGAAGCAGTATCATGTGGCTTACCTGAGTGAATCTCTATAATCGAGACTTGTTACCTATGTTGAGCAACACTATAACTAACGTGATTTAGTTGATCGATACATTAACGTCGACCTAAGCGTAGTTCAATTAGTTAAAACATATAATTCTAATAAAAATGTCGTGAATTTAAATCTCTATCTTACGTGTTGTTGTATTTATAGAAAGAAAAATAAAAAAATAATATATTAACTTCTCTTTTTTTTTTTTGCGCATGTTTAATACATTAATGGTAAATTTAAGAATTTTTAAAGAATCAAATTAAAATTTACTAAAATTAGGAACAATTTAGTATATTTGGCCTCAAAATATTTCTCAAACAAACTCAGGCTTTTGAGTTTCTAATCACATTTTTATGAAAAACATATTTATTGAAGTTACTTTAATTCTTGAATTTATTTGAGAAATTATTTTGGCCTACATATTTTTTTTTTATTTTAAAATTGACAATTTAACCCCTATACACTCAAAACTTTTTTAAAAATATTCTTGTAAGGTATTGGATGTTGATTGACAGCCAGCAAAATTTAATCCAAAAGATAGGTGACAAATAAATAATTAGTTGTCAATGCTGATATTTTACTAATAATTAATATTATAATGTCTTTTTTTTCTTTTTTTTTATTAGGAAATTATTATCTTATGAAACTCTCGCATTAACTTTTTTTTAATGCTTATGTAGCACCCTTTTAACGAGCAAATGCACTTTTGTAGTTCTTTTACAATATTTTTTTTTTAAATCAATATATATATATATATATATATATATATATACATATTTAAAAATATAAATTTAAATCTCATTTTAACCCTAAGTTTATTCTATTTTATCTTTAATCTTTCAAAATATCCAATTTGAACATTAAACTTTCACATTTGTTCCATTTCAGTCTTGGAAGTTTGAACTATACATCATCCAAATGATCCTTTTATTTTTTGAACTTAAAAAAATAACCTGATCCATACTTTCATTTTACCTTTTAACAAATTCATAACATAGTTTCGAGTATATGTACTAATGTATTAATGCGAAAATGCATTCAAGTCATGAAGGTTAACCATGAGTATTGGATATGCAGATAGAAAGTGACAAAATAATATAGCACTGAATAAAATAGTTCAAGGGGGTGTTTGGGGGAATGAGTAAAGTTATTAAGTCTGGGAGTTGTTTTTGGTGCAGACTTATTAGATCTGAGTTGTTAAAGTTGATTTTTTTATAGTATAATTAGAAATAAATTCCAATGATTTTTTCACTTTAATAATAAAATTACTATAATAATTCATTTAAAGAGAAAAAACATAATGATAGTCTAAAATAGATTTCATACAAAATTCCAAGAACAGATTGAAAGTTAAAAAATAGATCAAATCAATACAAACATGAAAATTCAAGCACCAAGAAGAACATCTAGATTCTAAATTTAATTTTCTTTTCTTTTCTTTATTTGAAACTTCCTTAAATTATTCATCAATTTAATAAGAAAATAATAGGAATGTTGTTGATGAATGGATGATATTTATTTGTAAAATTATGCTCTTTTTATAGCCCATTAGAAATAATAACTAAACCATAAATCAGGAGGAAAATATTTGTATTAATTAAAAGTCGAATTTACCTAATTCAAACCCCTAATTTTCTGCAAACCTTCATGTGATGAACCTTGAATTAATGGCAGAAAAAGAGCATTGCAAAAAGTTACAAGACGAGTTTCAGCAAAGGAGAATTTCTCATTCTTCACTATCAAATCACACATTAAAACCAGAAAAAAATAATAATAACAAAACAAAACAAAAAATGAACCACAAACCCTAATCTATTTCACTCTCTTTTCTTTCGAAATGAGATTTGTAAAAGTTCAGAAATTGAGGAAAGGTTGTTGAAGTCCGGACTTGGAAGACAGTAACTCCGGAGTTCCTAATTAAGCGGCCCCAAACACCTTCTAAGTGTCTAAAATAGTTACTTTTTAAAGTTTAAAGACTAAAATAGACCTTTTGAAAATTTCAAGACCGAAATAGAAATCGAAAAAAAAAAACCTGAAAGTTCAGAGACCGAATAAGTTTTAAACCAAAAATATATCTGTCCAAATTCTGAAAGACTATTTGAAAACGTAACAGTGAGCAGAAAAGTTCAATTCTTAAACTTGAATGCTAGGTAGTGAATAACAGACCAAGATGAGTCTATCCAAATTTCAGACACATCATGCAAAAGCCAAATATAAGAAGCTAATATATTGAAAAAGTCAGTGTCATTTGATCAATCAGGCATCAGTATCAAATTCTGTTTTCTGTAATTATGATCTGTGTCAAACTCACTACTGTTCCTCGGTTGTCTTCAGGAAATTCTCGACCTCGGAGATCGTGCTCCGAGCATTATCGAATTCTGGGCCTTTCTCTTGTGTAGATTCTTCCAGTTCAGCCTGGAGATGGGGAAGGAGAAGAAAAAAAAAAGTATGCTTTAGGTACGAAAAATCAAAACCGGGCACGTGCACAAAACCTTTTAGAATCAAGCTCGTCAGGAGAGAAAAGGAAGAGAGGAATGAAAAGGAAAGCTAATGATAATACCAATGCTCCTTTCAGATCAGCTAAGGAGGCCTCCAGACGCTTGTGACAATCTGGAATCATCATCCTTGATTCAGCCAGCACATTTTCCTGAGAAGGAAAATTGTAAAATCCTAATAATGCGAAGAATAATTCAAGAAGATTCATATGATGATGGGATTACATTCAAACTCCATTACCCAGAAGTTAAAAGAGTAAAATGTAGCTCAAATTAATCAATGTTTTATAACAAGGCAACACTTTCATTCAGAAAACCACCAAGGCTGAGGAACAACCTAAGGGACCGAGGGACAAGGTGGTGTCCCTTCGCTCAAAGAGGGAGATTACGAAAGAAACCCTCCAATTTTATAGGTGGAATAGTTTACGTCTTGCACACTCCAATTTTAGACTGTAAACGGTACAAGCTCACCAAAATAATAAAAAGAATTCGACTTATCAGAGAAAGAGCACTTTTGTACCAAAATCTATAATCTTGGTACTTGTGTGGATTTGCGTTACCAAAATCTATATATATATATATATATATATATATTTTTAACTAGGAGTCGGAGTTTTGCTCCCCTATATCCACGGACACCCACGCCGCCCCAAAGCCCAGATCCGGGAGACATCAAGGGTTTTATGGTATTAAGCTCACCAAACAGTTCGAACTCCAAACCTGTAGGACTAACCGACCCCAACCTTAGCTGCCCCATTGGGCCCAAATTGATAAACAAGAGTTGTTCTATGGGCATTCTGAATAGATAAATAATGTTTTAGTTCGTTGTTTTAAATTTATAATATTCTGAAAATAAAGTTCAACAGCGATGATGATTTAGTGGATTAGTTAGCTTTAGGGCTCTCTTTGTAATTTAGCAAGTATTTTACCCATGGTAACTAACTACAACTAACCTAAGGAAATAAACAGTAAACAAGTAAAATAAAATATTAAGCTAAATTACAAAGAGAGTACTAAAGCTAACTAATCCACTACAAGTCTACATCAAATGAGAAAGTAAAAGACCACAACAATTTCAAAAGTCCTACCTGATTACCATCTCTATCCTCCAAATTTGAGACCATTCTTCCTCTTTATAGTTTATAGACCAAACCACTCATCTTCATTCTCACAAGTTCTATTGTCGATTTCATGTTTAACATTTTTGTCCATCCAAGGTTTTGTTTTTGGATATCCTTAGAGGTATATGTCTTACAAAGAAACAGATAGCACAAAGCACAAACAATATCACAAGCAGTCAGGCAGACTAATCATACAGAACTGGGAAATGGCAATTTGAGACATTAAATCCTAACCACAACAAGAAAATTTTACAAAATCAACGGAAGATAAAAGCATGACACCTTATGCAAAATGCAAAAAGAATTTGATGATATTCAGAAATTAATGATCATAACTTGAAATTTACAAATACATATTTTCCTTCTCTGTACTTATTTTATTTTTGTCATATCAGTTTCTAATCATAAAAAAGAATACAACACAAGCTAAAGGGAAAAGAAATAAACTTCATTGTCTGTTATAGATTCATTAATGATTTTATACCATATACTATTTTTAGTGAATCAATGAAGACATATACTTTAAGAGTCAGCAGTATATGATTGAGAATGCAACCCATCTCCTTCTTAACACACACACAGGTACCTGTTGCTTAAGGTCATAAGGGTCAGCTCCCTTTTCTTTCATGTCAGCTGTTTTGGCAGCCTCTCTCTCCACCTCCTTCTCGTAAGAATGCAACTCCTTGATAATTCGTTTGCAGGTTGCTGTCTTGATCTTCAGATTTCTTACAGTAGCCATCCTTACCTATCACAAGAAGCACTTATCATGGATTTGAAAACCATAAACATCCTATTAATTAGTTTTCACACCCTAAATTTAATTCACTGAATTGAAGCAATTTAGCGCCAAAATTACCAGGGTCAGAAATCAGGAAGGGATAAAATACACAACGACTCGAGAACTTGCAAACAGAGAACACTTAGCTTTTCACGAACTAATCTTGGGAATGCCAAAAAGCATGACAGCACAGATTTAATTAATACTTTTAAGAGTCGATTGATTGAGATATGAGCTAAGTTCTTTTTTAATTAATGTTGTCAGTTTCTTATAGTTAATTTGTTAAGGGCTATTAGGATTCATGCAATTAATTCATAGTAGCCAGTCAGTTAGGCACATTGTAATCCGCTTCCTTTCTCCGTTTTCAATGTAGTATGAAATACAACACAGAATATGTTCTTTCCTCTTCTTAAACTCTGAGGTGGTGTTTGAGCTTTAGACTCTTGACATGGTTTCCAAAAAAAGTTTCCACACCGAACTAAGTTGTCAAAGTTTCTTCAGTCGTGAAAGTAAGTTCTTCTTCAAAACTCCTGGGTGGCAATAAAATTCATTCCCACACCTTCAAATACAAAATTTCTTTTATAGTGAAATCAAGCAATGGCAGGGATTAGAAAGTCACAAACTTCTTTTTTTTAGATAAGAAACTTGTATATTCCACGAGGAAAACAAAAAGGAATAACCTAAGGGCTGTGGTAGAGAAAACCCCACCCAAAAGGACTACACAATTCAAAACCATGGAAAGGTTGTAGTTACAAAAGAATTTGCTACAGTTGATGCACCACCAAGAGGCAGTGTGTTGTACTATACATTTCTACAAAAAATATCAAAAGAGGAAGACTTATCTTCAAAGACTCGAAGATTTCGTTCCAACCAAAGATGCCAAAGGAGAGCTCTCAAAGCACACCTCCACAAAATCCTTGCTTTTTTAGGGAGACTCCAGCCATGAAGAACATCTATTAACCAATCATCTATACGACTAGGGAAGCAAATTGACATACCAAAAATATCCATAAGAAAAAGCCAACCCCGAGCCGCGAATGAGCATTGAATGAACATATGGTCAATTGACTCAGTGTTGACCATACATAACGATTTCAACCAAAACTTCTTTCATGGGGAGCAAACTTCAATGTTTTAACTTCGATGAACTGCAGCCTACATTTCTGATACCTGAGGTCCTGAAGATACTTCAAAGAACGATTTCAAACAAAACTTCTTTCATGGGGAGCAACAAGATTCTCTTCAATAACCATGGATCCCAAGTCAAGGTTTTACAGTTAGGTTCTTGCTCAAGGAGAAAAAGAAAAGGTAAGTTAGATGATAAATGAGTATCTTCTCAAACAGTTGAGAATGTTGTATAATAATTGTGCATCAACTCTGTGTTTCTAATCACGTCAAAGCCATATTTACTGGCCTAGGGGATGAATAAGACACCCTTCAGTAATCTATGAGCTCTTAAAACAAAACTGATTGTTCTGAAGAAACTGAAACGTTGCTGCTAGCTCAGAGTCACATAATCAGAAGAAAGTTCCCGGTCTAAGAATAACTTCCAGCCTGAGATTTCTAGTCAGCACTCTGCACTTAGCTCGGTTACACGGACTGATTTCCAGCCTACACTATGGATATCCAGAGATGTCAAATGTCAAATCATAACAACAAAAACTCCAAATGCCCATTTCATTTGCGGAGACGATTAAGGCCTAACATTAGCATAACCGCACTACCCACATTATAAAACTCGAATCTAAGCAAGTTTAGGAAAAGTAGATGAGATCATAGCTGATACCCCAGCATTAAAGTAGGCAGACAATAAAAAATAAAAAAAGTAGCGCCAGTAGGGTTTTTGAGATGCAAGGGTTTAACACGTACCCTCTGCCTCGGTGTTCTGATTGGAAATCAATCTGGTGCATTAGAGGCCCAATTATATTGAAAAAGAACAACAAAAGCTAGAAGATGCCATGGAAAACCTACATGCTCCGGCAAAATTCGGCCGTCAAGCAATTTTCAGACCAAAATTTGACGAACCAATAGCAGGAGAATAAGACCCTGATTTCTTCTGTGGATGTTAATTTTTTTTTTTTGGACAAATCTTATCGAGCAAGTGCCAATTTGGTTCTTGAAATTTCAAAGTAGATATTTTTAGTCCTAAGGTTTAGGAAATGGTTCTAAATAGTCCCTAAAATGGTTTGACGGTTAATTGACTAACTCTAATAAATGATGTGGTTGTTAAATGACTGATTGTATAGCTGGTATTAGGAAAATTTTATTAATTTAATAATATTTTTATAGTGAGTAGAGTTTTCATCTCCTTGTTCCTCTCTTTTCTGGTGAACTTTGACGCCGGCCGCTTCTTCGCCGCCGTCTGAAATGTCTTTACAAGGAGACTGGGCTTGGCTTCGGCAAGCCTTGATTTCTCCAACCCTTAGACAAGGGCAGAAGCCTTTCCCTTGGGCAGAAAAATCTTTGAGATTCCACTGCTCTACGCTTTGCCATGGGAACATATTCAGCATAGTCATCTTTCTCTTCCATGTTCTTTTTGTCCATTTTTACATCCATCCCAAAGTCCTTCTCTACACTAAATGAGTGTAAGAAATCCAATCACAAAGCACATCGCAGCTAATTCTAGCCCTAGAAATCGTGAAATTTCCTATCTCAAATGAAGAATTCCACTCATGTAATAGTCACAAAGTTCCAAACGACAAAACCCAACTGCAGATAACAAATACAAATAAGAACAAGCCTCTCGAATTGGATTCCTCAGTGCTAGATTCCGATTAAGATCTTCGAAATGCAATGCCATTTTCAGTTCAAGAAAACCACAAAGGGATTTGGAGTTAAATAAAGGAAACGAAGAGCTCCATTGACAAATCACCCGATCATAAGAACCCGCAAACAGTATCAGAAGGCAAAAATTAGCTATAATTTACCTGAACCTTTTACAAGGGAAGCAGATCACTCCTCTTCTTCTTCGTTCTCAGGAGCCGGACAAGAACCAAACGGAGAAAGTGATATAAATCACAGAGGGAGCTTGGTGAGCGAAATTTTCAGATCTGGAAGGGTTTCCTGTTCCAGATCTGGGATGGGGGAGAGCGAGAAGGCGGACGACAGCTATCGCTCGAGCGGCGGCGACGGAGGCGCACAATGGGCGGCGGAGGCGAGGAGGTGGCCAGCGGCGAAGTTCACCGGAAAAAAGAGGAGGAGAAAAAAAGGGGAAGGAGATGAAAAGTTTGCTCACCATAAAAATGTTATTAAATTCCTTTACAAAACAAAATATTATTGAACTAATAAAAAACTTTCCTAATCAGCTATCCAGTCAGCCCACATCATCGGAAATATTTAGTCAATTTTGGGACTAAAAATGTCCCTTTAAAAAATTTTAAGTCTAAATAGACACTTATTTCAAATTTTAGATATCAAAAGCGAGTTTTCGACCCCCAAAAATGCAGGGTTACATGATTTTATTTTATCTTTTCTTTTTCGCTGCATAATTAGAAAGTTAAAAAAAAAAAATTTGAAAATAGAGATCAAAATAATCATTTTTGTTTTTAAAAATAAAGACAAGTGATAAAACTAAAATTAACATTTGAAATTTTTTAGTTTTTATTTTTTGAGACAAACATATGAAAATTATATTGACCCAAATGAATCCAAAATTGAAAGTATAAAGACGAAAATAATATCTTAATTTTAATAGTGGTATTTAACAGAAATTTTAAACATAAATTCATAATTTTGTGTTTAATGGCCCTTTGTCTTACCTTTTCTAGACAATTGAAAGGTTAGATATGTATTTAATACAAAATTTAATTTTCGTTTTGGTCTATACTCTACAGACATGTATTTTATACGAAATTCAATTTTTGTTTTGGTCTAGTTACATTAATTTTTTTTAGACGTTGAATAGATCAAAAAAATAAAAAAAGACTTAGTATACACAAATTTAAAGTTAATGGTACCTATTAAAATGTGGTCTTCTGGTCGATCTTCATCCCTCAAACACTCTCACCTCTGCTTGCTGAAGTTCGGGGTATTTTGGAGGGGTTAAAATTTGCTCAATCGTTAAATTGTCTTCGTATTCAAGTGGAATGAGACTCGTTTTTGGCAATTAAGACGATTAAAGGAAAATTCATACTTTAGGACTCACTTTTGGCAATCTGACTCACTTTTGGTTGATGGAAGTGAAAGCTTTAGCCCGAAATTTTCCATCCATCTCTTTCTCCATGTTTCTAGCTCTTGTAACAATTTGGCTCATTTGTTGGCAAAAAGGGGAGTCTCTTCTTTAGCCACGTCTGTCTCGTTATCCAACTTCCCTCGGTGTATTTTGGATTTTGGACTCTGTTCGGGGAGAATTCTCTTCACTTATTGACCAAGTAGCTTAATTTATTATATTTTCCTTTCAAAAGTACGATTTGATATTCTTGAACTTATAATTGTATCTATTTAGCCAATTAACATTAAAATGTTTTAATTACATTGTTAAATTTATTTTTTTAATTACATTTTGTCAAATACATCCCTATAGTTAACTGTATTAGTTTTCCTTTTTTTATCCAAGAGATTGCATTAATAAGAAATGTGATCATTAAGGGTTACATTCAGAATCCACAAAAGAAAATATCTACCCAAAGGATTGATAAACGATCAGAAATGACACGTTTGACCAATAAAACAGTTTGCTTGTTCATATGAAAAATTTAACCCACACAACACCTTCCTAAAGTCACAACATCTTCAACCCCATTCAATATTGTTGAGGAAGACTCCTCAATTAGTAGAGGAATAATCTTGGAACAGAGATAATTTATTCCAAAATTACCTTATTCTCCACCATGATAGTCTCAACCATGATACGTAAGGAAGAAGCAAAATTTCCTTCCTTGAAATTGGAGAGTGAAGCTGGCCATTAATACCCCTAAAATCCGCTTCTAAATCTACGCCCTGACAAAAAGTCACAACTACCATATTCGAAGACGGTAGTACTCTGACTGCTGATTCCGATGAGTTTTCATGCCACCGATACATCTCTTCTTCCATTCTAATTTGTTCTGTCCTATTTATCTGATTATGGTCATCACTGATGTCCTTCTAATAACAAAGCTATTAGAAGCTTGGTTGGGAGCTTTATCTTCCATTTCTTGTGCAATTTTTTGTGTCTTTAGAATTTGCATGTTATGATCATTCAGCGATGTTGATCATACCTCTTGTGGAGTGATTCGAATCACGAGTTTAGAAATGAGTTTTCTCTACTCTGGATATTGATCATCAAGGTAATCCGTTCTTAAACTTTTTTTTGGGTTGATTCCATACTTGTTTTCAGGGTTTTTGGGATTGAGTTTCATGGGTCTTAATCGTTAGCAAGGCTCTTAGATCCAACTCTCGAGGGTTTCTTAACATGATGTTTCTTTTCATTTTTTAGTACAACAATTATGAGATGAGGGATCAAACCTCCAACCTCGAGAGAATGAGTAAGATATTTTCATCACTAAGCTATGTTCATGTCGACAAAATTTAATGTCTCATAAGTACTAAATACTTCATTTTTTGTTTCTCAAAGTTCACAACAAATGAAGGGTGGGTAAATTGAAACTCCAACCTTATGGAAGCATATTCATCGAACATATCTCATATTTAGATTAAGAGACTATCTATTTAGCTTTCCCATGAGAGACTTTCTCTTATTTCTTTCACAAGCAAGTACAGTTTCCAAATCGCAGTTTCTAAACTGAAATTGAATCGATGCAAGGATTTTAGTGTTCATTAATTAAGAGTTCACATACCCAAATAGTTCTTAATTCCAATTAACTAAAGTTTTTTTTTAAATAAAATAATTCACTAAAGTTTAGTATCAATATTTCATAGTATAGAAGTGTAAATTATTGCTCTCTAGCCATAATTTTCATATGGTATCATTTTCTTTATAATTTATTACTTTTTGTAATCATCTCGTGTATTTCACTTCCTAATAAAATAAGTTTTAGGTGATAAAATGTCGATAACACGCGCGTGCACTGCACATTCTTGTATTTATCTAAATAGGATTATACTGTAATAACTTACCATGTATGCTTTCAATCTAGGTAAAATTATTTACATTTTTTAATTCAAATGAGGACAAAGAAATTTTCTAATATTAATAAATACACTTAGCAACATAGAATTCTCTCTCAAAAAAAAAAAAAACCTTACTAATTCTAACAAATAAATACACAAAATTAAGCTGAATCAAATATATGAACAAAGCAAAATTATCACTTAACCAAAAAGTCACAAATTTCAACAAAAATTCAAACATAGTATTATCTTCCTCTAAAACTCCATTAATTTTGTCCGAAATCCTTGTAAAAATTATAACAATTATTTCAAGTTAAAGCTTTACAATAATAATAAGTATCTTATCCACAAATTATTTTTTAATTAAAAAAGTAAGACTCTTTGTGCTAACCATTTTTATTTTTAGTTTGTTGTTGTTGAAAATTAATCTTACAACCTCTACTTTCACCAAGTATTCTTTTGTCTTGTTACTAACTAAAATATATATATATAATTCTATATCAAAATTTGAAAATCAAAAGAAGTGGTTTCTAGAAACTTATTTTTGTTTTTAAAAAAATTAGGCTAATATTTAGATATATTATGAAGAATTTAAAAAAACATATTAAAAAAATGGTAAGAAACAAGAAACAAGCCTAATTTTAAAAAATGGAAATCTTATAAACCCTGAAATGACAAATTTGAATCAAATGGTTACTAAAATCAATGATTGAATCATGGGTGACATAAATCAAAATGTGATCAGATATGTTGTACGCTAATTTTAGCACCGTTCAAGACATGGATAAGGAAAAAGGAAAAGACAATTCTCAACCACCGTTGGATCTAACCACTGCAACCCACCCATGGCATGGCCTACCTGCCAATAATTTTTCAGAACCGCACCCCTTTTCAATCACCATCCTCCTCCTCAGGCCTCCGCCATGAAAATAAAGCACAGAAAAGCTCAAACATTTCCTCTTCTTCCAATCAAGAAACAGAGAAGGATGATGGGCCAACCTGGAAAGTGGGTGGCGCTGGTGGCGGCGATATGGATTCAGGCATTTGCAGGCACCAATTTTGATTTCCCCTCCTATTCCTCCGATCTGAAGGCGGCGCTCGGGATGTCGCAGGTGGAGCTCAACTATCTGGCCGTCGCCTCCGACCTTGGGAAGGCCTTCGGTTGGTGCTCCGGCGTCTTTCTCTTGTATTTTCCCCTCTGGGTTGTCATGCTCATGGCGGCTTCCATGGGGTTTCTTGGCTATGGCCTTCAATGGCTCCTCCTTCAAAGGATCGTGTCTCTGCCCTACTTCCTGGTTTGCTTTCATGCCCTTCTCTTCTCCCCTGCAATTCATTCAATTGTGTAAAACTTCAAATACCATAACCTAAATTGGATGCATTTTCAAACAAATTCCGAAAGGGGGTTTTCGTATAAGAACCTACATAGCTCAATTGATTAACACATTAATAGACACAATAATGGGCAGTAAGGATAAATAGACACAATTGTTCATCCGAATGGATTTTCTTATAAGAACCCTATCTCAATTGATTAAGGTATTACCAACTTGTGGCACATGCAGTAAGGATAAATAGACACAATTATTCATCCCAACAAAATTGTCACAATAGTGGTTAGGGTGGTTAAGGTATATTTCTTTTTTCCTAGAGTTTTGGGATTCAATCCCACATCCCAAATGAACAAAAAACAAAACTGTCACATATTTAATACCCTTGTCATCTACTAAACTAGGAAGAATAAAAAATACAAGATTGGGGGGGTGGGGGGGACAAATTGGAAAGAATGATCTGATTTACCTGCTTTGTGACAGAGGTTCCTTGTAATCAGGTATATCTTCTCTGCTTGCTGGCTGGATGTAGTATCTGTTGGTTCAACACAGTCTGCTATGTCTCGTGCATTCAAAATTTCCCGGCGAACCGAGCGCTTGCACTGTCCTTGATTGTCAGCTTCAATGGCGTCAGTGCAGCTTTATACACCCTGATTGCCAATGCAATGGACCCCAATGATGCTAGCTTCTACCTCTTCCTAAATGCACTGGTTCCTCTCATCATCTCTGCCCTTGCCCTCTTCCCTATCCTTCATCAGCCTCCGGTTCAGTTGCCATCTGCCGATGCCACTCGCCATGATTCCCTTGTCTTCCTCTGCTTATACGTCACAGCAGTTATCACTGGCCTGTATCTAATCATCTTCAATCCCATGCCTTCCAACAAATCGGGGTCCCAAATTCTGTTAGCAGGGGCCATTGCCCTTTTACTATTTCCTCTTTGTTTGCCAGGAATTCTGAGTACTCGCAAGTGGTTGAGTCGGATCACATCCACCAGCTTGAGCTGGCTTAATAACTCTAGATTCAACCTTGTCGATCATGAGCTTCACCAGGAGCTCATCACTGTTGGAACAGAAAGAAATGGCACTAAGGGATTCATTCCTTTTGATTATAAGGAGAAGGATAGCATTTCAACGAAGGTGATGGAGAAAGAGAACTTGGTACTACTTGAAGAAGAGCACCAGGTTAAGATGCTCGTGCGGCGGTTGGACTTTTGGCTCTATTATGTTGCATACTTTTGTGGTGGGACAATTGGATTGGTTTACAGCAACAACCTTGGGCAGATCTCAGAGTCACTAGGATACAGTTCGTTGACAAGTTCGCTTGTAACACTCTACTCTTCTTGCTCCTTCTTTGGGCGGTTAATCTCAGCAGCCCCAGATTTTATCCGTGAGTATGTAGTAACAGCAAAAGGTTCATATCTTATCTGCATACATTCATTTTTCATTGAAAGATTAAATCTAGATAACTTGAGACCCTCCATTTGCATTAGAAAGTGTGGGTTCATATTCTTTCTTCTAGACTGCATACCTTTTTTTTAATAGATAAGAGACTGAGAATGTATTAAGAACAGAAGGAAAAGGCCTAGAGGCTGGGGTAGAGTGAACCCTGCCGCGAGAACTAACACAAAAAGGTCTTTCGTCATTTACAATTATGAGGAGGCTTAGTTATAAAAGAATTTCGTATGATTAGTGCTCCACTAAAGATTAAAACTATTTCCAAAAGAAGGATACTTATCCTAAAAAATCCTATAATTTCTTTCTATCATTTCTTTCCAAAAGTGACACAGCAGGGACCTCCATGCACATCTCCATAAAACTTTTGCCTGCCTCTTAGACTTCATACTTTGTAACAGCAAAAAGGTTCATATCTACATGTATTCACTTGCCATTGAAAGATCGAGGTTAGATAACTTGAAACTTTCCATTTGCATTATAAATTGTGGGTTCATATTCGTTCTTCTAGATTTCACGTAGTAAATGCAAAAGGTTCATATCTACATGTACTCATTTGACATTGAAAGATAAGTTCAGATAACTAGGAACTTTACATTTGCATAACAAAATATGGGTTAAATCATATTCTTTCTTCTAGACTTCATGTAGTAACATAAAAAATGTCTATATCTACATCTACATGTATTCATTTGCTATCGAAACTTATCATTTCCATTGGAAAGCTTGACTTCATATTCTTTTTCTAGACTTCCAAAACACATTCAGTGAACAATAAGAGAGAAAAATGATGCTCATGGATTGACTTTGTACCTGTGCAGAAAGGTGTACTTTCCAAGAACTGGGTGGCTAGCCATTGCACTGGTGCCAACTCCAATTGCCTTCAT
This sequence comes from Momordica charantia, assembly GCF_013281855.1. Lineage (NCBI taxonomy): Eukaryota > Viridiplantae > Streptophyta > Magnoliopsida > Cucurbitales > Cucurbitaceae > Momordica > Momordica charantia. The sequence goes on from NW_028275165.1 coordinate 16,970,218, forward strand.
TTTACTCGCTGCATCAGGCAGCAAGATAGCATTACAAGCCGGCACTGGGTTGATCGGCCTAAGCTCTGGATTTATATTTTCAGCCTCTGTTTCAATCACATCGGAGTTGTTCGGACCAAACAGCGCAGGAGTCAACCACAACATCCTCATAACCAACATTCCCCTCGGCTCATTCCTCTACGGCGTCCTAGCGGCCGTGGCGTACGATTCAAGCGCCGGAAGTTCGCACCAGGCCGAGGCGGCGGCCGCGCTGGGGGACGCGGTGGTTTGCATCGGCCGTAAATGCTACCTGCAGACGTTCATATGGTGGGCGTGCATCTCCCTCTTCGGCCTCGCTTCTAGCTTCTTGCTTTTCCGACGGACGAAACCGGCATACGACCGCCACTTCGAGAGTAATCTGAAAAAGACACCGCCATTTTAGATCAGAGAGAGCTCGCCAGTTCCCTTTCTGAACTGAAGTTTACGCAGAAAAATCAAGATTTATACTCGATATTCAAATGGTGCTGAAATTGAAATCCCAGATCCGAATTCCGAATTCAAATCAATATATACCTAATTCAATAATGTAGAACGGATTCTCCTGTAGTTTGAGAGGGAAAGTCCCGATTGCATCGGAGCTTGGCGGGCTCAATTTGAAAGGAAAATCAAAATGTAATTAGCGTGGATCCTGGTTGGTTAATTAAAGTAACTTCTTGTTCTTGTTCATGTTACTAATTTCTCTCTTTTTTTCCCTGAAAATTTGGGGAAAATATAAGAAAATGTTTTAAAATCCTTTTACACTGTCCCTTTAGCCGTTCTCAGTTTCAGAGAATTCAAACCTCTGTTTGCTTAGTTTTTATTTTAAATAATAATTTTAAGGTTGAAGAACACATTTGGAGCTATACTTCTTCGGTAGTTTCTCTAAACTTTTAAAAATAACGATTTTTAGTTCTTGTATTTTTAAATTAGTTATAATTTAGTCTTTCTTAACTTAAAATTTAAGTTAAGATTTAACAAAATTTTACCTAGCTGCCCACTATAATATATATGCATACAAATTAAAATGTGTGCAAAATTATGAACTAGTTCAAGTTCGAGTTGGTTCAAACTTAGATCGGTTTAGGGTTTTAAAAATCATCCGATGTTTGCAGGTGATGGAATTGACGTCGAAGACGATGAAGAAGAAAAGGCAGGTGAAGGTGGTAACATTGCTTTTTTTTTTTTTTGATATAACGTGAGGGTGGGGTTTGAACTCATGACCTCTTGATCAGAGAAAAGTGTCTAAACCACTTGAGCTATGCTCGGTTTGGCAGACGGTAGCATTGCTATTGAGAGAGCACTGTCTTTAGACAAAATATATCAATTGTTTGTTACCCTGTTTTCTTTTTCCACAAAATTTAATTACTCTTTGGGTTAGAATTGAAAGCTGAGAAATTGAAAATCCCCTTAAAGAAAAGGGGTGATTCTTCTTCTCTCCCATAAGAGAAAGTACCCAAATGGAACAAAAAAAGGGTGGGGGGACTAAATTGGGTACTGGAGAGTTATGGAAAAAGAACAAATGTGAAGTCTCGTAATGAGATAATTGGTACGAAGAGAATTATCATTATGTAATGTAACTTTCATTTCAGAATTCACTATTACGTGTTGATTTCATAGCTCACTGTTACTTTAAAACAATATCTTCGACAAAACCATGTAAGATTATAGAAAATTTGGACACATGAATATAGAACTTTGAGATTGGTTTCAATTTCAAAAGTTTCAATTTTACCGTTAATCTTTGATATAAAAAGTACACTATGACAAAAGTTGTTCCAATTATGCCTTTAATATATATATGTATATGAGATAAAAAAATATTAAATAATTTACTTCCTTCCAAAATAATAATTCTAATTGAAAAATGTACGAAAGCATACTATATGTGTATAGCTCAAAGTTTAGTTGAGCTGGTTAACACATATATCTCCAACAAAAAAAAAATTCGTGAGTTTGAATCTCCACTCCACATATTCCACGTATTGTTGTATTAAAAAAGTCAAAATAATATTTTAAAATTCTATATGAATTATTTTTTTCTAACCAATGTGGTTTTCTAGTCATATACACAGATAAAATAAAATGTCACACATGCATGTCACACACAAAGTTCATATACCATATTTACAAACGGAATATTGTTAAACTCATTGCAAATGGAACTCATTTGTTTTATTTTTGGTATGCGAATACAGTATTTATCTTTAAATACTGCTCGGATTCTTCCTGACTTGAGTGTTGGAGTGTTTTCTATCTTGCAAGTCTCCTATTCGTTTCTCTCCAACTCGTTTTCAAGGTCATTTCTCAATCCGAGCCGAGGTTCGCGGGCTTGGTCATTTATATATATATATATATATATATATATATATATATATATGTTACTCTCATGTCTACTAAATTTTAATCAAGTGATACGATTGATAGTTAATAAAACTTTAAAAAGAATATGAACAAAAATTGAAAAGTTTTATTTTGTTCCGAGTTGATTGACAAAGATTCAAACATACAACCATAGAGAGGGAGGTATTCTTCTCTCTTGATTCCTTATTCTTTTAGTACTACTTGACCCAGTTGATTAGTTGTTTGGCTAAATGAAAATGAAAAATATTCTAACAAATTAATCCCATATTCCTTCAATGTTAATAAGCACACCGCACGAAACAAAACAAAAAATTAAATTTTTTTATAATTGAGATTTGTTGTTTGAGCTAAAAATCTATGATCGTACAATGTTCGAATTTGAAACTTCAAAGTAGATGATATCCTAAGACTCTAAACACTTGATACGCTATCTTCAAGAGACATCTTAAACTAAAAAAAATGTAAGTTTAAGAAACTTATATTTGAAATACAAAATATATATAAAACAACTCAAATTAATTGTTCGTTATAAAAAAAAAACGACTCAACATTCATATTCCTCCCCTCGTGAACTCAAAACTCATGGTTTTGTCCAATAAACCGCACTAATCCACGGCACAAACATGAGTTCTACATCATAAACCATATCCTAATTTCATACACAATTCTTAAAAAAGAAAAAAAAGGAAAAATTTTGCCTATTCAAAATCTCACCCACGACGTCTAAATTGTAATAGATACAATAACTAAAAAAACACTCAGACTTGGAATTCCAACATTGGAATAAATTCCCATAAATTTCGCCATTACAAACAATCACCAAATGCAATAAAAGGAAACAAAAGCGTCAAATTAATTACATAATTCTCCTAACCAATTATTCATAATTTACAATTTGCCTTCCAAAACGCCCCCATCGATTCCATTCACTTCCATTTCCAGTTCACTATTTAATCCAATTCCTCAAATCCCATTCTCCAAAATCTCCATCGCCAATCTCATCCATGGCAATTCTTTCTCTCCTCCTCTTGTTCTCCTCCGCCGTCGTCGCCGTCGATTATGGCTTCACCGTCGAATTGATCCACCGAGATTCTCCCAATTCGCCGCTGTTCAACCCCTCGGAGACCCACTACCACCGCCTCACTAATGCCCTCCGCCGCTCCATCAGCCGGCACGCGGCGGCGCCGGCGGCGGACGTTGCGGAGGCGCCGATGTATAACAACAGAGGCGAGTATCTCATGAAGCTATCCCTCGGAACGCCGCCGTTTCCGATCATGGCCATTGCCGATACCGGAAGCGACATCGTTTGGAGCCAGTGTGCGCCGTGCACTCGGTGCTACACGCAGTCAGCGCCGATGTTTGACCCGAGAAAATCGGCGACTTATAAACAAATCCTCTGCTCCTCGCCGATTTGCCCGTTCTCCGGAACCGACTCTTGCCCGGTTCGGTCTGACCAGTGTGAGTACTCGATTAATTACGGCGATGGGTCCCACAGCCGCGGCGACATTGCTGTCGACACCGTGACGCTGGGGTCCACCTCCGGCCGGCCGGTGGCTTTTCCTTGGACCGTGTTCGGCTGCGGCCGTGACAGTGCCGGAACCTTTAATGCGAATGTCTCCGGCATAGTGGGGCTCGGCCACGGCGTCGTGTCGCTGGTCTCGCAGATGGGGGCGGCCACCGCCGGGAAATTCTCTTACTGTTTAGCTTCGATCGGTTCCGATTCGATCCGTTCCAGCAAGCTCAGCTTCGGCGCTAATGCTGTTGTCGCCGGCGCCGGAACTGTCTCCACCCCTATTTATACAGGTAGTGATGATAAATTATTACTAAATAATGAATCGAAATAATTAACAATTTTTTTAAGGTGCTTTAATATTCAAACAAATACTAAAAATTATGCTAATTTTATCATATATTTTTTTTTCTATATTTTTCACTTTTCTTCAAACTATATTTACATTTTTAACCAATTGTTAAAAACAAAATTTCCTTTTTGAAAAATATGTTTCAAATTTTGGCTTTAATTTTTAAAACAATTGGAAATAATTGATAATAACAAGATAAAGAATACATAGCAATAATGGAAAGCTCGACTTTCGATGACAGAAAATTAAAAATGATTAAATACTTGTCAAATAGGAAATTTTTTATTTGTGCCGACTGTCGATAAAAATTTTATCAATATATTTAACTTTTCATTCATATTCTTATGAGAAGCCGATGGTCCGTTCTATCGGCTCAAGTTGGAAGCTATGAGCGTTGGGAATAACAAAATCACGTTTTCGACCGCGTCTTCGTCACCCGGAGATGCAAACATCATCATCGACTCCGGCACCACCGTCACGTTACTCCCACCGGATTTCTACGCCGACTTTGGCACCGCAGTTTCCGACGGGATCAATCTCGAGCGCGTGAGAGACCCGAACCAATTTCTAGACTTCTGCTTCCAGTCGACGGCCGACGACTTCGACGCGCCGTCCATCACGGTGCACTTCGAAGGCGGGGACGTGAAACTGAGCCGGGAAAATGTGTTCATAAGGATGGCGGACGACGTCGTTTGCTTGGCCTTCGTCAGCGCCCCCCAAAACGGCGGCGTTTCCATCTACGGCAATATTTTGCAGACCAACTTCTTGATCGGTTACGATACTCAGAAAATGGCTGTCTCCTTCAGGCCGGCGGATTGCGCCGCCATGTGATTCTCACGTGCCGTCTTGTTCTTTTGAAAGAATAAATTATTTCTATATATCCATGCAAAATTATTTATGATTTATAAAATTTCGACAGAAAATAGTATACTTTTTTTCTTCACGTTTACGTACGATCTTATTTTATATATAAAAAAAACACACAATTTGGACTTATTATGATTTATTCAATTATCGTATTGGCTTAAATGAAATTGTGTTATTAGTACAATTTTAAATAGTAAGTAATAATTTTGTTATAATAAAATTATCAAGCAGATTCTATTTGATTGTAAAATAATTCTTATAACTGTTAACTTTTAGTTGAACTAAAAGAAATGTTAAATTTTAATTAATTAGTATATATATTTTTTAACACAACAATTAAGGATATGTATTTGAACAGACGAATTTTATATTTACCATTTTTATTTGTAAAAAATTTAATGGTGGTGGATAAATATATGTGCTCGTGTACCTATGTTTTTAATTAAAAATTAAATAGCTTCCAAAATTTTAATAGTGGCGGATGGAAAGTTTTTTACCAATCAGATGATAAGTGGCATTGTTTGTAAAATACTAAGACAGGAATGAGAAAAAATAAAGCAAAATGAAAATTTGTATTCTTACTAAAATTATGGACCCATCTAATTTAATTTGAGAATCATTTTTTACCATTTTTCCTAATCAATTTATGGGACCTACTTTAACTTGTTTCTTTTTTTACTATTTTTCTTTTCTGACTTTTTAATTAACTATTTTACAATTTGATTATTATTTGATGTGATTTTATCATAAATTATTACAAATTTCCACTTAGTTTATAAATTCTTTATTTTTTACTTTGTTATTATTAATTAATATTAATAAATTTGATAAAATAAAATATATGATTAAATATTATAACTAGAACAAAAACTTAATAATATTTATATTATTGAGAGTTGTTCTAATAAAAATTATATATATGATAAAATAATAAAAATTATATTAATATTTTATAGTTGATGTGGTTTTATTTTAATTATTTAAGTATTTATTAATATTAGATAAATTTTTTAAACAACAATCTTTACTATTAATATCATAGTAATAAAACAAATATACATGCACCGGTTTTTTTTAGAAAACATGCTAATTACCGTTGAACTATGTTGATGTTAACAAACCAATTAAAGTTTATAATTAATTTAATATAAAATAATATTAACACACATTATCTTTTTATTCCTATAAATAAGAAAGAGATATTATAGTTGTTTATGCGTGAATTTGCACAACGTCAATCTAGCTCGAATTTGGTCCTTGCTCAGACCCGAATCGCCAAGGGAAGACCTGCACTAGAGGGCAAAATATCTTACGCTCAAGTCAGTAAGCAGCTCGGATTCAATATTAAATTCGATGAGAAATTCGATACCTGCTGGTGAAATGAGGCCCTCTATTTATAGGTTTAGGTTTCGACAGAGGTTGCGACAGGCAATTACCTTTATCGGATTAGAGGTCGGACGTGTCGGGTTTAAGCAGATCGAACTCGGACACTTTCCTATATCTGGAGTTTCTTTTTGTATATTATATGGATGATCAGATCCGCAAGGACCATGATTGTGGGAGTGACAGGTTAGTCCTTAATAGGAAATGACAAGTCTTCCATCTTGGAAGGTTCCGATATGGAATTGCGTAAGTTTGTTCATTTGAATCTTCTGTCAGCGGCGAATCTCCGTCCTCCACGTGGCAATAGAAATTTTCATCCCCAAACATTGGGCCCCTCTTTGACGGGTTCAATCTCGATCTGGCAGAGAAGTCCTGTTTGCAAAATCTATCCACGTGGTGTCTTTTGACATCGTCATAATAATTATTACCGTTGAAAAACCTTGAAAACCCGTCCATGTGGTGTTTTTACTATTAATATCATAGTAATAAAACAAAATATACATGTTATATAAAAAAATTACTGTTTTTTTTTAGAAAACATGCTAATTATTGTTGAACTATGTTGATCACAAACTAATTAAAGTTTATTATTAGTTTAATATAAAATAATATTAACACACATTATCTTTTTATTTTTATAAATAAGAAAGAGATATTATAGTAATTGTAATATATTCTGTTCTTATTTCAATTCAATACAATTTTAATAACACAACATAATTCCGATTAAAAAAAAAAGATAGTAAATAACATTCAAATTTCAATTTGGATTGATTTCATTCTAGTTCCTTATCATTATGATTTTCCCCCATTTTAATTGAAACTGGAGCTAAAAATATTAAATTTGTAAATAGTTGGATCATATGGCAATTTTTTGTTTTTTTTTAAATAAGCCCAGCCCGAAACCAAAAGCCCGGTCCATGGCCCAGCGTATAGTCTCACGCTCTCTCCTGATCACTCCCCTCTTCAACGGCATTCCCCTGTTCTCTGAGTATCGAGTTCACGGCCTCTCCAACAATGGCTTCCAAATCCTCAAAGTTTCTCCAGCGCTTCGGTTACGATCTGCTATTGGCATCCATAGTCGTGTTTTATGCCTTCATGGCGCCCTACACTAAAGTTGAAGAGAGCTTTAACGTTCAGGTTTACTAATTTGTTACCTCTTGCTCCTTCTTCCCGGTCTCAACCAAGAATTTCACTTCATCTTTACCTGAAATTAACATAGTTTGATGTAGCGTGCCGTTGTTTATTTTTGAAGAAATGTAATTGATCAAGGACGTTGTCATTATTGCTTAAGCTGCCTGATAATTGTAGTGTTTTTCAGGCAATGCATGATATTTTGTATCATCGGCAACATATTGACAATGTAAGGAGTGCAGATTCTTTCTTTTGCCCTCTGGGTGGATTATGTTTGAAATTGATTACGTTGGATTTTATAACCAAATGTTTGGATTTTGTCCTTTTTTTTCTTCTTTGAAATGTTAGTACGATCATTTGGAGTTCCCTGGAGTGGTTCCTCGCACTTTTATTGGTAATTTTCACTTTTATTGGTATGTTGATATCCTCGAGTTTGTAGAATGCTATGAGCCTAATAAGTAATGCTAATTTTGTAGGTGCACTTTTTGTATCACTGCTAGCATCTCCATTTGTACTAGTAATAAACCTGCTTCACTTGCCCAAAATATATGGGCTTTTAGCAGGTAAGAAATCACTTTGATTATGGATTACGGTTATAATATTAGTTTGATTATTCTAATGCATATTTTCTATTTTTAAACTGATGTAACTGCCGTATTTTCTCCTGTCTCTGGGTTGTTTTTGTAATGGGTAAAAGCTTTCGTAATGGTACTCAAGAAGAAGAAACTTAACATGCTCTTGTGACGAGTTGCAAGACAAAATTGGATGTTATTATCATTACTACTACTTTTTGAAACAAAACAGATTTGAGTGACGTGCAGAAAAAATCAAACAGCTCTTATGATATTTTCCCCTTCACTTGTGTTAGAGATTTGTTTTTATCAAATGACTGAATGTTTTCTCATTGATTTCTGAGACTTGGCGGTGATGGCTATCCTGTAGACCAATTGGTATTTCTGTGCACGAGTAGAAGCAACCCCACTCATTACATTCCTTGTGTGCATATTCTTCTTGTTTCTTTTTTGTTCCTTTAATATAAGTTCTCATATATTATAATTCTCTTGGTGCAGTTCGTGTAGTATTAGGTTGTGTTGTACTGTCGACATTACGTTTCTTCCGTATTCAGGTAGGCTACAGTTCATTTACTCTAACTCTTATCCAAAATAAATTTTATTTTCTTTATAGGTATGGTTAGTCTTCTTATCCTTGAGCTAAACTGAGTTATTGTTTTTGAACCTTTTTTAAATAATTTTTTTTTTTAATATTGAAGTCTGATAAAAAAAAAATTTATTGAAGCTTTTGATTATTGGAAGACACGCTGGTATTTAGCTGCATGTTATTTCATATGGATAATTTTACCTTTAGTTGAATATAAGAAGAATCAAGAGCTCCATTGCAATCAAGTAATCTATTGCTTTCTGTTGTAATTAGTGTATGTTGGTGAAAGAAGAGTGTGTGTACTAAACAATGTGGTGACACTTCAATGATGGAATTTTTGGTAGTAGCTTAGGATGGCCGTCTTCATGTGACAATGGTGTTTGATAGATAGAATTTCCATTGAGAATTGATGAAAAATTATTATTATTTTTTTTTATAAGAAACAAGGATGTAATATTAACTAAAAACCCAGAAAAAGGGGAAGACAACCTAAAAGCGGAGGGTAGAGAGAACCATCCCTTCAAACCTATGCAATTACAGCTTTTCTTGTAGCTCTTTTTTCCATGTCCTGAATTCCCCATCTTCTACTTCTTTGTCTTCTCCTTCTTCTTCCTCTTCTCCGTCCCCAGTGACTCCTTGGTTTACCTCTCTTTGGAAGATTAAAATTCCAAAGAAGATTAAGTTCTTTGGGTGACAAGTCTTACTTGGTAAAGTCAATACTATGGATCGAATTCAAAGGATGTCTTCCTTTTGTCTGGGCCCGCAGTGGTGTGTTCTGTGTAGGATTGCCTCGGAAGATCTTGAGCATTTGTTGTGGTCCTGTCAATTTGCGTAGGAGTTATGGCGTCGTTTTTTTAAAGGTTTTCGTATTGCTTGGGTTCGCTCAGAGATTGTAGGGCGATGATGGAGGAAGTGTTGTTATCTCCCTTTTTCGTGACAGAGGCCGTTTTCTTTGACAAGCGTGCTTTCTGGCTTCTTTATGGGGTATCTGGCTGGAGAGGAACAATAGGCTGTTTAGGGGTTTGGAGAAATCTGTGGATTATGTTTGGTACCTCATTAGGTTTAATACTTCTTTATGGGTTCGGCCACTAAGGCCTTTTGTAATTATCCGTTAGGTCTTATTCTTTTGGATTGGAGCCTGTACTTATAAGGATTCCCTTGACAGACTGTTTTTTGTATGCCCCTTTTGTGTATTTTCTTTTTCATTTCTCTCAATGAAAGTACGGTTTCTCATAAAAAAGAAAAAAAAATTTACAGCTTTCCAATCTTGCATAATCAATTGATGAAAAATTATTATATGATCATATAGTATGGAAAGACATTCACTAAGACGTTTATTTCTTGTTGGGTCAAGTGGTTGTCCCATGAAAATAGTTGAGGTGTGCGCAAGCTAGTCTAGATACTCACAAGTTAAAAAAAAAAGGGTTTATTTCTTGTTTTTAGATACTCACGAGTTAAAAAAAAGGGTTTATTTCTTGTTTTTGTGCATCACTGAGAAAATTCGACCTTGGTAGCTGATATCTTAGGAATATTTGGTGGGTATTGAGCTCAGCCAAAGGTGCTCAAGTTCCTGGGCATTTAAATTTTAGTTAAGTATTTAAGCTACAAGAGTTCATATGAGATGTATCGCCCCCGAGGGTAACCGACTGGCAGAGGTTTGGGGTCTCTTGGTCATACGTATTGATTTTAAACATTGGGTTGAATTGGAGGTGCATAAGGATCAAGAATTGAAAATGAGATCCCTTTCAGTAGTATCAGTTCGTCTAGCATCTCTTTTGCCTTTATGGTTTTTATATGCAACCTTAGCATTTATATTGGGTTGCTGTGTATGTGCATCTACCTGAAGATTTCCTTTGGTTGTGTGGTCTAAGGCTTGGTATTTGTTCTCTTTCTAGTTTAAAGAGCAAAGTTTCTATTCGTGCCCCTTTGATACGGGCTTCTTATGGTTTTTTCATAAAGAAATGAACTGAAAACAAACAGTTTCCTTGGTGGTTAAAATTCCTAGAGCCAATTTAGATATAACATAATCTTTTTTTCTTAAACTAATTACGTGTAGTGTTACTTAGTAGCTTTCATTTTTTGAACTGAAGAGAGAGACTAAATGGTCGCTTTCATTTTTGAATCAGCTTAAAAAATATTTTCACTGTAGAGTTAAGGTGTGTGATGGAATCTGCTATTATTGAAAATGATCATAAATTTAAATTTTTTTATATTTACTTGTACCAATCTTTCATTTGATATTTGACTTTGATGTTCTATTCCATGCTAAGTTGCTGATTGTTTTAACAGATTCGAAACAAGTTTGGACATCAAGTAGAAGCTTTTTATATAATATTCACTGCAATCCAGTTTCATATGCTGTTCTATGCTAGCCGGCCTCTTCCTAATATCTTAGCTCTTTGTGCAGGTTGTTTCTCCAAGCTTTTTAATTCATTGTTTGTTCATTCCTTTCAACTAGCATCTATGCAGAATTTTCTTTGTGTGGCTATTTTAAAGTGATTGTCTCAAACAATATTCTATTGCTGCAACCCTGTCTGCTGTGGCTCATATAATTTTTATCCCTAGTGATATAAATAAATAAATAAAAAATGTTGTACCTTTTTGGTGAATGTTAAAATGATGTTTTTATTTCACACATTTAAATAGCTCTTAAGTTGCTCAGGTTGAAAATGACTGCATTGGAGTCAGAAAATTTAATTTATATGATTAAATTTTTATAATACATTACCTTGTGTTGGTGTATAAAGCTGTTTCAAGGTGGTACATAAAAGTCTCAGGAATCTTGCATTTCAAATAGGATTTCAGATCTCCAAAATCTATCCTTTTATCCAGTGTTTTTTCTCACGAAAAATAGAATTTGTATCTGCATAGTGGTTCATTTTTGGCCCAACTGAACTTTTCAGCGTAAAGAAAATACTGAAAATTCTGTTCAGAAAGTTTTTGTCCTTTCTCTTGGTATCCATTTTAGACTCTCAACTAATCGTAATTTTTGAGATGGTATTGGGGGGGGGGGGGGGGGGGTAGACGGTGACAATATGCCTTTGTAAATAAACATAATTCTTCGAAGTTGACCTTTTTAATTACTATATTCTATATGTTGTAAGCCCTTATTTTTCGTACTTGTTGCAGTTAACATGGTGTATGGATATTGGCTCAAAGGGAACTCCTATGCAGCATTAAGTTGCTTGGTATGTGCCTCAAAGGATAAAATGAGAATTTTTTTAGTAATCAGATATGATGCAAAAGGTGGTAACCTCTTCTCTGCTGTCTTGTCTACCCTAATAGCAAGAAAGTATGATTTGAAGTTTGTCTGGAACAGAGAAGCAATGTTCAGTCTAACGAGTTTCTGTCACCACCATTAGGATACTCCCAATAATTGCTAAGGTTATTAGACGCAACCCTGAAAGCATCTTCAGGGTTACCATCCGGTCTTCTCTTTTTTAGATTTTTTGCTGAAAATTCCATATCCAGAGTTTCCCTGATGCTAAGAGTTCATCCTTAAATGTTAGATTTGTTTACTTATTTATTTTGAATCCTATTCTTGAACTATGTATCTGTCTTAAATTTAATTGCATTACATGTCAGTATTTGGTATTATCTCAATCATTTTCACCTCTCTCTCTCATCAGATATTTGCTACAATCATCTTCAGATGTGACATGCTGTTACTTCTTTGCCCTCTTGGCTTAGAGTTTTTGATGGTATGTGGATGTTACAAAGGACTTTTGGTTTAAATTAATTTCTTGGTTTTTACTATTTAACTTATCTTGCTGGATATTTGATTTATTATCCATTTCAATTGTGAATTTTTCAGGTCATTTTCCTTAATTATTTTTCCATAGGAAACATTACATTTTCATTGATAAAATAAAAACGTGTTCGTCCATGTCATATTTCTTAATTCTATCCATTTTCTTGTTCTTTTACTAAACGTAGGTTTCTGCCCGGATTAATGGGGTTTCACGTTTCAGAAGTAGAAATCAATTATGGAAGCTGATGATGTTTCTTGAATTTTATTAGTCTACATGATAAATCAATGCATCCATGGCTATAAAATTCAATTTTTAGTTCAATTTCTTGTAATTTAGGAAGAGAGGCACAAAGAGATTGATGTTTGTTAACAAATTCGTTGTTATTTATGGTGCGTCAGGGAGCCAAATGAGGTGCTATCTTTATTGAAGCCTTGCACTTTTAATTAACTGACAACACATCTAACATGTTAGTCGGTGAAAATAAATTTCAATAAAACATGTCTCTCATTCAACAATTGACATCAAGGCATTAAAAACTGAAAAGAGCCCCGAACCAGGTCAAGAGAGTTGCAAAACACATATTGGCAATGTAGTGTGGATAAGTTTGATGGGGAAAGAGGATTCAAATTTTACAATTATCCTTACAAAGATGTGTCCCTGATCTCAATAATTTTTAAATTTCTTCCCAAACAGATCAAAATGATATCATTTTGGGGGGCACTAAAGCGCTGCGTTGGCATTGCTTTGTTGTGTATAGGTTGGTAAGCTATTAGTGCTAGCATTTTAATTCATCATTTAATTGTAACTCCTTTGGCTTGGGTGAGGCTTTGCCTCCTTTTGTACGTTCATTTTATCAATGGTATTAATTTCCTAAAAGTTCTTCATTTATCTGAGCTTATTAAGTAATTTTTTTTTGCTGTTCTTTAATCTCTATTATTTTTTGCTGAGATCTGGGTTTGAATCTGTTTATTTCACAGGTCTTACAGTTTTTGTTGATTCAATATTATGGAAGAAATTATTGTGGCCCGAATTTCATGTTTTCTGGTTCAACTCTGTTCTAAACCGGAGTTCAGAATGGGGTGTATCCTTCCAAGAGAGTTCCTTTCCTTTTTTTTTTGGTTGTGGACTGCTTTATTCAACATAGTTAAATGATCAAATACGCAAAGTTCTTTCAATATCGATTAATAGTAGATGTTAACTTTCGCTTTTCCCACATCTTTAGGTCTACAGTGCAAATTCAGAAAAGTCTCTCACTCTCTCTTAAATTTTTTTTTTTTGAAAGATATGCTTCAGTGGTTTGACGTTGTCCTCAGCTATAGTTCAATCCTTATGGATTGTTAAACTTAATCATTCATGGGTGCATGAATTTGTTAATTGTAGGGGGACGAGTTTTACAGAAGCTTAGGAGCTACTTGGAGGTTCAGTATTGAGTCTGAAATTTGTTTTTGTTTCCTTAAAACAAAATATTAGCAATTAGCGAAAACAAAATATTAGCAATTAGCGAAAACATGTTTGGTTAATTGTTTCTAAAGTTGTTTTCCTTCAGTTTATTCTTACGAGTGACTTTCTCTGAGAATGACTCGAGTTGTTTTTTCTTTCGAGAATTGTAAGCTCAATTCTTTTTAATCGAAAAACCAGCTTAAAATGAAGATGGAATTATGAACTCATTTACCATGATTCCAACACATGATAATATCAACTTTTACAAGTTACACTGTTACATCTCAATAAAAAAGTTTTTGAAAACTGGTTTGCGAACTATTTAGCAACCTCTAGTTTTTTTTTTTCTTTTTGGAAAAATGCTTTCCTTGTGTGCAGATCATGATGTTAATAATGCTAGCATCAGGTCATTACTCTGAGATAGAGATGTACTAGTACACTTCTTTAATAACTTTGACCCAGACCCATCCTGTGCACTGGTATTTCACTTCAGCACTTCCACGATCATTACTTGCTGGATATCCTCTTTTTCTGGTAAGTCTTTCTAAACAATGTTAACAGAAGACATTACGTCTGAAAACTACCATCTTGTTTTCTTATGTCTGTAGAATCATATACCAGCTGTGGAATGTTTTTCTAATCTCCGTACAAGGCACTACTAATTTGTTAGTGGCTAGCAATTATTTCATTTTTACTCTCTCTACTGTGCATCCTAGCTGTTTTTGATTCTGACCTGGATATTGTTCCTAGATTCAGTGCCAGTTTTAGTTGACAAAAAAATGTTGAACAACCAATTATTTCTCAATGCTAAAACAAGATCTCATAGTTTCTGTATTGCAATATTACTCATTGAAATATAACATCCGTGCACAAATCTGAAGTCTCTTACACGAGGTCATGAATTATCTTATCCTAGAAGGTTCATTAGGAGAAAGCCCCTCACTTGAGGTCATAGGCATTTGGCATATTTGGATTTCCTCGAAGGCTCAAGTACGTTTTAATTCCAATGACAGTACAATTCTGTTCCATAAGTTGAGAAACAATGTTTCTCCTTGTCTGATTGAATTGGAATGAGATATCCATGTTTTAAGTAGGAAATTATTAAGATGAAATTGGGCCGATTGGAAACACTATTTATCTTGCACGTGTCATGAATTTATTTGGTTTTGTCTCTTTACTTTTCTATATAACTTAACTTGATTTGTGTTGTTTTGCAGCTCGGTGTTTTTCTTGACAAGAGAGTTTTGACCTTCATTCTCCCAGTGTCGTGCTTCATTTTACTTTACTCTAAGCTTCCTCACAAGGTAAGGAATGTGCAACTGTTGGTCTGTGTAGCATCAACAACTTAATGTGTCATCCTGAAATATCTTCTTTTACTTGGCAGGAGCTACGCTTCATTATTAGTTCAGTTCCAATGTTCAACCTATCTGCAGCAATTGCAGCCAACAGAATGTATGCTTTGATGTCCATATTCTTTAAGCTACTAGCAGGATTACAAAATTTTGTCTGCAAAATGAAATGACTAAGGGATCTACCTATTGATGATGCTTACTAACTTGTCCTACTGATTCTCTTTTGAGTTGGCATTTTTGTATTTTTGTTTAGCTTCCTGACTTTTTGATACTGTGAATGGTTAATATATATAATAAAGTGATTTCCTTGATTGACATATGTATTGAATCTGTAGCTTTTCATGTCATACTATATTAAGTTCACTAGTATATTTTCCTTTTCCAGTTGTTCACATTCTTCTTTTCTTCATTTGTTTCTAACCAATCATATACTTTTCATTTTATCTTGTCACAGATACAACAATAAACAGAAGACTTTTTGGAAGTTGCTTTATCTTATTATGCTGGGATCACTCCTAATCAGGTTGAATGACTTTTCTGTGTTGCTTGGAAAAATATATATTTACCTCTTTATCCACTCATTTCTACTTTGTAGTCTAGGATGCACTGTCATCACTTTCTTGGCGTCATATGAGAACTATCCAAGTGGCTATGCATTAAAAGAGTTGCATCGGACTGGTAGGTCTTTCATACCCAAAGTCCCCAAGTTATTGTGCATGTGTGAGCGAAGTAATCTGGTTATGCATTCTTTGTTTTTTATTCCAATTTTTTGTGCTGGGTAGAATACCTGTTTTTTTTACTCCGATTATTCTCGTCAGGGCCCTTATTTGATTTTTCTTTTTTCTCGATGAAACTGGTTTTCATCTTTTACTAATTTGCCTCTACTGACTTTATTTCCTTATATCACTTCCTTTTGTTGCATTTTTTTTGATCATGTCTTTATTTCTCTTGTTGAGCAATTTGAACAGGCCTTCTATCCAACTCTGACGAGCAGTGGGTTCATATTGATTCATTTTCAGCCATGAATGGAATTTCACGCTTTTGTGAAAATGATTTTCCATGGAGGTAATTCACTGCTGGCCTTGGACAGGTTAATGTCTTGTCAATAGCTTCTTCTATCCTAAGATGAATTTCTTATAACATAAAAAAGAGACAATGCTTAGCCCTTAAGGAGAACATAGTTCCAATGATGTGTATGTAAACTTTCCGATAATTATCGGTGTTGTTGTTGTTTTTTTTTTTTTGTCATCTTGTTTACGGAAGGAAAAGGCCAAGGTTCCTACTTGAGCCAAGTTTAGCTGTCTCAGTCTTTTTTTCCCCCACAGAAATTTACATTTCCCATCTTGCTGTTTCCAAAATGAAACTTTGGTGCAAGTTGCTTAAAATAAAAATGAAACTTTGGTGTCAATTTTCATATGCTGCTGTATTCTACCTTTTTGTAGGACAACTCTAAACTGAAAAAGAAAAATATTGGTCTCGAAGTACATTCAAACTTTTCCATTTGGTCTTACTCTTAATTAGAGCATCGGATATGTAACACAGGTATTCCAAGGAAGAAGATGTTCCATTGGAAGAACTTCGCCTGAGGAACTTCACCTATCTTATTAAGTGAGTTCTTCATCACCCTTCTATTGCAAGCTGCATTGAGCTAGAATGAGACAACATGTTCTTGGAATCTCATTTCTCCCCTCTTGTATATGCATACACCACTCATCATCCTAAAATTTGGACCTTGTTAGCACTCCTATATCTGTGTTCGATACACCAGTAAGAGAAAGGGGGTCTATAAGATAATTGTGTTTATGTGATCCCATTCTTGTTATACATGTACAGTGAAAATCCAGTTATTGATGGATTCAGTTGCTTATTTTCTATAAGCGGGTTTTTGAGGTTGCGCCTTCAAATGCGATTTCCACCTATTTTACTGGTACATAACTTGTTCTTGAATGACCCAATCGGCGCCATAAACTGTAGATGATTCTTAGGATGTCTATTTATTATCTACCGCAGGTGACAGAACCAAAAGTTTTTGTTCATGGCAACTCGGAGAACATGGATATCCTGCATAGAAATTGGCCAGGATGCTGATGTAGAGTAAAGTACCCTTCTCTCTGTTCTCCATATAGAAGTTATTGTTGATTAAACTTAATTAAATTCAGTTCGAACTCTTGGTCCATTCTAGGCAAAGGTTTTTTTTAAACTGTTGAGCTACATTAAACTGAATGGTTCTTATATAACACTTCAAACTTTCTTTTCTTGATACTCTTAATTATTATGTCTTCTGTGAACTAACTTCTGTCACCTTATGAATTGCTGCATACAAAAGCAAGCATGAGTATATGGATCTCTTCCATCTAATTTATATACGTACTTCCTTGGATTACTTTATTAGGATGTGACGTGTATTGTTGGTATTTTTAGTCGTATTTTATTTTGTACACTTTCTAAAAGATTGAGATTTGTATGTTTAATTTGAATGTGAGATTTCTGGATACTTGATTTAGAGTGTCATATATTATTAGACGTGTTCTATTACATGGCGGTGATTTCTTTATTGTTTAACGAGAAAATTGCACAAACCTCCCTTCAACTATGGTGGCTATTACCATTGCACCCACCAACTTTTAACTATAAAAATTAAAACCTCAAACATTCCAAAGGGAAGATTGATGGTAAAAATTAAACCCTCAAAACTAAAAAATTGAGTCTTTTTCTACTCTCTTTCTCTCTCACCTTCCCCTCTCTCTCTACTTCCTCTGTCCCCCTCCCTTCCCCATTAGTTACCTCCCTTCCCCATGAGTTAGAGACCTTTTAAGTGGAGTTTAAAAGTAAATTCATACATACTTAAACTACAAAAAACAATATCATATTATTAGTATAGGTTAAAGAGTCTGAATGAAAGAACTTATTTGAAATTTTTATAGTAGAAAATGGAAAAAAGGGTTAACAAACAACTTCATAACATTCCCTCACTTGTTATATTAAAGATGGTTAGGCTTACTACAATGTTACATTCAATTTTTCTGAAAAGACAACACTGTAAACTTGAAAACATCCATCTTCTCTTCCCTTTTTCTTCTCTTTTTTCCGCTTTTGGCAACTTGAGGCATTTGCCAAGCTGGGACCTCTTTCTTGCATTTGTGATGAAACGTCTTCTCATTAATGTTCAAGAGATGAATGTCCATCCATTTTGCTATCTCTCTCTCTCTCTAATATTTGTTTATATGGTAGGAAATGATTCTAGTGGAAAGCTATAAGAGGAATAGAATAGCGACGATGGTGGTGAACTCACATGGGCAGCACATGGTGTTGAAAAGCATTAATGCTTCATCATAACAATTCTACTTTCTTTTTTAATATATCCACTTTGTTTTGTTTTGTTTCTAAACTCTTAAAAAACATAATAATCTTTATCTTTTCCCTTTTGCTTCACTCCAACTCCCATTTGAAGACACGCCGCCATCTCTCCAACTTGCTCCTCATTCCAAGCTTTCCCTTTCACTAGACCCCCTTCACACACACACATTTGATCATCTTTGTTTAATTGCATCCATGTACATGAAGTTCTAACTTCTCCTACTCTTGTCTTCGTATTTTTTCCGTTTTGATGTGCCTTAGAGGATTTAGACCCCGCACTTTATGGAGTTGTCATTTCGTGTACTTGTTTGGAATAGTTTTTCTTGGAGATCTTTGATTGTGACAAATATTGTCGCTTGATGATGGAGAATTTAGAAGCTATTGGTTCATCTGCTGGGATTGTTAGGTGCACGTGTTTAGGGGGCTCGAAAATCAAGGGGAGGTGTGGGCTATGATCACGTTACACATCTCTCTCTTTCGTGTCGATGCCTAAAGATCTTTATAACTACTCTTTATCTCTAATTCTCGAACAATTTTAAGTCCTTTTTTGTGTCACTGTGAGGTGTCTATTCTGTAGTGAGTTTTCTCCTTTCTGTAATGCATGTCTATATTATTTCATTAGTCTTTATGAGAGCTTAGGTTTCCATTAGACAAAAAAGTACTCTTAGTCAACTTATGCTCCACATTGCCAATGCTCTACCAAGCATATCTCCATATGGATTCTGAAGTTCATATGATTTGTCACATTGCACTCTCTAAAGGGAGCCAAATACCAGGCGAAAAATCGATAATTCGTTGTATAATAATAAGAGAAAAGAAAGAGTTGGGGAACCGAAAATTTTGTTGGGGCCTCTTTCTGTGGCATTGGAACAACAAAGAACTATATTCTAATGCCTTGGACCAACATAGCAAATCCATGTTATGTCACTTAGTTTGATTTAAATCCTCAACACATGCAAGATTCCATTTTAAAAGAGAAAAAAAAAGTGGGGAATCTATTTGAAGGAAAAAAAGAATTGCACATGGTATGCACATGATGGGCATGAGAAGCTATCAACCAAAAGATAGTCCCATTTATTACAAGAAAATGACACCTATTTTCTTGTGAATAATCCCTTTATTTTCCCCTCTTCCTCTAAGTTAATTGGGGAATGTCCAAAAGCATGGGATGGAGAAATCATTTCCACTGCCCAATTTCCTCAAACTTTTGTGTCAAAAGGGACCAATCTCATTGTCCCTATATTAGCCCCTTGATCAAACAAATCACATTGTAATGTTCAAACTATCTTATTGGTTTTTGTGATGAATTTTGTCATTATATTGTCAGTGGGAGAAAAGGGCAAAAAAGTGGGATTCTTTCTTCCCTTTTTAATTTTGTAAATAAATTGTCTAAGATATCTTGAAAAAAAAAAAAATCTTGGGCAGTTTTCTAAAAGATTTTTCGACTTGAACATAGTTAAGTTGGTAACTCTCCTAATGATTTGTAGGCTAGAATCACTTCTTTATTAGCAATGTACGGTGTGTTTGGGTGTGATTTTGGCGCAGGACCAAAATCACTTCTCTTTCTATTTATCATGTTTAGCAAATTAAAAAATTGATTTGAGGAAAGTTTAAAATCACTTTAAATTGATTTTTAAGATATCACTTGGATGGTGATTTTGAAAAATCAATTATACCACTCATCCTACCATCACTTCCAAATGATACCTTAAAAATAAATTTAAAGTGATTTTAAACTTTCCTAAAATCAATTTTTTTTTTATTTGCCATACATGGTCAATGGAAAGAGAAGTGATTTTGACAATTGCAAGAGAAGTGATTTTGACAATGGCAAGATGACCAAAATCACTCCCAAACACACTCGTAATTTAGTAAAAAAAAAAGTGGGATTCTTCTTTCTTCCCATTCTTTTTATTTTATTTTATTCTTTTAATTTCGTAAATTGGTAAGATATCTTGAAAAAAATTGAATCTTGGGCAGAACTAAACATAGTTAAGTAGATTAGACGTTAGTAATTCTCCTAATGGTTTGTAGGCTAGAATCACTTCTTCATTAGTAATGTAATTACCCACGGTCTGTAAGCTGGAATCACTTCTTTATTAGTCATCTAATTTAGCAAAAGAAAAAAAAAATTAAGATAAGTGAACTTTTTTGACATAACAATCACGATTTCACATTTTCGAGATGTAGAATTGCTAGATAACAAAAGTTGTACGTGTTAATTCCATACCTTCAAGGCACAGGGAAAAAAAATA
Source organism: Momordica charantia (assembly GCF_013281855.1). NCBI lineage: Eukaryota > Viridiplantae > Streptophyta > Magnoliopsida > Cucurbitales > Cucurbitaceae > Momordica > Momordica charantia. The sequence goes on from NW_028275165.1 coordinate 16,991,157, forward strand.
CATTCGAAGATGTAGAATTTTGATGAGGTATCCAATATGTGAAAAACTATCATATTTTTTTCGACACAATTTTAAACCTCTTTTATTCTCTCAAAAAGAGGGGGAAAAAAAAGTTAGGTTGAAATATTCTCTCCCTTATTGTAGATACCAAAAGTACCCCACCTCACCTCTTTATATAAAATCCCAAGCAAAGACACCAAAATTTTAGTTGTACAAAACTTTGCACACACAACAACAAGACCATCAAGAAAAAAAAAAGGCCCTCTTCAATGGTGGAAGGAGAAAGCACCTCTATGATGCCAAAGCTCATCACTTTCCTCTCCTCTGTACTTCAGCGAGTGGCCGAGTCGAACGACCATCTTGACTCGGCCATTGAAACGCAAAAGAGCTCGGCCTTCCACGGCTTGACTCGGCCCGGGATCTCTCTCCATAGCTACCTAGAGAGGATCCTCAAGTATGCCAATTGCAGCAACTCTTGCTTCATTGTTGCTTATGTTTATCTTGATCGGTTTGCTCAGAGGCAGCCATTGTTGCCCATCAACTCTTATAATGTCCATCGCTTGCTCATTACTAGTGTTCTTGTTGCTGCCAAGTTCATGGATGATCGGTAAGTTTTTCAAAAAAGCTTGGATTTTTGCAAAAACTAGTTGAGTACCGAAAAAAAGAAACTTGTTTTTTATTTGAGGGAATTGATGATTTTTTTTTTCTTTTTTTTTGCTTCTAATAATTTGGTGCTCGGAGTTCTACTTCTTGCATTATGTCCATGACCCACCTCTCACTAATACTGGGAGAGGCTTTGTCCACTCTAAAGTCGATTCCTTTTAAGTCATTAATTAAGTTCTCTACTTGAAGTTTAAAACTTGAAACTTTTTGTTTTGTTGTCAGTGTGAGTATTTGAGTTAACTTACATGTATTTCGGCTAATTTCACAGGATAACCACGTGACCCTATAACATTTAATTATCAAGAAAACTTGAAAGATTTTATCTTAAGTAGGTGGTTACCATGAAATTTGAAACTCATTCCACCAAAAGTAGTTTTGCTTTATTTCACATGTTCCAATGTCGTCATTATGTCGACCCATAGTGTGTTTGAACTCGAAACATTGTAGGATACATCTCAAAGTTTGAAAAGGGAACTGATTTTTTGATGGGTCCTTAAAAGTTTTTGTTTTAAAGGAAGAAGAATCGAGAATTCGACAAAATTTTACTACTTATTCAAGTTCTGTTCTGGGTTTAAATGAGAAGAAAACAATCTCATAATTGACATCTTCATTTTTTTATTCAGGTGCTACAACAATGCTTTCTATGCAAGAGTGGGAGGGATCAGCACAACAGAAATCAATTTTCTTGAAGTGGATTTCCTCTTTGGATTAGGGTTTCACTTGAATGTGACACCCAACACCTTCCACACCTATTGCTCCTCTTTACAAAAGGAGATGCTGCTGCAGCAACCTCCTCTAACTTCTCCAATTACTTCTATAACTTCTTCAGAAATATCACTAAAAACCAAATATTTGAGCTTTGAGGAAGATGAATCTTCCCATCAACAGCAACAAGTAGCTGTTTGAAAAGGAAAAAACAATCAAACCCAATAATTATCTTCATGTTTTAGGTAAAACCCATTTGATTTGGGGCGTACCCAAATCAAACTGAAATACGTTTTGTAATTTCTCGCTCATATATCCAACGGTGTTATAGTACGAGTCTCTAGTGATTTATCCATTGTACATATGGAAAAGATGTTGATTGGTAAGAAAATAGTGGTGTGTGGATTAATGTCAGGAGATATGATAAGTTATTGGTTGAATTTAGGATAAATGGTTTGTGTTGGAATGAATGATTATGAGGATATGGGGTTTGGGTAGAAGGGAAATGATCCACTTATTTATATGTTACTGGATCTGACATGAGTTCAAGAGGAAGTTTTGTCGGTAAAAAGTTGATGGATGAGAGAGTTTTGTGGTCAATGTTTGAAGGAAATTTAGTGGATGACAGTGACAGATGATGGAAGAGAGACAGTACACATGACTTCTATATTTGTGATTCACTTTTTGGTGTGTAAATGACAATTTGTTCTATTTCACAGTTGTACCGATTCAGCAATTTGGGCAGAGAAACATGTGCCAGTGAGAGAGAGATTTATGAGCAAAGAGAGATAAATTTGTGAGGGGAGAGAGAGGTGAGAGCATGGTATTAAATTTTCGGGCGTCGGTGGACGACATTTTATGTATCCATTGGTTCTACGTCAACATGAAAGATAAATCGATATGGATATAATATTGTAAAAAAATCGATAAAATATGAAAAATATCACTATTACAAACATAATATTAATATTAATCATTTTTATTTTATTTGAAAATGATGAAATACTTCTTTGTTAATTTAAGTATTTTTTACGAATTTTTTTTTTATAATTTTTTCAAAAATATCAATCAATGTATACGTGGATACGATATTTATATGTAATTACAAACATAATGTTAATATTAATCATTTTTTATCTTTTTTTTTATTTTTATGACTTTTCTAAAAATATGTATCAATATTTTATCGATATTTCCATAGACATTTTCGTCCACATCAACTTTCTTATTTGGTTTTCATCTTTTCACAAAATGTTTTCTTTTGGTCATTAAATTGAATTGATATTCTTTCCATATAATTTATTTAACTCTCTTGCTCAAAATTTTTCTCGTGCCATGAAAACTTGAGGTTTGTATTGTTTCGAGGAAGTAAAAATATTACGGAAGCAATAATAAAAATCTCAATTGGTAATGTTGGATGAATAATTATATCAAACAATTTTGTCACGATAAATGTTCATAAGGTTTTCATTCAAAGTATAATTTTGTTGCATTCGATTCATTTGAGTTTCTATTAGACTAATCAATCATAGTTTTTTTTTTCTTTCCTTCCATATTAGATGTGTTATACAACAAACGTAATTCAAACCGGTCTAAACAGGATTATTACACATTTTATAATGAAAACTATCTTTCTATCGCTTCTAGATTCTCATCCTTACAATTTTTATTTAAAAAAAAAAAATTTCTTCACTATTTGGTCAATGTCCTTTGCTCTTCATTTATGTCGTGTAATAATAGAATCACGAAGAACTCTACTATTAGCAATTAATCATTCATTCTTACTAAAAACATAAATGAGAGTCTTTCCCTGGTAAAAAAAAAAGTAGAGAAAAGAGGAGAACGAAGAGGGAAATTGGGATTGATTGGTTGAATTATATCCAAATGGATTTTAGGTAGTTGGTTTTAATTAAATTATTTTACAGTAGGGGTAAATATGTAAAATACTTTTTTTTTGTGAAACTCTCCAGGCTTTTCTTAAAAAATGCTTATCGATCTCTTTTGAATAATTTCTGGGCTGTCTGTTTCTGGGTTCGGCCCACTTTGTTCAACTAGACTACATTTGTTCCAAAATCTTCAGGCCCATTTATGTAATGGATCCGAGGCCCATTGCAACTCTTTTAGTTTTTTATTTTTATTTTATGAACCCTTGAAATTAATTTAGGTTTAAATCTTATTGTGGTCACTTGTATTCGGTTATATCTATTTTGATCTCTAAACTTTCTTAATGGTCAAAAGGTTGGATGAAAAGCTCCATGAATTTTGCACCACTGAGGTATTAGAGGACACGTTTTACGGCTTGTCAGTGAGCATCAGTTGGTTGTGTCAAGAATTGGCTCAAGTGGTTAATAATGTAGGAAATGTCCGGTCGAATGGTGGTGAGATATTGGAGAGCACCAATATACTGTGGGATCAGGAAGTGGGTGCCCATCATACAAAGATAAATGCTTCCCTACAATAGACGGAGACGGGACCAGTTTGAGACCTTCAAGCTGGAGCTTGTGGAGAAGATCATCAACATATTTGGACTAGTTTAGAATAAGTCCAGAGGATAATCTGTGTACTTCAATGCCTAGGAAATAACTCAACTGACCTAGATCCTTAAGTGCAAACTTCGAATTCATATATTATTTCATTTTGGTTCATGAACTTTCAAAATGTCTATTTAAATCATCGAATTAAAAAGAAAAATCATTTTGATAATTTATCTTACTTTAAACAAATTGCTATTGTGTGCTTTGAGCCTGTATAGTAATGATGTGATTATTGAGTGAGTGGATAATAGGTGACAAGATAATATAACAAAAATCAAAATAGTTATTTTTAGAAAATTTATGGACAAAAGTAAATATCTTGATTATTTTTAAAAATTTTCATGGACTAAAATAGCATTTAAACCTTATTATTTTTAATTCTTTTTAAGCACATATGATATTCCCTCCTACACGACTATTGTATTATTATTCTTTTAATTTATTAGATACATACAAAAATTTAATTATATTTTTTTTGTTTTGATATATGCCGCAATGTTATAAGTTTGATTGTTGAAAAAATCGTATGATTTTATAAAATCGTGTGCTTTTTTATCGCATATGAAATTTACATAGAATTTTTTTTGAAAATTTAGATAATTAGACATTATATTGTCATACTTGAACCTTTTTTTAATCTCAAATTTTCAAAGAGCTACAATAAAATGTTATACATATATTAATTTTGATATTAAATAAAAAGAAAAAAAAACTACCAAAACTTCATATGAAATATGAATTATAAGAGCTATTACAATTATATCATCCAACTTACCATTTAAAATTTAAATAATCATCTGTCTAGTAACAAAATCAGTACAAATAAATCTTACCATCATTGAGTTTTTTGTCCTCCTCTCTTTTCTAACTACAGCATTTAGGAGTTGGGATCTAACTCAGACTCTCGATTGAAGATATATACCAATTACTGCTAAACTATGCTTGCTTTGCTTACTATCATCTAGTTTTATTGCAATTATTTTCTACATTTAAATGCATAATTGCAAATACCCATAAAATTATATAATTGTTAATTTTGAGGATGATTTGAGGTCTCAATTTTAGGAAAAGATTGACATAAATATTGGTATCGTCAATGGATGTTCCAAAAAATATCATTCCACATTTAGACATTTTCTTAAAAATATCGACTAATTGTAGTGTCCAACCCTTCAATTCATAAAAATGTCGATGAAAATTATCGACATGTTAACACATGATAATACAATATAATGATACTTAAAATTTTTTTAGTACAATATGTCGGGGATGGATGATCGAGTTCACAACCTCTTAATTGAGACCTTGCCTTAACTACTTGAGTTATGTTTTGTTTGGCATAACACTGCTTCCACTAACTATCCAACTTTACGGTCAAAGCGAGAATAGTTCAACGGTAATTGACATATATCTCGAACTAAAAGGTGATGAGTTCGAATCCTCTCCCAACATATTGTACTTAAGAAAAATACCAACTTTACGTACACATTACTAATTTTTCTTAAACAAATGCAAAATATTGAATATAATTTTTTATTGAATATTTTCTTAGAACACCAACCAAATTTTTTAAAAGTTTAAAAGATTAAATTGATAATATAGTAATTTAACCAGTAATATTTTAACATAAACCAGAAAAAAAAAAACGAAGAAAATATTAGTGGCAAATCGATCCGCCATATTATGCCGGCTCTTAGAACGCGGGCACCAGCGTCTTCTTCGCAATCAGATCACTGTTTCTCTCTATTCCCCTCCGATTCCGATTCCGATTCGTCGTTCGTCGGAAAACTTCATCTCTCCGACTGATCACGGCGCTGCTTCATGCTAAGATTGCATTCGGAATCGAACTTGAATTGATACAAGTGAATCTTCCATCTTCGTGGAAATGGCGGAATTTCTTGATTTAGAGACGCAGGACGGCGTGCGGATGCCGTGGAATGTGGTGCCCGGGACGAAGCAAGAAGCGAGCAACTGCATAGTTCCAGTTTCCGCCATGTACACGCCGATCAAAGCCTTCCCCAACATGCCGGTGCTACCTTACTCTCCGCTTCGCTGTCGAACATGTCGCTCCATTCTCAATCCGTTTTCCATAGTCGATTTCGCTGCTAAGATCTGGATCTGTCCCTTCTGCTTTCAGCGGAATCATTTCCCTCCACATTACGCCTCTATTTCCGACGATAACCTTCCCGCTGAGCTGTTCCCGCAGTACACCACCATCGAATACGAGTCGTCTGGGGAAACGCCGGCGGCAGTTCCTCCGGTGTTCATGTTTGTGTTGGACACTTGTATAATTGAGGAGGAGATTGCGTTTTTGAAATCTGCTTTGTCTCAGGCTATTGATCTGCTTCCTGATAATTCGCTGGTGGGACTCATTACGTTTGGCACTTTTGTTCACGTTCACGAATTGGGGTTCGGTCAGATTCCAAAGACATTTGTGTTTAAGGGCTCCAAGGATGTGTCCAAGGAGCAGCTTCTGGAGCAGATGAGCTTCTTTCTCAAGAAGCCTAAGCCACCTACAGGTGTCATTGCTGGTGCTAGAGATGGACTTTCGACGGAGAGTATTGCCCGCTTTCTGCTGTCTAAGTCTGAGTGCGAGTTTGCTCTTAATTCAGTACGTACTTACGAACTTTGAGATAGAAATGACTGCCAGATGCTGTTGTTGAATTGAAATTGAAAGTGGTGTTCGAATTAATAGGTTTTGGAGGAGCTACAGAAAGATCCTTGGGCTGTTCCAGCGGACCAGCGATCCCCGAGGTGCACTGGAACTGCCCTGAGCATTGCAGCCAGCTTGCTTGGCGCTTGTGTTCCTGGGACAGGAGCAAGAATCTTAGCATTTGTTGGTGGCCCGTCGACTGAAGGACCGGGTGCCGTAAGGAATTTTTCTTTAATATCATTGCACCAATTGTCTTTTAATCATTTAAAACTAATTGTTCAATTTTTTGACTTTGGTTGGTTTTTTTTTAATGCCTTTTGGATTGGGTTCTGAAATGATCCTTATTTCTTCCTCATTTTCACTTTGTAGATTGTTTCTAAAAATTTAACTGAACCAATTCGGTCTCATAAGGACTTGGATAAAGATTCTGCACCTCATTATCATAAAGCTGTGAAGTTCTTTGAGGCACTCTCAAAGCAGCTAGTTCATCAGGGACATGTACTTGATCTATTCGCTTGTGCTCTTGACCAGGTAATCTGCACCATGGATAGGTTCACTCCATTTTTAATTTTTGGGTGGTGCTCTCATCCTTTATGGTTACTACGTATTTTTTTTTTGTTTTTTTATTTCTAACGAGATTCAGTTGAGTATGGGATATATTAAACGGTTCTTATGGCAATTTTCCTAATGCAATGATACTCACTGGTTGGAAACTTGTAACTTTTGTGATTTGTGATGGGAATGTGTCCTACTAGAAGATTCTCATGTAAATTATTTACATGGATGACTGTTATTTAACTCGTGGTAGTTTAAATTTGAAAAAAGAATGTTCTTTAAGGAAGCATTATGGAAATTCAAAAGCCCAAGGAAAGTAAATGTGTTTTCGTGGATTCTTTATCATGGGAAGTTAAATACTGCAGATTTGATTCAAAAGAAACTTTCCTCAGCCTCATTACTTCCACCCTTTTGCATCCTCTGTGAGAACAGTGGAGAAGATATTGATCATCTTTTTTTCCACTGCTCATTTGGGAAGGAAGGGTGGTCATCTCTTTTTAGAAAGTTCAAGATTGATTGGGTTTTCGATTTAAAAGCTGAAGCTAACTTGATGCAGTTGTTGTGTGGAGGATATATACATTCCTCTTCTACGACTCGTCTGTTATGGATTAATGCGGTTAAAAGCTTCCTTTTAGAATTATGGTTTGAGCGGAACACAAGGCTATTTAAGGGCAAGCGGAGATCTTTGTCCGATTGTCTCAATTCAGCCAAATTTAAGGCCTCTAATTGGTGTTCGTTGGCGGATTCCTTTTCCCATTATTCCCCAACAATTATTTTTAATAATTGGGGTGTTTTCATTAGTCTAGAGTTGTTCTTGTATTTTTAGATTTCCTTGTTCGTTATGTCTTTTCTGGATATTATGTCTTTCTTATCTTTTCTTTATTCCCTTATTTTGTATTTTCACTCTTTCGAGAGTTTGTATTTTGTTCATTTTCATTTCATCAATGAAAAGTTCGTTTCTTGTTAAAAAAAAAAAGGAAGCATTATGTTCTTTAAGATTTATTCTTGGTCAAAGATGCTTGGATTTATATTATGGAAGACTAAGCAGTTATCTGAGTAAGGTTGTTCTGCCAGAAAGGAAATAGAGGAATTTGGCTTTGGCAAGCTCACATTACTGCTGTAGACGTTAATTATGCTCCATAAAAGATAACTATTTCTTTTATTTTATATTTACAATATGTATAATAGACATTGATATACTGTACTATTGTTCATATGCATTTTTGCACATGTTTTGAGATTTAGTACCTTTAATTTAAAATATATTTTTTAGGTAGGTGTTGCCGAACTTAAAGTGGCAGTTGAAAAGACTGGAGGGCTTGTTGTGCTTGCAGAAAGTTTCGGCCACTCAGTTTTTAAGGATTCACTTAAACGTGTTTTTTCTGGTGACTATGATCTTGGCCTATCATCAAAGTAAGCTTTTCATTGCATATACATTTGGAAAAAGAGTTTATCATACCTTTTCTTCTTTAGTAATAGAATGATTAATTATTGGCTTACATTTATCTGTTATAGTATAACTATGAACTATTGTCCACTTGGATGCCCCTCACATTATTTATACCTTTTAGGAGTTCAATGAACAATTCCTGTTAATCTTTTTTAATGAAAAAGAATAATGTCTTTAAGGACATATATATTGTAATATGTAAAAATTTGTAGATTCAATCTTGTAATCTAATTGAACGTGTTTGTATTTTGTCCCCTTCTTGGACACTAGTAAAGTATCTGATTGTTTGTGTTTGTGATTCATTTTTTATTAAAATTAATTCAGATTGCCAATTTGTAGACGTGTTTGTGACATATTAATCAGAACCATAAGAATCATGTTTGATACTTGTTAAGTAATATTTTCCTCAGTTTCTTTATACATTAAAGCTTTGGGAGATGTATTGTGGAGAAGGGATGTGGAATTCATTGTATATTTAGTTTAGTTGGGGAGTTAAATATTTGTGGAAGACTTTGATTAAAGATTAGAATTATTCAAGATTGATCAAAGTTTTTGCGTTTTCTTTCATTAGTTTAGTCTGTAGCTTTTAATCTCTAACTTTCTTTCCTCCTTTAAATATTGTTGTAGTGGTATATTTGAGATCAATTGCTCAAAGGATATCAAAGTTCAGGGAGTTATAGGTCCCTGTGCGTCTCTTGAAAAGGTATTACCTAAGGAATAACTAAAGCCTGCCTCTTCTTTCCAAATGTTTGCATCTTTGAAGTTCATTTTGCTGGCTTTTGTGCAGAAAGGTCCTTTGTGCTCAGACACTGTCATTGGTCAAGGAAATACAAGTGCATGGAAAATGTGTGGTCTTGATAAAGCAACAACTTTAAGTCTCATATTTGAAATTGTTAAAAAGGAGAGCTCAGATGCTACTGTTCAATCTGCCAGCAATCAATTTTACTTTCAATTTTTGACATAGTATGGTGCCTGAACTTTACCTTTCTAGCTATTTCATCTATTACGCTTAGGTAGATAAAATCATTTCTTACTTAGTTCAGCTTTGATTCCAGTTATCAGAACAACAGTGGTCAAATGAGACTCCGTGTTACAACCCTTTCTAGAAGATGGGTTGCTGGACCTGGAAGCATACAGGTGAGTGTTGGACTCCTGTACTTGATGCACCACCTATACGTAGATTTTGTTTAGTACAAGATTGTTGGGGATGTTAGGGGGCTTTTCTATAGAACTTCTGTCTGCTTTAAAGAATAGCTTTCTGGTGACTCGTAAAGCTCAATACATGTTGTAATTGCTATCCACAATAATATGATTTTAGAAGGATTGAAGGAAGAATTAATTTAAGTCGTTAGTGAAAATGAAATAAAAGAAAACAAGGGAAAACAACTTTAAGACATAATTGCCCAAACATGTTCTCACTGAACTATTGTTTTAGAAAGCAGAAAGTTGTTTTCCAGCCAACAACTTCACTTCACAAGCGAAATTTCATGACAAGAAACCTTTCCGTAGGCTGAATAGCTGGAATATTTTCCATTGATTAAGATAAAGGTACTGATGAGTAGGCTATTGAGGTTCTTAACTATCAAATAGTTTTCTCTAGGATCATTACGAATTTCATAGTCTAACTCCTCCGTGGTCATAACTTCAAAGATAAGGCCAGATATTTAGATGGGGCCATGCGGTTTTTGTGCAACTTTTGAAAAATTTGCACTGAGAGGAATGGATGAGTGTGAAACTTGAACAGAAATTTAGAAGAATTGGGAGAGAGTTTATTTATTTATTTATTTTTTATGGCTGGCTTTCTCTTGGTATATTATGTCCAAGTCTGTTGTAATTATTCTCTCTTCCATTACTGCTGATTGGAAAACCATTTTGTAACTACTATGAAGATTGAAGAATGATAGCCTACAGTGACTACTGAATAACACGAAGTCTACTGTGAATATTTTCTGTTTACTTAAAACATACCACTGTGGGCCAAGAACCGCAGGGAAAGACCATTGGATGAAATCAACGGTGTTGCTCCTATTGAAGACTAAAAGTCTGTCTTTTTGGGATATTCTTCTAAATTTTGGTAAAGAAGAGGGTTGAAGAGTGAAAGGGGGACGCCGGTAAATGGGAAAGGGAATATTTACACGAAAGACTGCACGAATAATCTAGATACCTAAGATGCATATAACCAAAACATGAACGAACTTCTTGAACAAGAGACAACATAATGGCAACTTCTCTATCAAACGAGGTTTTTTTTCCCTTGATATCCGTATGTCTGGGCCCGCTTGCGCGCATCTCGACTAATCACTGGACAACTGTCTAACCCTATTACATTTGGTTACCAAGGAAACTCGTAGGATATTTAATCTTAGGTAGTGGCTACCATGGTTTGAACCAATTCTCTTTAAGTCCTTTACTATTTACATTGACCCTTGTTGACTACTAGGCGAACCCATGATGATTTATCAAATGATGCTCTTTTGAAGTGGAAAATCTGAGGAATAAAAAAAAGTACAGAAACATTGTGGGTTTTTGTTTTTTCTGGGAGAAGATATAAAGGAGTTGGTCCATGATTTTGGACTACAAGTAGGTGGAAGATTGAAGATTTACCTAATTGCCAATCTCACACCTAGCAAGTTGTGGCAAGCAACCTACCAAGCTTAGCAGGGTCGCCAATTAACACCAGTCATAGAACTTCCTACTAATGTTCAGATGGGATGTAGACTAAAAAATGTGCTTAGACTAATTCAGATTAGTGAATGAATAATCCTTCCCCGAAGAAAAAAATGATATCATCAGCAAATTGCAAATGAGTGAGATGAACCTTGTCTCATCCCACTGGCCACTCCAACTAAATCTCTTTCAACCCCCATGAAAAAAGTCTACTAAGCACATTAATTACCAAAATGAAAAGTAAAGGAGATAGAGGATCACCTTGCCCAAGCTTCCTAGAAGTAAAAGACTTTCTCCGAGACTTACCATTAATTAGATTATAGAAGATAGGGTTCTAATATAAGTTCTTTATATAAACCAAAAACCTTTTCTCCACTGGATCTTATAAAAAAATTCTCCATCAGCAGGATGGTAAGAATTCAATTTTAGAAACAATACCCAACTTGTAAAACTCGCATGACGTCCTTATAAATAAGTTCATCTTGGTGACCTTCCAATTTTTCAGGATTCTTTTTCAATGTTTGGTTGTTTAGTAAGGAAAAATTTGCAATTATGTTGTAGGACTTGATTGCGGGGTTTGACCAAGAAGCTGCTGCTGCAGTTATGGCACGTCTAGTTTCCTTCAAGATGGAAAATGAGGTAATTATATTGTTTTTTCCTAGTTTTTAAATCCTGAATGCTGGTTTCATGGTTTTGGACATGTATGGATAAATTTGGAATTTTATTAATAATGGTAGTTTCTGAAATTGTTATAAAAAAAGAATGTGCATAGTAGTTGTTTCTTCCTTCCATTTGTAGTGCATTTTCAATGACACGTTGGCCTAAGAATCAGTTTGGTGAAAGATGCAAAATTTGAAACAATATCTTCTACTCAGAACTTATAATTTATTTTGTTATACTATCAGCTCTTTGTTCGGAATTTGGGCTTCATAATTCAGGCTATTTTATAACTTACAAGAACAAACATTTTAACTAAGATTGGTAGTAATAGCTGCATATCTAGTGCTGAATAGAATATATATTTTGATACCGGATGGTAGAGATAGCTACATACGCTTGTAGTTGTTGTTTGCGAAGTTAGTATTTTCTCTTCTGTATGCTTCCTTGTTGTATTGTAACAATTTATTTATTGCTATTTTGTTTTAATATTGAAAAGTTGAAATTGGTATTCAGGCAGAGTTTGATCCTATAAGATGGTTGGATAAATCATTGATTCATCTTTGTTCCCGTTTTGGAGATTACCAAAAGGATACTCCATCTTCCTTCAGCTTATCTCCACGTTTTTCAATATTCCCTCAGTTTATCTTTCATTTACGACGATCTCAGTTTGTGCAGGTATTTATTTTATATATTTTCACAACTTTTAACATCAATTAGGTTCAAGATTTTTATAACCAATGTCAGAATATGTTGTAACATTCTTTTGATTCAATGTGAAATTTGAAGGTCTTTAATAACAGTCCTGATGAGACTGCATACTTCAGAATGATCCTGAACCGTGAGAATGTTGCTAATTCTGTTGTAATGATCCAACCGTCATTGATTTCTTACACATTTCATTCAGTCCCAGAACCAGTTCTTCTTGATGTAGCTGCCATTGCAGCTGATAGAATTCTGCTATTGGATGCCTATTTCACTGTTGTTATCTTCCATGGTGCAACTATTGCTCAGTGGAGAAAAGCTGGGTATCATAATCAGCCTGAACATCAGGTATCTTTTATTTTTTTTTTCCCTTTCCCCCCTAATTAAATGGAAACTGGAAAAAGAACACCCAGGGGGAGTGCACCGTGTCCCAGTTTGTTAAAATTCTCGCTGCATGATTAGAAGGCTTTTAGCCTTTTACATCTTTGGTGGAAATCATCTTGCTGTCACTCTTTGAAATACTGAATATTTATCTAATGGTACTGCAGAATTAGTGTACATTTTCATTTCACATAAAGAAACCATGAAATAAATTTATGGCTAAGATATCCTAATAACTTGTATTATCTTTACTTTATAAACTATCTAGGAAGTAAATGATTATTATATTTGTTGATCACACTACCTTTTAATCGAGGCTTCTATTTCTCTGCTTACTTTCTCAACCCACAAGAGTTTCGGCGGCATAGATGACCAAGTAATTGAATCATTCAAGCAGTTATTTCACCGTGTTGGAATTATATTTCTACATGAAGATTAGGTTAAGAGCATCTGCTTTAGATTATTATCCAGTATTATCTATATCATTAATGTCAATACGGGGAGACACCTTTTTTTTCCCTTTTTTTATTTCTGTGGGTTTTTCATTTTTATTCTGTATTGATACTAGAAAAAAAAATTAAACTGACGTGGCCATAAAGTTGACTACAAATGGCTTATGTTTGGTCCTAAAACACAATCCTCACTGTTTTTGCAGGCGTTTGCTCTGTTGCTGCAAGCTCCACGTGACGATGCAGATGCAACAATTAAGGAAAGATTCCCAGTACCACGTTTGGTGATCTGTGATCAGCATGGCTCGCAGGTTTGTACCTCTTTACTTGTCATCCAAAGTTCAGTGACTTGTCTATACTTCTTTCTGTTTTCCTTTTTTTTTTTTTAATTTTTAAATTTAGCTTGGGGATCAAATTCAAAGGCACTCCTTCCTTTTCCTGTTTGCTCCCTTCTTGAATCATGATCCTGTTCGCGGTCTAATAAACTGAGGGAGCTGTCATTTTAATACAGTGCATTAATTCGAATTAGCATCCCATATAGTGTCAAGAAACAGGTGAGGATTTAAAAATGGGTCTCTTGATTTCCTTCTAGAATTCCTCCTGTTTATTGAAAATACTTCTGATAAGAACCAAGTAGAGCATATAGAGGAATGGAGATGGAAAATGAACTTGGATCTGGTTAAATTCCATGAGGAATATGAAGTAGGACCGAGGACCGGATAGCCTTCCTCCTTTCCCAAGCCCAATCTAGTTCAACCAATTACTCAAAAATGATGTTCTTGTCACTTCCCCCCTGCCCCCTCTATATATATATATATATAATTTTTTTTTTCCTTGTAGTAAAAACCGAACTTTCATTGAGGAGAATGAAACAATACAAATGCGCATACAGAAAACAGCCTAACAAAAGTCAAACTAAACAGGCTCCCATCTAGCAAAATCAAACCTAATGGCCCAAAGGGAAATATGAAACTGAACAATAGCCCAAACGTCCACACAAGATCTCTCAATCCCTCTAAAATTCATGTTATTTTTCTTAGTCCACAAGCCCCATAGAACAACTAAGAAACCCGCCTGCCACAACCTCCCTCCCCCCTATTTGTAGCCACTAGTACCCTTGCAGAACCCTCAAGCCCACATCGATTGAGCTATCCCATTTAGGTATTCTATAACAAACTAACGAACTAATGACTTCCTACCTCCATATGGGAGCACTATCATCTTCACAATTCACTGCTATTTGTATATATATGTATTTTATTCTTATGGAAAAAACCAGCTTTCATAAGAAAAATGAAGAACGAAGAATACACGAGCCATAAAAAATGGAAAGCCCAAGAGAAAAGGAGCCACAAAACAAAAAGACACGCAGCACGAGACTAAAAAAAGACTCCCATTCCAAATAATGAGAGATAAAGGATAGAGCTATTTGCATACTTTGAAACAATATGTAAATGCAAGTCGCAGTCTTAAAATCTAAATAATGGGAGGAAACATGGAAAATGTTTTTTACTGAGTGAATTCAGTAAAGTTAATATTGTGAACCTCTGTTTATTTCTCATTTTCATCCAATGTCAAATACTGCTAGTCAAAATCTAATGACAACAACGACCTTACTTGAAATCTGTTCTATAGGTTGTACAACTGTGTCCTTGAGTCCTAAGGAGAAATTTGACAGCAACTCATTTCCCTTTACACCAAAAGATTAATTTTGATGTGGGGATTCCATCAGAATGAACCTAACAACGATTTCCGAAATCGGTTTTCCTCTTCTAGTCTCTGGAAGAACCTATATCATCTTCTGTTCCAATTAACATTTTTTTTTCTCTTCTGGGCAGGCACGTTTTCTTCTTGCAAAGCTGAATCCATCAGCCACCTATAACACTGAATCTCCCCTTCCAGGTGGAGATATCATCTTCACCGACGACGTCAGCTTCGAAGTCTTCTTGGATCATCTACAGAGACTAACCGTTCAATAAAAGAACACAGGTGGGATTTCTGCAGTTTTGTAACATTGCCTTCTAGTTTGTATAGTAATCTTTTCCACTTATTTTAAGCATATTGCATTAGCTCCCTGCCCTATGGGAAAACTTAGATGCTTTTCACCCTTTGATGTTCTTAAATTTATGAACTTTAGGGTACGTTTAGGGTAGTGTTCTCATCAAATTTGATTTCTCTTCTTCATAATTCATTGCATGGTATTGTTATCAAGCAATCATAGGAAGGTATCCTGAGTTCTGTAATTTTGTTGAATAGGAAATTTTACTAATAAAATAGACTTTTTGGGTCCGCTTGGCAATATTGCTGTGTCTTGTTTCTAGTTTCATCTTTTTTTAAAAATAAAAATTTGAATCGTTTCTTGTTTCTTGGTTCTTTTGTTTTTTAATTGAAAAATAAATTGAAACATGTTTGTAACTATTTCTTGTTTCTTGTTCTCTGAAATTTTAAATTAGAAAAGATTTTTTTTTGTATGGAAATTAATTTTTAGATTAAATATTAACATTTTTATGATATGATTATTTTATAATGTTTATTATGCATTTTAGAAGCTAAGAATGATATAATAATGTTTTAAATTTATGTTTTGGAAAATAACTTGAAATTGGAAACTAGAAACAAGAAACTTTGATTTTGTTGGTCCAAATTTTCTACAAAATTCTGAAAACATTTCTTAAAATTGAGAAACGAGAAATATGAACAATTACCAAAGGGTTGTTTCTAAAAAATTGAAAATGAGAAACAAGAAACAAAAAATAGAAACGTTATCAAATGAATGATTTGTTGGACCATGTATTTTTGAACTGATGACCTTGAATGTTACTTAAAGAATTTGTCAGTGATATATCTAATATGAAGTATATCATTCATACATATTTAGTGCGACTAATATACTTCATATCAGTTATATATTGATATATTTAATATTCAGTATATAAGTTATCTAATTATATAACTATATACCTAATATTTATTATATTTTATATTAAGTATATCGATCTTCATAAATAACAAGGTCGAAATTAGAATAATAAAAAACAAATATATTATTTTAAATTTTTTACCATATTTGTAAAACCAAAAAGCTATTGCTATATTTTCAAATATGACAAATATTGGTTTTAAGTTATTATTGTTAATAGAAATTTTCTAGAATTTTTTTAAATATTGTTAGTTTTAAAAATTTATTTTAAAAATATTTTCAAATTCAAACTTATTCAAAAAATAATGCTTAATAAATTCCTCTGCCATTAGGTGGTCAAGAGATGACCTACATACATGACATTGTATATTGTCTCTAAAGATGTGTAGTTACGTTTATTATTATTATTTTTTTGCTTTTTTTGCTCTTCCGTAAAAGCAAACTATTCATATTGTCTCTTGAATTGAAGAGACGATATGTACTTATTTTAAACAATTATACCAGTCCGGTAGTGGATATATATCCATCTTACCAACCTAAAGATATGTTAGGTAATTTATTTAAAAGTGAAAAAAATTGCAATAATATAACATTGTATTTGCTAAAAAAGAAAAATTACGAGGGTTGGAGATTAAACCTAAAATCTCGGTATTGGTAAGAGGGATATATAACCACACTCCACCAAATTGGTATATTAGATTAAACCTATAGTTTATTTTCCATAAAAAAGCAACATGACTACATGTCGACATACAATACCACCTAGTGTTGAAATTGACAATGGCGTGTCGATATACAATACCACCTAGTGTTGAAATTGACAATGGCGGGCAGATTTATGAAGCATTATTTCATTATTTTTGGAATAAATTTAAATTTGAAAATATTTGAAAATTGTTTAAAAAATGTTAATATTTAAAAAAATCCCAATTTATTATATATATATATGCAAAGACATTTCAAATACCAAGGGCTGATTGTCAAAACTTTTATTTTAGGATAATGAGCTGCAGAAATTAGTATCTTCTCGTATTTGATAACTCATTTGTCGCACTCTTTTTTCCTCAAAAGGATAACTTTAATACCACATTTAAATAAAATATATCAGGTAAGAAAACTAACGTGAAAACAAAAATTTATTAAATTACAGATATTCAATAAAAAATTTGATTAAAATAGTTATTAACTTTGCATCAATAGAAATAAGGTTTAAATTATATTTTAGTAGTTGAACTTTTAAAATATTTATTTTAATTTTAAAATTTTTTAAAAATAATCATTTCTAGTCATTAAAGTTTCAGAAAGTTTATTTGTCATTAAAAATGATTATTTTGGTAGAAATTTGACCAATCAAAATTACCAAATTTGCACTAATCTTGTAGAATAAAAGTGATTCGACAAAACTTGTAAAATCATAGAAGGAGTACACATTACACATTGATATGAGCCACACAAAATCCAATCGAGGTTTGGTGTCAAGCATAACACAAAGTAGCTTTTTGTAGCGTACCTCTATTGTGAATATTTCCTCCTAATCTCTTCTTTTAATTCCGTAGATAAGATAAAATATCACCTTTCTTCATGGGATATCCTCTTTATTTTCTAATAGTTTAGGCTTTATGGATTTTCTTCTTTGAAGTCGTTGGGCTTGAGATATTCTTCAAACTAGAATGGAAGACTTAAATTGGGTGACCAATCAAACTGTTGGGCTAGTTGGGCATGAGCTGACCAGTCGGCGTCGATTGGTCAATTTTGTGACTGATTTGGTCGTTAAAGTCGACCAACCGACGCACAGACTACTTGCCTGTGGGCCTTGGTCCTTAATCCTTGGGTCGGGTTTGCTTCTTAGGTCTCAACTTTAAGTTCTCGATCGGGCAACTGCTTGATATCCGAACTTAGCTTGCTAGGATTGAAATCCGTATTCTTGATTTATTGTTTTACTTCATCCCATAACACTTGTATAGGAAATTATACCCTAAAATATTATAATGATCATTATTTCTTTATTCTAACTCCAAAAAGTTTTAATACTTTGAAGGATAAAAGATAAAAGTTTTAAAATTTATTTATTTATTTTGAAACCAAAACTTAAAAATTATTAGAGATTATATAATATATATATATACACACACTGCAAGTGACAAGTTTTATATTTAATTTATCCAGTTTTTTTTTTAACTTAGTCAAAGAGAGAAATGATTATATATATATATATATATATCCACTAAATAAATTAAATCAAAGTAACATCACAATTGACACCTTAGTAATTAGAATATTGTTTTCTTAAAAAGTTGTGACCTAACAAGAATCTTTTATCTAGATCTCACAACATCATCAGGGTAAATAATAAAAAAAAAATTAAATTCATTAATTAGAGTAAGAGGATCCAATAGCCCTATCCCTTATTAATTGCCACAAAATTTATTAATTTTGTACATATTTAAAAAAATTAACATTTTGATCAAAACCCTAGGACTGATCTCTCTCTATATTATTGAATTCAATCCTTGGGTCCATTTGTTGTTTCTTCTTCATATGCTTCAAGAGTTGTTGGCTAATTTATTATTTAATATGAAACCATACAATAAGTCACTATTAAAAAAACCCTAATTATCAAATTAAAAAAATTAACCACTCCCACCAAAGCCAATAAGGTCCACAATGCTCCACCAAGTGTTGTTTCGTGTTCTTAAGAAATCCCTAATGGTCTTCCTACATTTTAAGATAACGTATTTTGTTATACGTTAAATTACATTTTTGGTATTATGCTTAATTTACTTTTGAAAGTTTTATCATCGTTCTTTATATTTTGATTTAAAGTTATTGAATGTTTCTAGTATTAGTGAGAATTAACAAAAATGTAACGTGACAAGTTATTTGTGGCTACACCATACAATAGAAATGACAGACAATCAATGAGTATTATTTCGGTGGCATTTTTTTAAAGTAACTTTTGCGATAATAATAATAGTAGGATTTAACCAAATATAAGTAGTAGATTTATCATATGAAAAAATATTTGCAAGAATGATATAAATATAAGATCTATACATTGATGATCAATAGGTGCTATATTAGGTATATCAAAGATGTGCACTTTATATTAAAAATATCGGTGGTATAATTTTTTAATGATATAGAAAGGGTAGATTAGTGATATATACGAGGAAAAATTTTTGTCATATTAACAAAATGATTTTCCATGCAACAAATTTACAAATATCGCAACAAATTTTTACCACTCATTAAAATTTCCATTTTCAGAAGATAATTCCACTCAACATGTCAATTTTCGGGGATAAAAATTAATATTGAACATTTTATTTATAAAAGCTATTTTCATAATTTATTAAAGGACCAACCTTTAATAATTATTTGGAAATGTATTGTTATAATTATTGATTTGGAAATTGGAAGTAGGTAACAAAAATCTTTTATGTATTTCAAAATATGTGAGCAGTTTTTAAAATTTTCAAATACAGCAAAAATTTTCACTTATATCAATAGTATATCAGATACTCATATCAATAGTATATCAATAATATATTAGATACTTATATTATGTTAGATGTAGATCACATACATATTGGACAGATACTCATATTAATAGTATATCAGTAGTTAGATATATTATAGATATTTTACAAATATATATCATTTGAGTAAAGTTGTCATTTTAAAATTGTACTCCGTTTTTTTTAAGTGCTATATTTTGAAAAACTAAATGTGGTTACTATTTTACTAATTTTATTAAATGTTTTTGTCAAATTTGCCACTCCCTTGTTGAAACATATATAGTTAATCATGGAAAAACATGTCAACACGAGTAACATTTAATAACTATTGAAACATATAGTTAATCATATACATGTTATTTAATGTGCCAAATCACTAAAAAAATTGAATTTATTTTAACAAATAATTTATATAGTTCCATGAATGGATATCTTGATGTAATATCTTGTTTCTTATGATTCAATGATCTTTTGTTCTTTTAGGAAAAAGTAAGGTTCTATTGTTTGAAAGTTACTTTAATAATTTATTAACAAGATTATCAACTGTGATATTCATAAAGTCATAAGAGGTACTATTTATGTATTTATGATACCTAGCTCTTCCACTTATCATGACCTTTTTTTTTCTTTTGAGTTTAAACAATTCCAGATTTTGAAGATTTAACATTTAGGAGAGATGCACGATGTCTTAACTACTTGAACTATGTCGTTTGTTTGTGCAATAATAAAATCGGTCAAAGGTCGGAACTAGTCAACAGAGGAGACTGGAACGAGTTTGAGAGTGTCTTGGCTAGGAGATGCATGCTCAAGAAAGACAAACATCCGATGCTCAATTCAATTTAAGTTCGACCTAGGTATTATGACTGAGATAGAATATAATACCTAATGTGGAAGTGGAATCCTGTATATAGGTAGAGGATCCGACATGGTATTCGACTGGCAGTTACTCGTGTTGTCATGAAGGTCAGGTTGTCGGGTGCATAAGATCGGAGGTAGGTAAGACCTTCAGTCGGGGGAGATCTGATCTTTCGACATTTCTCTATTCTCCACATGGCAAAGGGGAAAAATCCCAATGTTTTTTTGTTCATGGAGAAAGACCTTTATTCTTGTAGTGATACGCAATGGGTCATTGCTTGACGGAGTTGTGTTCCATGTGACTTGAACACAAGACCTCAAGGATATTTCTTAACCACCCAAACTATCTCTTGGGGACGTTCAAATTGGCCTTGGCCATATGACTATTATATATATCGCAACCAGAATGAAAAAATGATGAAATTAGTAAAAAGTACCTATAATATTTAAGAGTCTAATTCCACTCTAATAGTCATTGAGGTCTTATCACTCCTTATGGACCCGAACCTCAGTGATTTAGGATAATGAAACTTAGATAAAATTAAGTGGATGGTCTTTTCACCGATATTACGGTCTCTTTGATAAATACCACGCGACAACTCGAGTAGAGCAATTCAGGAGTTATAGTGTGACTTATATCTCTCTTTTAAAAGAGTCCTAGATTCTAATTCCAGTATCATACATGTATTTGTAATGTATTCTTCAAAGAAAAGGAAAACACTACAGTATTATAATCATCCAACCCTCTCTCATACTCACTTTCCATATTATATTGATTGAAGAATGACAATAAGCTTTCACTAGCTCTACACCACTTTTCTCCCCAAAAACTTTTGTTCCTAATTTAGAATCCATTCCTCTTATAAAGTAACACAATTCCTTTATAAATAATAGTAGCAATAATAATAGCCATGGGAGAAACATTGCTAAGTATTGCTCTATGGGTGTAATTATTGAGATAAACATTCAACTTTATTAGGCCACTTGTTAAATCAAACAATATAATATATCTACAAACCCCCCAATTAAATTATTCTAATTCTGCCTTCCTAAACTTTGTATTATTATAATAACAATACTTTAATTTATGCTTTTGTCCTAATTAATGCTGTTTCTCTTTCCTCTATCCCCTTTTTATTTTTCTATTCATTTCTAGGGTTTCAACATGGGACTGATTTCTGCTCCTCTGTTCTCTCACACATATCCATATAAAATTTTATAATAATTCATTCTCCTTTCAAAAATATATTGTCCCCTTTTTATTATTTTACCATTTATTATTATTATTATTTTTTTGCCCCCCTGGTTTTTTCCCTGTTCATCTTTGAGAGTGTTTTAAGTTTCTCTCTCTCTTGTGTTTAATGGCTGCTTTAAACTTGGGCTCCGCTTCTCACTTTGTTGACCAGCTCCAGCACCGCCCTGATCTCCACCTAGAGCCGCCGCCGGATTCCGGCCACTTCAACGGCGGGGGCGATGTCATGGTCCGCCGGCCGAGGGGCCGCCCGGCCGGGTCCAAGAACAAGCCGAAGCCGCCTGTGATCATCACGCGCGAGAGTGCCAACACGCTCCGAGCTCATATCTTGGAGGTCGGTAGCGGCTGCGACGTGTTCGAGGCCGTGGCTGCCTATGCACGGCGGCGCCAACGGGGGATCTGCGTGTTGAGTGGGAGTGGGATAGTGAACAATGTCAGCTTGCGGCAACCCGCAGCGGCGGGCTCGGTGTTGACACTGCAAGGTCGATTCGAGATATTGTCGTTGTCGGGATCGTTTCTGCCACCGCCCGCTCCTCCCGGTGCCACCAGTTTGACGATCTTCTTGGCTGGAGGACAAGGGCAGGTGAGTTAAAGTTAGCTACCACTAAATTCAAAAGCTTAAACGAACATGTTAATTACTATATAATTTTAATAATTTATACATATTCTTAACACTCCGTTTAGAGATGACTCTCAGCGGGATCGGGATCGGGACGGAGAAGAGGAATGGATTTTAATCCCCCTCTCTGATTTTAGCTACGGGAACCAAAAAAAAAAAAGGGTTTAGGAGTTTCCCCTTCTCCATTTTTTCTTAGAAAAAAAATTTTCTACTTAACCTATAAAATCTTTTTCCAATCAAGTGTTAACAACATATTGAAATTGAGGGAAAATTATTTAATTAGGTTACTAATTATTTGTAACGATTAATTTTTGAAAAAGTTTTGATCCTACCTCACTTCTAGGTTTGAAAATTGAAAAACGTGAACAATTTCTAATTTGTTACTGTATACTATCAAACTCAAAAACTCTATTAATTTTTTTTCAACTAAACCCAAGATCTTAAGACGATGAATTTTAAGGTAGATACAACCATTTATATGTATTCTCAACAGGTGGTAGGCGGAAATGTGGTGGGAGCTTTGATCGCATCGGGACCGGTCATTGTCATAGCTTCGTCGTTTAGCAACGTGGCGTACGAGAGGTTGCCATTGGATGAAGAAGAAGAATTGCCGATGCAGGCCGGGGCTGGGCCGCAGAGCTCCGGTGGAGGCGGAGACGGCGGCGATAGCCACAACAACCCTTTTCCCGACGCATCTTCCGGCCTGCCCTTCCTTAATCTGCCAATGAACATGCCGAATCAGAACCAATTTTTCGGTTGAAAAATTGGATGAACACTTCAAATTCATCTGCAAATTCACAGGTTTAATCCCAATAATTTTCAGTCATAAATCTCTCTCTCTTCTTTCTTAGTCTCCAATCTCTGCTTGTTTGTGGTGTAAAACTTTGTTAAATTGTCTGATTTAATGTTCAATTAATCTTGATGATCAAAATTTCTACTATTTTTTTTCTTTACTATTGTTTAGAATTGGTCTATTTGTAAGAGAACCACCTTATTAATTTGTGATTTTATTGCTTTCTATAATTAACTTGAGAAAAGATAGAGAACATATGGTAATGAAAATAATTAAAAATATTCCCAAACATTTATAGAGAGTAATTATATTTCTAGTCCAATAATACGTGGAGGTGGTCGAAGTCACGCTACATGCAATATGATTCTGTTACATTGATTTTTGATTTAGTAGGCTTTGATTTTTCTAATTTATTTTAAGAATATAGATGTTATATTGAAATTAAATTAGATGCAGATTAATCTATATTTGATTGACTGTCTCCATTAATTGTATCGTTTCTTGTAAAATTACCACTCTTGTTTCTTTTTTTGGATGTAGCTACGACTTATAATTTATGATATGGGATAGGGTATGGAATGAAAATTTCATTTCTTGATACTGAAATTTTGTTTATTTTTCTTTAATTAAAGTGTTTCATTTGTTTAAATAACTTGATACAGTTTCTTGTTTATCTTCCCTCTAAGTTTAATCTTGCCTTTCGTCAACATGGATTAAAATGTCTAAATTTATTTAGTTAATAGCTCAAGATTTTGATGGTTTATATCATTGTTCTTCCATAAATTCGATTTTATGTTTAGCAAAAGTAATAATTATCGCTATTATTTTCTCTCTGTGTTCATGTGGGGTGAGAATTTGAACCTCTGACTTTTTGATCAAAGATGTCTTAATGAGTTGAGCTATATTTAGATTCATTATGTATATATGATTATGGTGAATTAAGTTTCCAAAATGAAATGAGCGGGTTTCATTATTAAGTGGGTTTTTGCATTTTTCTTCTTTGATTTGATTTGTGTTGATGTCGATTTTTGGGCAAGAGCCACGTAAGTGTTACGTAGGTGCCACGTATGCCTTTGTCTCCAAGCTTTTTGTTACCTACACACAGAAATCTAGCACCAGTGTGGTGCTTTGCTGAATTGCATTCCGATGCATAAGTTAGAACTCAAGCTGAGCAAGCAAGAATGAAGCAAAGTAGGTTATGGGTTGAAATATATGTTTTTAGTATGGGTCCTATTTTTAGGTCAAGACTTGGGGTTTCTTTTTCTAGTGTTTACACATTTTCAACCTTTTTTTCCTATAACAATTCATCTGAGTCATCAAGTAGTGTCAAATTTTTGTATTACAAATTTTCCCTTTCATCTGCACAAGAAAAGATAACCCAAACATAACCCACTCTGTTGTATTAAAAAAAACGAACATAACCATTTGTTTTATGTTAGACACCAACGCTAAAGAACTCGTAAGAATCGTGGACTGGAGGATGGCCACGAAGCACACATAATCACTTTTTCCATCTAAACCTCGTCATACATGTAGCTTAAACTACATATGATCGATGGTATATGTTTTCGTCATATTTATGTGAAATGATCTATACATAATTTTATGAAAAAATTTGGCACTAACGTCCTTTCACAAAATTTTGAACTTTCAACTTAAGAAACGATAATAGATGTTGTGTTTAATTAAGCTATACATGCTTGAATTTTGTAGACACCTAATATTTAAAAATATAAGAATGAACTTGAATTAAGTATAAAAATCTTAGCTACCCTAAGCATATTACAAAGATTAAGACATATTTTATTGAACAAAGAGCTTTGGAGATAAAAGTACTCTTTATTTATTTCTTTGAGAAAAGAGTTTGTATACACATGTAGCCAAATAATTAATTATAAGTAAACTAATTACAAACCAATGGAACTAATAATAAATCCGGTATAAACTCAAATACAAATGACCAAATATGTCAAGTCTAGTTCAATGGTAATTGACACATACTTGTTTGAGGTTAGAGGTTCAAACTCTCGTACCCCAATCTATTATACTAGAGAAACCAAATATAAACTATAATATCTAAGAAAAAGGGATCAAAACGAGCAATAGTATTTGACATGCATATATCTCAAATTAAAAGGTTGTGAGTTCGAACCTCACATGTTGTATTAAAAAGAATAAAATCTAAGAAAAAGTGAGATTTAACTTTCAACTCTTCATTGTCTAAAAATAAAATTAGCTTAATTATTGAAATGAAATTAATATTTTTTTTTACAAAGAAATTGAAATATTTTAAAATTAATTATGCTTTGCCCGTGATTTCCATAATTATTGGATTTTGCTCAAACACCGGCTTTTCAATGCTTTTTTTTCTTTATTATTTTTTTTGTTTTGATTTATTTTATAGATTCCACCACAGTGGATCGTTATTTATTATAATGAACCCAAGAAATGGGGGCAAATTTTTCAAAATAATAAAATCAAAAAAGAAATTAAATTACAAAATAAAATAAAATAATAAAAGTCTTAAATAGGGTTCATTTCAAAAGTATTGACAAAAGTAGGGTAGTTTTGGTCAAAGTCTAAACTCGTGTACAATGTACACGTTCTACACGTGGAAGATGGCGTGGAAATCGTGGAAGAAGCGTGTACATTGTACACGCTTTAGGGTAAATCGTACACGATGTACACGAGTACAAAACTCGTGTACATCGTATACGATTCACCTTTTTTTTTTTATCTTATCTCTTTTAAACTATGAACAATTTTACCAACACAATTCGGAAAGTGGACTTAAAAATTTAAGTTCAATTATAAAAATTCAAATCGAGTTGATTGAAAAATAAACATTACAGAATATAGATAAGAATTCATGTACCAAATGGTCGTTGTCTTCTCTGACGACCTCCAAGACGAGGTTGAGGCCTATAAATATGTGATGCTGGATGATGAATTATATTATCGATATCTTGCTGCGTTACTTCAATAGGTGATAGTTGCGGATGAATTGAACTTGATGCGATATCCATATGAACTGCAGGTGTAGGAATCATAATAAAATCTGACTAAACTGGAGTAGTTGGAATTTGATCTTCAACTATTGGAGGCTCTTGGCTATTGAATATTATCATCTATAGGTGGTTGGCGTCTACGACGAGCACGCCTCCTCTCAAAGTTGGAAGAAACTAGTCTACTAATGCCCTTCCGAATGTTTGTACTTCGAATGAAGTTCTCACATAAAGAACCCAATTGCAGTATATTATGTTTTACTTCAATGTTCTGCACTTCACTGACAAAAAAATTCTAAAAAAAAGAAGCATATAAATTTAAATTAATATCATAAATAATTAAGTTAAGAAATGTAATACTCACCGTGTGATCGTAAAAAGCACCTTCATATCTAATGTATTTTCTCGTGACAGAACTGTACCAATCTAAATACTCAATTAAGGCAGTCGGCCTATCTGTTACATCACCAATTACACATCGGTCACGACGTTGACGCCACATTGTTATATTTGTTGCATGCCGGTGTTGCCAATCATGATCATGCTTTCCTCGCAAGTCTACTTTATATAATTGCGAGTCCGTATCACAATATGATGGAATAGTTTGTCTTAGCCCAAATTGTCGCAAGACCTGATTTGGTTAATGAAACTCGATAATATGTGTAGACACCGTATTTGGTCCGGCTCGCTTTCGTTTTTTTTTAATTTATTACTAATTTATTTATTATTTATTATTTATTATTTATTATTTATGTTTATTGATTTAGTTTAAAATAACATAATTTACTTTATTATAAAATTTAATGTAAAGTTTTAATTGAATCAAATTTTAAAATTAGATTTTATTTGAAAATAATTGATTTTTTTTAAATTGATTTTAAGATAAAAAAACAGTTCTCCCCTTTGATATCCCCTCCCCTTCTTCTCCTCCCTCTTTTTCTCTCTTCTCTTCCCCTTTTTCTTTTTTATCGTTAGTTTTAGGTGTATTTAAGGAGGGCTGCAGTGGGGAGGAAGGACAGACAGAACCCATACAGAGAAAATTCACTTCCTTCTTTCTCTCTACCATCACTTTCTCTTCCTCTTCACCCAGGCCGACAACCCCGACGATACACAGACTACACAAGTCCCCGGTGATCACAAGTTCAGACAACCTGCACCACAGTAGTCTGGCGCAAAGTTCAACAATCGATGCACGGATCATCGACCACTTGAATCCGACCTCGAGTGCTCCTTCACGGTTTCAGACTCGCGGGCACACCCAGAATTTCCTCACTGCAGTACGTGGTATAGAAAAAGGTTGTTTTAGAAATGATTTGATTTTTTTTATATTTGTTTTAAATAAGCTTGTTTTAAATTTGATATATATATATATTTTAAAATAAATTTGTCTTATGATTTGATAATTTTTAAAATAAGAAATATGATTTGATTATTTTTAAAATAAATTTGTTTTAAATATGATTTGATTATTTAAATTTTAAAAACAAGTAAGAAATATGATTTGATTATTTTTCAAATAAGAAATATGATTTGATTATTTTTGAAATAAGAAATATGATTTGATTATTTTTGAAATAAATTTGTTTTAAATATGATTTGATTATTTAAATTTTAAAAACAAGTTTGTTTTAAATGTTTTTTTTAAAGGAAGTTTGTTTGAGGAATTTCAAATCTAAAATAAAATAAATTTATTTTATTATTATTATTATTATTTTTCATTTTAGTATTATTATTATTTTTTTAAACATTTTTTTAAATAAAGATTTGTATTATAAAAAATAATACTAAGTTGTATCATATGGTGTTGGCATAGTGGTAGGTTACTTAGGAGTAATTCATATGTCTTTGGTTTGAGTCTTTGCTTGCTTAAATTAATGTTTTTTTTATATCATTATTTTACCAAACAACTATTTTAGATAAAATGTTTTTTTTAATATAAAAAAAACTTTCGTTTTTATAAGATTTCAAATCTTAAAACATTTATATAAAATATCAAGTGATATCTTAGGATGTTGGCACATTGGTAAGAAATTTATATATGGACTTTCACATCACAAGTTTAAGTCTTGATGGCCCCTACACTAAAATTATTTTTTTTATTTATTAATTTTTCTTTTCTACTAAATAATTATTTCGAAAATCCCAATAACAGAAATTGGATCTTTCCAATATTCTCGAGGTGATAATTTGTTTTTCTAATGGTCTTTGCGCCACTCATGCTTGTTGGTTCATATTTTATCGTAAAATATGAACCAATAAATTTGGGACATTTAAAATCAAACACAAAAGTATTTTTCTTTTTGGAGCAAAGTATAATAGGATAATTTTTTACAAAATATGGTACCGTTTTCGAACGGGTGTCGTAGGGTGCTAACACATTCCCTACGCTCAACCGACTCCCGAACCAAAAAAAATTGTTTTTCGTAGACCAAGTTTTTAAAATAGGTGACCAATCACACCTCGTAGATGATTGGTGGCGACTCCAAACCCTAATCTCGAAAGAGACCCTTCAGGGGATGATGTCGGCCGCTCCGCGTCGTGATGACGTTGCGACAGCTTGGCGACTCCACTGGGGACTTTTAGAGAGTCAAGCCATTATTTTTGTTATTTATTATCTTATTATATTTCTTTTTTTTTTCCTCCTTTCTTGTTCGCTTTGTTTTTTTTTTTAATTTGGTTTGACATCATATGCATCTCGCACAAGTACACAAGCCTCCTACCCGGGCTTTACCTTTAAGATTAGATCGGGGACTGAGTAGTGTGACCTTCGTGGAATTTCGGTTCCCGTGCAGGCGCATGAAATTCTCCACTCAAGTTGACCATACCGCGCAAGCGTATGGAAGATTTGTGGGTCGCTTCCCTCTAGGTTGTGTAGGTATTAACTTTACACTCATTTTAGCATCAGATTTCTGCTATTTTTTTTTGTTTAGTTTGTTTCTGTTGGTGTTAAGAAAGTGATTTGTTTAAAAGAGTCTCATACATTCTCTCACTTAATAATCGTTTTTTTACAACAATAAAAAAAAGAGTTTCGCAACTTTCCCTTTAAATTTATTTTCTTTCAATTTTACCAAAATTGACCTAAGTCTTAAATCATTAATATTGACAGTAAATTAAAGCATGAGTTCCAGTAAGGTTCCTACCCAAGAGTGGAGAGAGCAAGACCAAGAAATTGTCCGTCAATGGTCAGAGAACATGCAACATACTCATGGTGACGCATTATCACAGAATGTAATCATGCCATTTCAAAATGTAACGTTTCCAGAAAATCAGTTGGATACCTTGAAACGTTTATGGGAGGGTTTAAGACCAGATAGAAAGACCCAGTTCATAAAAAAATATGGCCACATAGCGCAACTCCTGTACGTGCGAGTAAACTTCTCAGTGTTGAGAGCATTAGTTCAACATTGGGATCCGGCATATAGATGCTTTACTTTTAGCTCAATGGATATAACCCCAACTATCGAGGAATACCACACCCTCTTACAAATACCACTGCAAGAGAAAATTGAGGTTTATTCCTATGATGGTGGGTTTACATTGAAAAGGGCAGTATCGCTGCTTGTAGGGAAGATATCTGCTGGTGAGATTGAAAAACATGTGAAAAGGAAGGGAGAAAACACATGCTTACCGATAGAATATATCCTGAGTCTTCAGCAGAGGTTCGTTAATGAAGAAAGGGAGCTATCGCTATTAGCTCTATGCTTATTTAACTTGGTTTTATTCCCTAAAGTTAGTGGGTACGTTGAAGAGCGGGTGGTCAAGCTATTTGTCAAGGTAGAAATGGGGGTTAATCTCGTAATACCCATCCTGGCAGAAACCTTCCGAGCACTAAATTTTTGCAGATGGCGAGGAGTAGGGAAATTTATAGGCTGTGCTCAGCTGCTATACATTTGGATCCTCAGCCATATAAATTGTCCACCAGAGTTCAAGTGTCCTCAGGTCAAATTTTCAAGATCGTGGAGTAGATTACAAAATCCCATGCTTGAATTCAACCAAGCAGATTGGAGTCAAATTCACCCAGGAAAAGAAGAGTGGAGCATTTTCTTTGCAGGACTAAGGCCAGAAGATGTGGAGTGGAGAACCCGATGGATGTCAACCAAACCTATGATGTATAGGTGTGGTAAATTTCACAGTCTGCCGTTATTGGGTCCATGGGGATGTGTATCTTATGCCCCATTAATGGTACTGCGTCAGATATGGGTACGTCAGTTTATCCCCGCCACACATGACTTAAGAAACTCTGAATTTGCCTATGATATTGGGTTTTGCAAAAACAAAATTCAGGAGGTCGTAAAGGCGTGGAAGACGATTATCAGAATCCAAAGTGGCAATTACCACGATAATATATTTGAAGGATATGAACAGTGGCATTCGAGTAGAGGAAAAACTGTGGTTCTCCTACCAACCGACAAGGGCAAAGGAAAGCTAGAGGTTCCCACCAGGAGAATTCTTTCTGAAATGAGCCCAAATCAATCCACTCAGCGGAAGGTTCGCAGGATAGAATACGAGCTGCGAGAAGGGAACCCCACATCAGCTAAAGAAAGACTACAACTAGGATTCAATCAAAATCTACCTCGAAACATTGAGCTGGAATTACAGCAGGCAAGAAGGGAGGTCGATTGCCAGGGGAAAGAAAACAGACCGCTAGAAGTAGAGGTTCGGGACCCTAACAGAAGAAAGTAGGGAGAGAGCTCACAAGCAGCCTTGAGGGTGCGAAACAATCAAATATCACAACAAATGTCTTCTCTACAAACAGAAATCATGTCCCTTCGTGAAAAGGCCATTGTGCTGGAGGAGAAAGAAGTACAGTTAGCTCAATATGCTCAAGAAAATCAAAGATTAAGGGAAACTGTTCAGGCGCTTTCAAGCCGTCTCGACAAAACCCAGAATTCTGCTGATGGGTTAATGCATGATTATGCCCATATCAAGGAACAATACAACCAAATGGAGTATGAATTAGACCATGTGAGGCGCGATAACACATTGTTGCGTCATAATTCAGAACATGTACTCACCCAAGTCAGACAGGCAGCCCGTAGGGTAGATGGTTTAGCTGAAGAGGCACGAGCTCTCACATCTGCCATTGCCCCTACACAGCCGAATGGCAAAAGCACACTCAAGTTCTTGGGCAAACTTCGACGAGATCTAGAGCATTGGGGACAGTTTTATTGACACTCTGCTTTAATGTACTTTCAATTCCATGATTTAAGCATTGAGGTTCAAATTTGGCATAATTGTTGTTTTCTTGTAATCTTCATTTATTTATTTATCCAATTTATAATAAAGTCACGAACTTATTTATTTATGGTTTTCTTTCTCTTTCTTTTTGTCTTCTATTTTTCTAAAAAACAAAAGGGATTGTTCAAGATAGCTCGCTCACTGGCACCACATCGCACTTACCGTACCAGACGCAGGGCAAGATTAATGATAGAAGATCAAAAAGCCGAGCAGGAGAAAACAAGGAAAGATATCGAGGAGTTGCGAGAAAAGTTAGATGCCATCCTCCTTGCGTTGGAAAAAGGCAAAGCGGCTGCAGATCCTGCTACATCTAGCAACCCTGTCCATGAACTGCAAGAAACCCCGCCTTATCCACCTGGGTACGGTCCACCTCTTAGGCCAGTGGCAGAGGGTTTCATGCCACAATATACAACGTACAACCCTCTGTATGACGTCCCGGTTGGTCAGTATCCGCATCCTTTTGTTAAGGGAGCTCAGCAAATCCCAACCAATATCATTTTTCGAGAGCCCGAGCAAATGATGTCACCCCCTACAGTCCTTAACCTAGGCGATCTCCCAGCCAAGACAGACCCAGTCGGACAAAATGCCCCTAGTAACGAGAAGTTCGAAGTTCTGGAGGAAAGATTAAGAGCAATAGAGGGGACAAACGTTTTTGGCAACATCGATGCCTCACAATTGTGCTTGGTGTCTGGTTTAGTCATCCCTCCAAAATTCAAGGTGCCAGAGTTTGAGAAGTACAATGGTTCTTCTTGTCCTAAGAATCATCTTATAATGTACTGTAGGAAGATGGCAGCATACGTCCAAAATGACAAATTGTTGATACACTGCTTTCAAGATAGTTTATCTGGTCCGGCCTCTCGTTGGTACATGCAGTTAGATAGCTCTCATGTTGGCTCGTGGAAGAATCTGGCCGACTCCTTCCTAAAACAATATAAGCATAACATAGACATGGCTCCAGATCGCTTAGATTTACAGAGGATGGAGAAGAAGAGTACAAAGAGCTTTAAGGAGTATGCTAAAAGGTGGAGGGACACGGCAGCTCAAGTCCAACCTCCTTTAACAGATAAAGAGCTATCTGCCATGTTCATCAATACCCTAAAACATCCTTTCTATGATCGGATGATAGGAAGCGCTTCCACAAATTTCTCTAATATTATGACCATCGGAGAAAGGATCGAATACGGGGTTAGACATGGGCGAATAACTAGTACTGCCGATGAGCCATTGGCCGCAGAGAAGGCAAGTCATTCCAAGAAGAAGGAAGGTGAGGTGCAAATGGTGGGAGCAGACCGACACTCTTGGAAACAACAACCGTACCGTCAGACACCGCGATACTCTCCGTATTATTACTCAACGCCATACAGGTATAATCAACCATTTGTGAATAATGCAACTTCACATTACTCCCCTTATGCTTCCCAAAATTTTCGACCCCCGGCCAGTCAAAATTTCCAACCTACCCCAGCCAGTCAAAATTTTCAACCTAGGGGTCAGCAACATAATACATTCTATACTCAAGGGCAGCAGAATAATAGAGGGGCACGTAAACAGACCCAGTTTGACCCAATCCCCATGACTTATACTGAACTTCTGCCTCAGTTATTTTAAAATAATCAGCTGGCACCTGTACCTGTAGATCCGATCCAGCCTCCATACCCAAGATGGTATGATGCAAATGCTCGTTGTGACTATCACGTAGGAGCCATAGGGCATTCAACAGAGAACTGCACTGCATTGAAATACAGGGTTCAAGCTTTGATCAAGGCAGGTTGGTTGAACTTTAAAAAAGAAAATGGGCCTGATGTAAGTAAGAATCCACTGCCGAATCATCAGAATGTCCAAATAAATGCAATCGAATGCCAAGGGATCGAGTCGAAGAGTAAGGTTGCCGATATTACAACCCCTATGGAGGAACTATTAGAAATTCTCTTGGGCAGTGGATATATATCAGTGGAATACCTATGCCCAAAGTATAAAGGGTATGATGAAAGTCTGACGTGCCCGTTCCACGCTGGGGCAAAAGGTCACTCCCTAGAGCAATGCAACAGTTTCCGTATGAAAGTTCAAGAGTTGTTAGACTCAAAAATCCTTACTGTTGCAAATTCTCACCAGAAGAAACGGACAAATGTTGTGGAAGATATCTTGGTTGCTGAGGGCTCAAGTGATTCTATTAAACCAAAACCCCTCACCATCTTTTACCGTGAAAAGCCAGATGCACCTAGCTGCAGTCGGAAACCAATCACTATCACGGTCCCAGCTCCTTTCGAGTATAAAAGTTCCAAAGCAGTGCCTTGAAAATATGAGTGCAAGGTAACTGTAGGGCAAGATGTATCATCTCCTTCACTCCCAGTTGACAATATCACTAGAGTGGGAGGTTTGACACGAACTGGGAGATGTTATACACCGGATAGCCTGCTAAAGCGCGTGAATGAAACTACTAGTGAAAAGAATAAAGAAAAAGCAAGTGAGAAGAAGAAGGAGAAAGTGGAAGAGGATAAGAAAGGGAAGGCCAAACTCCACGAGGATGTCCATGATGAACTGGTGGAGGCAATTGTTGTAAAGGATGTAAGTCCTAAACAACCTGTGTCCGAGGAAGAGACTCAAGAGTTTCTGAAGCTAGTGAAGCAAAGTGAATACAAAGTTATTGAACAATTAGGTCGGACAC
This sequence comes from Momordica charantia, assembly GCF_013281855.1. Lineage (NCBI taxonomy): Eukaryota > Viridiplantae > Streptophyta > Magnoliopsida > Cucurbitales > Cucurbitaceae > Momordica > Momordica charantia. The sequence continues at coordinate 17,025,441 of NW_028275165.1, forward strand.
CCGCAAAGATCTCTATATTATCTTTATTGTTATCCTCTGAAGCGCATCGGAATGCACTGTTAGAGGCCTTGAAACAGGCTTTTGTTTCACAAGACATCACAGTGGATAATTTGAGCAACGTTGTGGGGAATATAATGACATCTAGCTCCATCACTTTTACAAATGAGGAGATACCACCAGAGGGTACAGGACATACCAAAGCTCTCCACATCTCAGTTAAGTGTAAAAACTTCCTAATAGCAAAAGTCCTTGTGGACAATGGATCTTCTTTAAACATAATGCCAAGATCCACGCTAGAGAAGTTACCCGTTGATATGTCCCATATGAGACCTAGTACTGTGATAGTAAGAGCTTTCGATGGAGCTCGCAGCGCTTTTGTTGGGGATATTGAGATCCCGATCCAGATAGGTCCTTGCACCTTTGACAGAACATTTCAGGTTATGGACATCACATCAGCTTATAGTTTCTTGCTGGGGCGACCTAGGATACATTCGGCAGGAGCAGTTCCATCCACTTTACATCAGAAAATTAAGTTTGCGATTGACCAAAAGTTAGTGATCATATCGGGACAAGAAGACATTCTAGTCTCAAGGCTTGCTTCGATGCCATACGTTGAAGCAACAGAAGAAGCTTTTGAGTCTTCATTCCAATCATTCGAGATTGAAAATGCAACAACTTTACATGGAAAGTTTGGAAGACCTAAGTCACGACTTTTAGAGACCGCCTTTAAAGGAGACAATGAGAGCTTAGACAAACTGCTGAGGATGGCTAAGAATACAAAGAAGTTCGGGTTGGGGTATAAACTAAGTAGAGGCGACATCATTAGAGTGCGGAGTCTGGAAAAAGCAAAACGCCTCTCAAGATTTGAGAATGAGGAGCGTGATTACCCTAGGAGGATTGTTCCACCTCTCACCCACTCTTTCAGAAGTGCCGGGACAATCCATCAAGAGTACGATGAGAGCTCTGTAGTGGCAGCAGTGACAGAAGAAAGAGAGCAAGTCGGACCTTTTGTCTACCTGTGTCCAGACGGTTTCGAGCTGAGCAATTGGAGCGTGATAGAGCTACCGTCTTTTGTAAATAATAAATCAAAGTAATTGTCCATTTTTTTTCCTTCCCCTCATTTTCTTAATTAATTAAATTAATTTTCTATTTCATGTACATTCCATCCAGACCCATTATTTGTTTATAATTCTTTCATATCAATAAAGTTTGAGTTCATTCACTTTGTTTCCTTCCTCTACTATTTTCTGGGCCAATTTATTCATTTATTTCTGTTTCTTTTCTTTTCTCCTTTATTATGTCTTAAACAGTAATACTGAGATTGAATGCGATAATGATTCGAAATACGAGCTCGATACACCTATATACAATATCGAATCTGATGAGGAAATAGATGACGAGCCCTCTGCTGAGTTATTGATAATGCTAGAAGAAGAAGAAAAAATGTTGGGACCCCATGAAGAATTAACTGAGACACTTAACTTGGGATCACAAGCCGAAGCCAAAGAGATTAAAATAGGCACTCATATGTCTTCAGAGAGTCGCAAAAAGTTGATAGAGTTACTTCATGAGTATGCTGATGTTTTTGCTTGGTCCAATCAGGATATGCCTGGTTTAGATACAGACATCGTAGTGCACAAATTGCCGATCAACCCAGAGTTCATGCCGGTGAACAGAAGTTACCGGAAATGAGGCCAGATATGTTGATCAAGATAAAGGATGAAGTAAGGAAGCAAATCGATGTAGGGTTCCTTACGGTATCTAATTACCCTGAGTGGGTGGCAAACATTGTCCCTGTACCAAAGAAAAATGGACAAGTAAGAATGTGTGTTGATTATAGAGACTTGAATCGTGCAAGTCCAAAAGACAACTTCCCGCTTCCTCATATCGATGTGCTGGTTGATAATACTGCTGGGTTCTCAACCTTCTCCTTTATGGATGGGTTCTCAGGCTACAATCCGATCAAGATGGCACCCGAGGATCGTGAAAAAACCACATTCATTACGCTATGGGGAACTTTCTGCTACAAAGTTATGCCATTTGGGCTAAAAAATGCTGGGGCAACCTACCAGCGTGCCATGGTTACTCTCTTTCATGGCTTGATGCACAAAGAAATTGAAGTTTACGTGGATGATATGATTGCCAAGTCAAAACAGGGCGAGAAGCACACAACTATTTTAAGGAAGCTGTTTGATCGATTGAGGAAGTTCAAATTGAAACTCAATCCCAACAAATGCATATTTGGGGCAACCACTGGAAAACTCCTTGGTTTTGTAGTAAGCCAAGAAGGCATTAAAGTTGACCCGGATAAAGTCAAAGCAATCTTAGAGATGCCACCTCCACAGACGCAGAAAGAAGTCAGAGGATTTCTAGGACGACTCAACTACATCGCAAGGTTCATATCTCACTTAACAGCAACTTGCGAACCCATCTTTAAATTGCTCCGCAAGAACAACGATGGGGTATGGAGTGAAGATTGTCAAGCAGCATTCGATAAGATTAAGCAGTATTTGCAAGACCCCCCAATTCTTGTGCCACCAACTCCAGGACGACCCCTTATTTTGTATCTCACAGTGACTGAAAACTCAATGAGATGTGTACTAGGGCAGCATGATGATTCAGGCAGGAAAGAACAGGCTATATATTATTTAAGTAAGAAGTTCACCGATTGCGAGACTAGATACTCTCAAGTAGAAAAAACTTGTTGTGCTCTAGCTTGGGTTGCTCGACGTCTAAGACAATACATGTTGTATTATACCAAATGGCTCATTTCAAAGATGGAACCCATAAGGTACATTTTTGAAAAGCCGTCTCTCTCGTGTCGAATTGCAAGGTGGCAGGTCCTCTTGTCCGAATATGATATTGTTTATGTGACTCAAAAGGCTATTAAGGGGAGTGCTTTGGCCGACTACCTAGCTCAACAACCTATAAATGACTACATACCGGTAAAGTTCGATTTTCCAGATGAGTATATCTCCACCATAACTGCAAGTGAGGAAAGTTTAGACCCGCAAACTTGGACCATGATGTTTGATGGTGCCTTTAACGAGTTAGGTCATGGGATTGGGGCTATTTTGATATCACCAAAAGGGGAACTATACCCTCTTACCGCTAGATTATGTTTTGACTGCACACATAATATGGCCGAGTATGAAGCATGCTCGATGGGCGTCCAAGCTGCTGTTGATATGAAGGTTAAGAAACTTAAAGTTTTTGGGGATTCTATGCTAGTAATTCATCAACTAAGAGGAGAATGAGAAACAAGAGACGTTAAGTTGTTGCCTTACAAACAACTCATAACATAATTGTCACAAGAATTTGATGAAATCTCATTTGATTATTTGCCAAGAGAAAATAATCAAGTAGCAGATGCATTGGCAACATTAGCGGTGATGTTCAATTTAGAACTCAATGAGGATGTCCGTCCGATTAAAGTTGGGAGGAGAGATGTCCCAGCTTCTTGTATGAGCATTGAGGAAGAACCCGACGGTAACCCCTGGTTTCATGACATCAAGCAATATATAAAGAGTAAAGATTATCCACCAAATGCTTCAGAAAATGATAAGCGCACCCTTCGCAAGTTGGCAATGAAGTTTTTCTTAAACGGAGAGATACTGTACAAGAGAAACCATGACATGGTTCTCTTAAGGTGCGTCGAAGGAAGATATGCCAATAGGATTATGGAAGAAGTTCATGAAGGAGTGTGTGACACTCATGCAAATGGACACATGATGGCTAGACAAATTTTAAGAGCTGGCTATTACTGGCTAACTATAGAGACAGATTGTATTAAATATGCAAGAAAATGTCATAAATGTCAAATTTACTCGGACAAGACTCATGCTCCTGCTTCTCATTTGCATACTTTGACAGCTCCTTGGCCTTTCTCTATGTGGGGCATGGATGTGATAGGACCTATCGAACCTAAAGCATCAAATGGGCACCGATTCATTTTGGTAGCCATAGATTATTTTACTAAATGGGTAGAAGCAGCTTCTTACCGAGATGTGACAAAAGGAGTTGTAGTCAAATTTTTCAAGAAGGAAATTATTTGTCGTTATGGTCTTTCTGAAACCATAATTTCCGATAATGCAAGGAATTTGAACAACAAATTGATGAGTGAGCTCTGTGAGCAGTTTAAGATCAAACATCTCAACTCAACCCCTTATCGACCTAAGATGAATGGTGCAGTAGAAGCCGCCAATAAAAACATAAAAAGAATAGTTGAAAAGATGACTGTAACTTACAGAGACTGGCATGAAATGCTTCCATTTGCCTTACATGGTTACCGCACCTCAGTCCGTACTTCAACTGGGGCAACGCCATTTTCTTTAGTTTATGGTATGGAAGCTGTTCTCCCTATTGAAGTAGAAATTTCATCATTGAGAGTTATCATGGAAGCTAAGTTACAAGAGGCTGAGTGGGTCCAAAGACGTTATGAGCAGCTAAACTTTGTAGAAGAAAAGAGGTTGACGGCATTATGCAGAGGACAACTTTATCAAAGAAGAATGATGAAAGCCTATGACAAGAAGGTGCACCCAAGAAGGTTTAGAGAGGGAGATTTAGTTCTAAAAAGAATTCTCCCATTACAGAAAGATCATCGAGGCAAATGGACCCCAAATTATGAAGGACCATTTGTGGTGAAAAAGGCTTTCTCCGGAGGAGCACTAGTTCTGGCCAACATGGATGGCACTGAATTTTTAAATCCAGTCAACTCAGATCATGTTCGAAAATATTATGCATAGTTTATGATGTATTTCAAAAAATTTCACTTTGATCTCAGTATTATGCTTGAAAGGCAGTTTTGTGTATCCATTCTCTATTATAGCCTATAAATTTACACCACATCTTTGAGACGTGTGTCTCTTGTCATTTATAAAGTTTGGTCTCCATTCGTCTCTTTCTATATACGAAGGACGCTAGCTTTTTCACGTCTCCAAGGCTATGCGTTACTCGAAATCAAACATAAGGGCACAAGAAGCCCGAGGGACATTTTGTTCTCTAGAACATTGGGGCAAGTACGACATTACAAAGTTATCAGGGCAAAGTCGTCGTCCCATTTGTTCTGGTTACTCTCGATCCAGTTAAAAGGATTTTTGAAGGAAGGCGAAATGCGGTGATCGAGCTATCTGAACAATCCCAAGTTTTTATAAATGCAAGTGATTTCACTCTATTTTTGCATCCAAGACAAATTTTCCTATTATCATCATGCATCAAACGCACATTTCATGCACCGTTTCATGCGTCATTTCATGCATTTGCCTTGGAGAAGTCTCCAAAAAGCCTTATGGCAGAGAATTTTATGACGACTCATTTTTGCTCAAGCAAGCTTGTTTAGTTTTATGTTGGAACCCGATCAAAGATCGTGGTCGAAGCCTGTGTCAAGCCAGGTCCGTCACTTTTTAGTTTTCTGTTGGTTAAATCGAACCCGATCAAAGATCGTGGTCGAAGCCTGTGTCAAGCCAGGTCCGTTTCTTTTTAGTTTTTTGTTGGTTAAATCGAACCCGATAGATCGTGGTCGAAGCCTGTGTCAAGCCAGGTCCGCTGCCTTTTAGCTTTCTGTTGGTTAAATCGAACCCGATAGATTGTGGTCGAAGCCTGTGTCAAGCCAGGTCCGTTGCCTTTTAGTTTTCTGTTGGTTAAATCGAACCCGATCAAAGATCGTGGTTGAAGCCTGTGTCAAGCCAGGTCCGTTTCCTTTTAGTTTTTTGTTGGTTAAATCGAACCCGATATATCGTGGTCGAAGCCTGTGTCAAGCCAGGTCCGTCACTTTTTAGTTTTCTGTTGGTTAAATCGAACCCGATCAAAAATCGTGGTCGAAGCCTGTGTCAAGCCAGGTCCGTTTCTTTTTAGTTTTTTGTTGGTTAAATCGAACCCGATATATCATGGTCGAAGCCTGTGTCAAGCCGGGTCCGTTGCCTTTTAGCTTTCTGTTGGTTAAATCGAACCCGATAGATCGTGGTCGAAGCCTGTGTCAAGCCAGGTTCGTTGCCTTTTAGTTTTCTGTTGGTTAAATCGAACCCGATCAAAGATCGTGGTCGAAGCCTGTGTCAAGCTAGGTCCGTTTCCTTTTTAGTTTTCTGTTGGTTAAATCGAACCCGATAGATTGTGGTCGAAGCCTGTGTCAAGCCAGGTCCGTTGTTTTTTTTTTTCCTCGCCTTCCCAATACTCTGTCTTTTGCCTTTGTCTACCCTTTTTCTGCAAGAATACACAAAGGGGGGCAAGCTGTAGACACCGTATTTGGTCCGGCTCGCTTTCGTTTTTTTTTTTAATTTATTACTAATTTATTTATTATTTATGTTTATTGATTTAGTTTAAAATAACATAATTTACTTTATTATAAAATTTAATGTAAAGTTTTAATTGAATCAAATTTTAAAATTAGATTTTATTTGAAAATAATTGGTTTTTTTTAAATTGATTTTAAGATAAAAAAAACAGTTCTCCCCTTTGATTTTTTCTTTCATACGTGTATCCCCTCCCCTTCTTCTCCTCCCTCTTTTTCTCTCTTCTCTTCCCCCTTTTTCTTTTTTATCGTTAGTTTTAGCTGTATTTAAGGAGGGCTGCAGTGGGGAGGAAGGACAGACAGAACCCATACAGAGAAGAATTCACTTCCTTCTTTCTCTCTACCATCACCTTCTCTTCCTCTTCACCCAGGCCGGCAACCCCGACGATACACAGACTACACAAGTCCCCGGTGATCACAAGTTCAGACAATCTGCACCACAGTAGTCTGGCGCAAAGTTCAACAATCGACGCACGGATCATCGACCACCTGAATCCGACCTCGAATGCTCCTTCACGATTTCAGACCCGCGGGCACACCCAGAATTTCCTCACTGCAGTACGTGGTATAGAAAAAGGTTGTTTTAGAAATGATTTGATTTTTTTTTATATTTGTTTTAAATAAGCTTGTTTTAAATTTTATATATATATATATATATATTTTAAAATAAATTTGTCTAAATATGATTTGATAATTTTTAAAATAAGAAATATGATTTGATTATTTTTAAAATAAATTTGTTTTAAATATGATTTGATTATTTAAATTTTAAAAACAAGTAAGAAATATGATTTGATTATTTTTGAAATAAGAAATATGATTTGATTATTTTTGAAATAAATTTGTTTTAAATATGATTTGATTATTTAAATTTTAAAAACAAGTTTGTTTTAAATGTTTTTTTTAAAGGAAGTTTGTTAGAGGAATTTCAAATCTAAAATAAAATAAATTTATTTTATTATTATTATTATTATTATTATTTTTCATTTTAGTATTATTATTATTTTTTTTAAACATTTTTTTAAATAAAGATTTGTATGATAAGAAATAATACTAAGTTGTATCATATGGTGTCGGCATAGTGGTAAGTTACTAAGGAGTAATTCACATGTCTTTGGTTCGAGTCTTTGTTTGCTTAAATTAATGTGTTTTTTTATATCATTATTTTACCAAACAACTATTTTAGATAAAATGTTTTTTTTAATATAAAAAAAACTTTCGTTTTTATAAGATTTCAAATCTTAAAACATTTATATAAAATATTAAGTGATATCTTTGGATGTTGGCACATTGGTAAGAAATTTATATATGGACTTTCACATCACAAGTTCAAGTCTTGATAATTTGTTTTTCTAATGGTCTTTGCGCCACTCATGCTTATGAACCAAAGTATAATAGGATAATTTTTTACAAAATATGGTACCGTTTTCGAACGGGTGTCGTAGGGTGCTAACACCTTCCCTACGCTCAACCGACTCCCGAACCAAAATCTGTTTTTCGTAGACCAAGTTTTTAAGCATAAGTAGTAAATAAAATACAAATTTTACCTCACTGGACATAAGTCGATCAAAACATATGCGATATTGGATCAACATATTTGTGGATTGCTCAGAAGCAATTAAAACTCCATTCCATCTACAAGTTTATGAAATGAATGAGTTTTAAGTATATAACATATAGTTTATTATATAAATTTTGAGTATATAACATAGGAAAAAATAAACTCACCGGGCACTAAGAGGACGTCCTACGTATTGATCAGGAGTCACTAAATGGTGTTGTGGAGCAATGACGAGAAATCTATCCCAAGCCCATACTTGCAAAAGTATCAGTGTGGTCCTGCTATTTCTAAAGCATCAGATCGACTAGCTCGACACAATTCTCGATACAACCATGCATGACATCACTACCCCAGGAAAACTGTCCAGCTGTCTCAAAATCCGTTAGGAGAGGAAGAAGCATGAGATGCACAAATGTGTTAGACTTAGCAGCAAACAGAAACCCTTCTACAAGCTGCATAATGTACGCTCTGGTATATCTTTGTATTGTAATTTCATCAGCATCTTGTGGTAATTCAGTGAATTGTGATGCTAACCATGAAATATTCAATCTAGACCCCTTAAGTTGAGTAGGTCGGACTCCTAGTAAATTCTCACACATCATAATCCAATCATATTGCAAAAATCCAATAATGGGTTCTCCATCAATCGGTAGCCCAAATTGAACTGCAACATCCTGTAATGTAATTGTTAACTCTCCACCACGCATATGAAATGAATGTGTTTCTTGCCTCCACCGCTCAACTAAAACTGTGATAAGATGTCAGTTTAACTATATGAATCCTATTTGAGCAACTCCCCAAAAGCTAGATTGTTCTAAATATGGAATCATACGTGGATCTAAAGTAATGTTGCAACAAACTACAGCCTCTCGTCATCGACAATTCAAAATTACCGTAGATCCAGTATCCCATATATCTTGTGACCGATGTGTACGTTTTAAATATAATTGGGTTGGATCTATAGATCTTGGATCCATATTTAATGCTGAATATAACAAACAATGAATATATTACGAGTTGTCATGCATAATTAAATATAAATAACATAGTCCAAACATGTTATACATTATTATAGTCCAAACACTCCAAGCAATATGACATAATACATACATGTTATACGCTAATAGTCCAATCACAAACAACATAACATACTACAAACATGTTATACGCTAATAGTCAAAACACTCCAAACATTCCATGTTGATAGTGAGAATCACGTAATCCCATATGCTTCCACCTGTAAGTATAAAATAATATAATCAAATTCAGTATTAATGAAATGTCACTAATAATTACGGGAAGTTGAAAAAAAAAGAAGACCTTATCCATCCATGTGCCTAGAAGAAGAGGCGCTCGAATTACGAGTTGGACAAGTGCGTTTGTTGTCCTTGACCCTTGCATAGTTCACAATGAATCTTTGTTCCCGCCTCCCGCCAATCCATCTCATTGTGAATGCGCGTGGTCTTTGGACGACCATGCTCTCTTACTAAATTCGGATTAGGATGAATGATATCAAATTTTGCTTCTAGCCAGTAGTCCTTATGTTGTATAGGGTGAAATTAAGATTCATAAGAACGTTGATATTTTGACAATCTATACAATTTCTCAACAAAAGGCATATGTTTCAAACGAATACTTTTGCAAACTGCAATCACATGAGAGCAAGGTATTTTGAATGATTGTCATTTATTGCAAGTACATGTATTGTCTGTCAAACAAACTATTTGAGTATGTTGACCCTTGTAAGGAGATAATATATTTATTCCAGTTTCAACATGAAAAGTTTTTGTGCTTCAGTCAATAGATGTCACTGAATGTGAAGATGCTCTTTTTTCCCACCTCTTGAGTCTATTTAAAGCATATAGCGTATATTATTCACCACGCGCTAATGCCTCATTAATCTCTTCTCTACGTTTCTCAAAATATGCAATCGTTTGATAACACGTGAACTTAACCAATGCAGTGATAGCCAACATTCTAGCTCCCTTAAAAACACCATTAATAGATTTTGCTAAGTTAGTTGTCATCCACCATAACGAAACCCTTTGTCATGCGATTGTGTCTATTTTTCTGTATTCATATGGGCGAAAAATTCAATACAATCTGGACTTAGTTCTTCCAACTCTTTCATATAATTTTCAAATTTACTCTTCTGATGTTGACACCTCGTACGATACACCAAATCTTTCAATTGCCTCGATTTATACTTTTTATTGAAGTTACTTGCCACGTGACGAAGACAATAACGATGATGTGCGATCGATTCACTCCAACCATTCTCCTAATTTCTCACTGCCGCTAGAATAGCTTTATGTTTATCAGATATTAAACAAATACCCTCTCGTTGGGTAACCAATGTTCTTAAAGCACACAAAAACCACGACCAACTAAAAGTATTTTCCATTTCAACAATAGCAAATTCAAGAGGAAACATATGTCCGTCAGTGTTAACGGATGTGACTATAAGTAACGTCCCTTTATATTTGCCATACAAGTGTGTACCATCTATTTGAATTAATGGTCTACAGTATTTGAACCCTCCAATTGCAGGACTGAACGACCAAAAATAAGATTTCCAGGAGCATGCGAGGGTATCAAATCCCATATAACTTGAGTTCCTGCATTGTAATATAAGGAAGTTCCTCGTATGATTTCTCCCAATCACCAAAAACTTTAACTAGTGCTTTTCTTTTAGCTTGCCACACACGTCTATAGTTCACATTATATCCAAAATCTTTTTTGATAATTTCCTGCAGTGTAACTATAAACGTACTAGGATCACGTCGTATAGTATTTTGAATTTCGTTACAGATTAAATCTGAATCCAATTGTGCGTGATCCTGTGTGACCTCCCAATATAAACATGAATGAAGTTTCTCAACTATGGTGATTTCAAACATTCCATGGGTTTTACGTCTACTAGCACGAAGTCTCCACTTGCAACCTTCATTCCATTGTTTGCATTTCACATACCAAATATCTTGGTTTGATTCTGACACAAATATTTGGCAATGCTGTGCAACACAATATTTTTTTACTGCAAGCTGTACATCTTTTTTGTACAACCAATAAATAATATATAATAGTACAAAACAATGATAAAAAATATAACTTAAAAAAAAGTCATACCAAAAAAGTCCAAAAAATCTAACACGTTCCTAAACAATATTAAAAAATCAAGTATGTAAGTAACACACTACTCGTACAAAAATATTACAAAAAACAGATACTATATTACAAAATAAAAAAAAAACAGCAAGCATATTGTGAAAAAAGAAAGAAACAAAGAAGATGCAAACCGGAGTTCTACTGATGGCAGCAACTTCTGGCGCATGTAGGGTTTGAGTGTGGGGTGGGGTCGAAAATGAAAGGGGTGGGGACAAAATAAATCTTGAAATCGTATACATTGTACACGAATTTCATGAAATTCATGTACAATGTACACGATTTCAGAAAATCATGTATGACTCACACGATTTCTTGGCGCTCGCGTGGCTTCCATTGCACAGAGCCACGCGACACGAGACTCGTGTCCATTGGATGGGAGTATCTTGAAATCGTGTCCATTGGACATGATTTCGCTTGTACACGATTTAGCTACCCTACATTTGGAATTAGTTTCCGTCCTACATTATTTTTGTTTTTGTTTTTACATTATTAAAAACAATGTCCAGGGAATGAATGATGGCATCATAAAATATATTAAAAGAATACCATAAACTTTACATCTATCATCAACGTTTATTAAATAAATAGTTATCTTTCCTAGATCCATCTAAGATGGCTAAAAGTGTCCAAGGACAATGGTACCCCAAATATCATGAAGTATTTCCCCAATAGTATGATATCGTTCGTTTCAGTCATAGCCCGCACGACTTTACTTTTAGTTTCATCCAAAAGACCTCAAACCAATAAAGATAATTATCCTATCCTATATAGATCACTTCGTTTCCTATCCGTTTCCTAGCCTTTTACCAATCCAATAAAAAGCATGACAAAAAATCAATAGTGATAGTTGGTTGGTTTTGCTAGTTGAAAAATTTGAATGAAAGTGCGACACAATCCAAACCAATTTTTATATTTTTGGGTTTTGTTAAAAGTATGAACTTTCTTGAATATTATCGACAAAATCAACCGACTCGAAGGGCAGAGATAAAAATTGCTACGACAGAGACGTGCGATGTGGAGATGAATGACTACTTCATCGCTGCTGCCTCTACTATGGTGAAGACGATTGGCTGTGGAGGGAGGAAGGATGAGCGGAGGGAGGGATGTGTTGTGATTTTTGGATACAAAATAAAATAAATAAATAAATAAAAATGAAGGAGTGAAAACAAATAATGGGCTAAAACCCCAAACCTTTATTTTTGGGTCTCACACATATATATATATAGAAGGGAGATGTCGTGATATGAGAAAATATAATGGAAACCTAGGTCAATCTTCTTAAAAATTATATATAAGGTTGATTTCGGTCTGGGTTGAACCGACCAAAAATTCTCAGAACCTACGAGTCAAACTGACTTAACCTAATCGAAACAAAAATTATTTTGTAAACCCAACCCAAACCTCTTCAAAGTACCAAGCTATTTGAACAACTCTTAGAAAGTTAGAGATAAGATCAACTTATATGAAAGAAGCAAGATGTCTTTAATTACTTATAAACTGTACTCACGTTGGCAAGATAAAATTTACTTTAGGAAAAAGTGACGAGTGTATTATTTTAAACTTTACATCAATATCTTTTCAGTTCAATATATGGAAGTAGGGATTCAAAGCTCCAACCTTCTAGTCGATAATATATGCCTTAATCAATCGAACTAAGTTTAGATTGAGCAACTTTACATCTATGTTGAACCAACATTATGATCTCTTTCTAATGTGCTATAGACAATAAAGAAATATATATGAGTAAATATAAGATTAGGATTGTGATATCGTAATTGCTTCTAAATTCTTAGTAATCAATTCTATTTTGGGGTCCCAAGAGATATCTTTGAGGTTTTGGGTTCAAATCACATCGAACGCAACTCTACTCAACAATGACCCGTGTTACCTAACGGTATAGGGGCGGTATAGGGGCATAAAAGGCCGCCGACTATTGGTTATAAAAAAAAACTATTTTTTTTAACATCAAAGTGTATATATAATTATTTGATAATGTCATCCTTTCATCGTGAATGTACCCCAAAATTTTTTTTATTGAAATTAAATATTTTTTTTATTTCATATATAGACTTGTCAATTTTAGAGATAAAATAATCAAACAACTCATTAGTGATGGATTAAGTAGCATTATATCCTAAACTATTATTATTATTATTATTTCTTTTTAAACTTTAGGTTCAGATTTCTCTATCCTAAATTATTTGTTACGTAAAAATATATTATTAAATAGAAACGAAATAAATTTCTTTTTCTTTTTCTTTTTACTGTTCTATTATTTTTCATTGATATTTTTTAAAATCTGATTCTTACTATTTTTCTTGGTGGCTAAGTAAACAATAAAGTAAATCAAATCACATGGATGGTAACACGTGATTGATTGGTTTCTCTCTTAAAAGAGGAAAATTTATATATTTTTTAAGTATTATTATTTTTTTTTAAGAATGACTCTTGGGATGACTTTTAAAATATAAATATATATTCCAGAAATATTTTTAGAAAAAATACAAACGAAGTGATTCATCTGTGCTTTTCTTTTAACAATAATTTTTGGCTATGATACCAAATATACTATGGAAAAAAAAACTTTAAATTAACCAAAAATACATTTAACTATTCTATGTATTAATTATCGGGTAAACTAAAGCCGACACGCATCCAAGATCCAATTGAATCACATGGACCGAATCAACAGAAATTAGGCGAAGACCGAGCATATCAGACTCACCTCTGAGTGCACTCGTTGAGGGGTTGAGCGCACTTGGACGAATCCAGCCAACAGATAGGATGCGGATACATCTTGTGCCGAAATCACAATACATTCTAGAGAATCACTCATGACGCCGCTGCGCCCCTCTATACAAACACAAGGGAAGGAGAATGTTAGTGGTCCTTACGACCCTTCGGCACGACATGCCGCCTCCTGTGATTGCTACACACACTCTCTTCACCGCTCTCTCACTCCCCATATATGAGGAGGAGAGAAGCCCTAATGGAAGGTAACTCGTTTTCCCTACAAAACTTCTATTGAGAATTCAATACACACTCCTAAGCAGACTCTCGCTCATGAGATTACTGCCCTTCTACCTCTACTTGCTCCATATCCGTCTGCTCTCATCTTGAGTTCTAACTTCATCGAAGTACTGCATTTGACGGGGCACTATATTTCTGCTAGATATCTATGTGCAAGATATCTATGTGCAGGTAACCTATATCATGAAGACAACATCATACGTGGCACCTCCACCTCGCTTGCACAAAAATCGCCATCAACACCAAGAGAATTAAATTCACCAAACTTAAACACGTTTGACATAATGATATGAATATGACACTATACTAAACCAAGTTAACAAGGTAACATACCATTAGAAAAATTGTCAATATTTTTTAAAATGAAAATCATGTTTGTATGAGAGTGTTATGAAATTAATAAAAAGATGGCAGCCGTGTGAAAAAAAATTCTTTGTCATCTTTTCAAGTGTCAAGAAAATACTATAAAATTTGATAGTTAAACTTTTGGTGAGAAAATTCTAAAATTATACTTTTTCTCATAATAATTATATATTTAGTCTAAGGACTATTTTTGAGCTGAATTTGGCTGATAAAAGTTATTTACTTTATGTAATTTTTCATGTGGGTTAATTTGACCACTTTTTACTCCATTGTTTTTTTTTTTTCTGTGGCTTTCTAAGAAAGTAACTTTGAAAATATTTATTGATTTCAATGTAGTAATTTATTCAAAATTCCTATTACAATTCTCATCCATATCCTTCAATGATATAAAGTAAAAAACTAAAGTAATAAAACATTTACTTTCCTTTTTTATAATCACAATGGTGCCAAATGTTCCAAGCACAATAACTCATGATGTGATTCTTTTTTTTTTTTCATTTTTTTGACCAGCTTTTTGGTGTTGTCATCATAAATAGTCCAGGGGTGAAAAAAATTTGAAAAATCACATCTTCATCAAATGACCCAAAAGTTCTTGTCTCAAAAAAAAAAAACCCCCCAAAAGTTTGAATAATGAATTATTCAATTCATATAAAAAATATACCTAATAATAATAATAATATATGATCTACCCATATAAATATGACTCAAATAGTTAAGAAATATATATATCTTGATCAAAATATTGTGAGTTCGAATTCCCACTCTCAATACCTAATACTTGTTATACTAAAAAAAACTGTAATATGATTCATATGTCATTTAAAAGAATAATTAAATAATTCATATTTCTACTCACTTTACCAAAACTACTCATTTTATTTAGTTGACCCATGATTTGAACAAAGCAAAATAGTGAGGAAAAAAAAAAGCATAGATCGATTAAGTAAGAAGAGAAAGATCTAGGTATAGAAATTAAGACAATTAGGAGATATATCGAAAGAGGGGAAACTGAGTTCTAAGGTGGATAGGGGATTAGTAGTGATATTAGGCGGTTTTTGCCTAGTGACTCTAACCCTTGTTTGGAACTTCGGAATTGGAGGGATTTTAAAATCTTAACGAATTTTGAAATCATTTTATGGTGTTTGGATAAAAAAAAAATTGAAATCTTAAATGATTTCGAATTCTGTTTTTGGTTTAAATATTTTCCGTTTGAAATAGTTCCGATTTGTGAGCATTTTAAATTGAAAGGTAACAAATTCCAATTTTGTCATACTTTGGTGAAAAAAACTAATTACTCGAACCTCCTTTATTTATACATCATCAATCAAATTAGTTTCAAAATTTGATTTGTCGTGGTTTTTTTTTTATTCTAATAACTATAAACTGACCTTTTTTTCTGTAAAAATAAAAAAGAAACAAATGGTTGCAAATAAATTGAAATAATTTGATTTTAAGATTTTTTTAGTATTTGAATAAAAAATTTTAAAGTTTTTTTATTTAATTTTTAAAATAAACGTGACATTGACAATTTTTAATTTTTGTTAGGTTGATTTAATTAAATTATTTATGTATTTCATGGTTGAAATTACTAATTTATATTAAAATATTATATTATTAATAATATAATATTTTACAAAATATTAAGGGCATAATGGTAAAATGTTATACATTCTTTTCATTTTCGTGAATATCCAAACAATACATTTTAATTTTAATGATTTACCATATTTTGATTCCAAACGCAATTCGAAATTTGAAATCATTTCCATCATTTAAAATCCTAGAATTTGAAATCATTTCCTACGAATTCTAGAGGTCAAACGGAGCATAAAGATCAATAAAGTAATCTATTTTCTTTCGGAGTCCACTCTTCGTAGTACATCATAGGCTCCGACTTCTTCCTCCTCTAGTTTAGCCACTACTTGCGGTGTGTGTAATTTAGAGTTTTTTTTTTTAATTTTTTTGTGTAGCTATTCGGTAAGTTAGTCTTGTTCTAAGAATGGGCTTGATAAAACAGATGGAGTTAATGGTATTTCATAACAAATTGATTGAGCAACACCTCGTAAAACCACGACGATATGTGGGTGCTTAATTAATTCCCTCTAATGCTAAACGCTACCCAATGCATTTTTACATTCCATAGCTTCGACATATTATTTTAGCCCTATTCATCTTCACCAATCTTCACTTCTACAACTAATCAAGCTATTCAAATACATACATTTGACGTTTTTGGTTTGCTTCTCTTCCTGTTCAATTGATTAGAAGCATATACCAAACAACGCCACTCCGATTTAGAATTCAATTCTCAGGGCTAGAACTCTGCTTATTGTCCCTTCCTTTTCTTTCAGAGTGCTCTAATAGGCGCTATTCATAGTGTTACTATATAAAATATTTTATTTGAAGATGGCGATGGTGCAAATACATCCATGTTTTAGACCAAACTCAAACTTAAAAAACTTATTTAAGATTCACCACCAACTATTTTTGGTCTAATAGGAGAAAAAAGAAAGAGATAATATTTCCTTTTAGATTGACATGGAAAAGGTAAGCAAAAAAAAGAGAAAAAAAAGACTATCTATATATTTTATTTCTCTCACGATTCCTCTTTAAGAGTATATATGTCAATATGAATATAGCTCAGTAGATAAAACATCTAATAATATTATGAAGCTTCTATCTCCACCCAACAGTTTTTGAATTAAAAAATCATATAGTAATCTAGGTTCCGGTGAGTTAATATGCATTATTTTCGAATTCTTACCAATCTTGTTTAGATGGTAATATAGGAAAAAAATATCCTTATTTATCATTATTTATTTATTTATTTATGAGTTCAAATACTATTTTGATCCATTAATTTTTTTTTGGTATATTATATTTTGTATCTCAAAATTTTAAATATTTATTTTAATCTATTAACTTAAAAAAAATGTTCATTAAAATTTGCATAAAAAACTATCTAAAACCTAACAATAGATATATGATGAGGTAAATGAATAAAGATGTGCTTTTTAAGGTTGGGTGATAATTTTGTTTTTCTCTACATTCGAATACAATATTTCTTTATTATCTCTTTTATGAGGCTATTAAATTTTGTCTGTCATGTGAAATTTGCATACATGAATCCAAATATCAACATCTGAAGTGAATTGATGGTAACTCTCCAAAATAGAGTTATTATAATAAATAATGAGTTAATTTGTGCGTTAATATGAGGATCTTTGTCTAAGAAGCATTCTAAAGTGAGGAATTGAGCGGAAAAATTAATTATCGCATGCTAAATTCTTCTGTTGATAAATTTATGACAGTTCTTGATTAGTTTCCCCTATTTTGGCCAATTCTGCAAAATCTAGAAAAGTTGCTAAAGATATAGACAATAATTGCTGGAGAATTGTTGTGCTAGAGCCCCTATTGCTGGAGTATCACTTGTTGCAAAAATTCTTGGGCAGGGCAGTAACAAGTTTTACGCGGTTTTTTTACCGATGTCCGTAATATGCACGTTTTATCAGGTTTTTCCCTAATTTGTGGGAAGCTATAAAAGCAACAAGGAGGGTGACGGGTTGTCTCATTATCAATCCCCAATGGGGAAATGATCCTAAGAGAGGAAAGTACTCCAAATTCGATGCTGAAGGCAAGGAAAGCAGACCCTATTTTTGAGAAGGAGCTGACCAAAGGAAGTTGCAGCCACGAGTGTTCTCATTGAGTTGGAGGTTTCAGAGGATTTCCTGGAGATTTTTCACGAAATGGGTTGTTTCTTTTCTTTACCGATTGTATTCTTCCTCTTCCCCATGAACTAAACCTCATTTTTGAGAAAGATCATTTGTTGTAGCTTGCAGCCAAATAGAAGCGTTTTAGCTTATTTTTATTACTGATAAATAAAGTTGTTTTAATATTTTCATGTTACTGATATTTGTTGGCCGCATCTATCAGTTTGCTTGCATCTTGTATGACTCGGAAGAATATAGGTAGCGTTGTTTGACCCTATTTGTGGTTAGTTATTCTTTTGTAGTAAGTTCGTGGATGCTTAGGAACAAGGTCTGTCTAACCATGCTTATAAACCGACCTTTATATGCTTGGGTATTTAGCAATGGAAGTTGTAAATATTCATGTTTCAGTATCTCGGAAGGGAACCACGTTGGTTTGAGCAATAGCATGCAATTTTATGCTAGAGCATCTTCT
The DNA here is from genome assembly GCF_013281855.1 of Momordica charantia. Taxonomy (NCBI): domain Eukaryota; kingdom Viridiplantae; phylum Streptophyta; class Magnoliopsida; order Cucurbitales; family Cucurbitaceae; genus Momordica; species Momordica charantia. The sequence goes on from NW_028275165.1 coordinate 17,044,031, forward strand.
GTGAGCGAGCAAAAGCATGTAGCGATCTCCCCTATTCTCATCTCATCATTTGTTTCCCCTTCTATTAGTTTTGCTAAAGCATCTTTTGCCCCAACATCGTTAATTTATAGTATTTCTCTCTTGGATTTTCTTTATGCATTTTTATAGTACTTAGTTTAGTTATACAAACATTGATTTTCTTTTATTTGCATTTTTGGTATTCTTACATGTTTAGAGCAATATTTAGTCTTCCTGTGGATTTCAATCTTGTTTATACTACAATCGGTGAGAATAGTGTACATTTGCACTTATATTCATCTAGGTTGTGCTAATGCAACAATTGACGTGTCCAAAACAATTAACAAAATATAGAAAAAAAATATCAATAAAATATCATATTGCATAATAAATATTTGTCACAAATATACCATCGTTGGTAAGTGTAAATAAGAGTAACTAATTTTGCCATTTTCATCAAAATAGTAATTAATTTGGAAAATAAATTGGGGTCACGTGGAAATATACTTTTTCCTTCCTTTTGACTCTGCTTCAAGATAAGCAACCAATCACGATCCACTTCCCACCTGCTCTCTTTTACCACATTATTTATTTATTTAATTTTTTAAGTTTGTAAGTTTGGTCGGAGTTGTTTAATGCCGAATTTGTATATTAATCAAATTTAATTTTCATTATATTCGTGAGTTTATTTTTTGTTAAAATGAGTGAGTTAATTAGCAAAAATTAAACCAATGGTAAAAATTATAATATTTATTTGAGTCTATGGAGAAAATTGATATAGTCAGTGTAAAAAAAGACATTCTCCTTAAATTTTACTAATGTGAATCGATTTATTGCTAGTTTGAAAAGAGTTCATGATTAGCGCATCTTTAACTTTAATTTATGTTCGTACTTGTGATGTAATATTCATTAAAAGAAAAAAAAAACTTCATTCATTTGTCAACGTTTCCTTATTCTTAAACTTAAAAATAAATATCTAGTCGGTGGTAGATGGAGTGTAATGTTGGCAAATTCAGGTCAACCAACTAATTATCATTAAGATTCAAATTCATGTCAATAGATATTATTAGTAGGATTCAAGACAACTCTCGCAAATGTCGATAGATATTTTTGAAAAAATTATAAATAAAATTTTCATAACAAATATTTAAATTAACCCATTACACATTTATTTAATAAGTTAAAAATTATATTAATATTAATATTATGACATTATGTCTACATTAACAATATTATGTTGATTTTTTTTAAATATTACATTTTCTTATTTTAATACAATGAAAATTTCAACTCACCCCTCATTTCGAATCGAGCTTATAAACATAGGAAAATGTCAATACATAAAAGAAAATTTAATACTTTATCGTGGACTAATATTATGGGTGGAATAATAGTAACTCTCGATGGGAGAGACCCAAATAGGCTATTTTGGAGACATTAAAGGTACATTTCATATATTGCAAAAGACTTCCGAGGGATAACATCATCAGATTATTCTTAATAAATATTTGAAATAGTTAACGTAAATTCAGTTCAATTAGTAATTAAGACACATATATCTCCAACCAACTACTCAAAGGATTTTGTCGTTTTCATTTAATTTATGTTAAGGATCTCACATTAAAAATGTTTATAATAGACATGAGCTACTCCTCTCATAACCAATTGATTTTGAGATGGAACCCATGGATATTGATATTGGTATCAGAGCCCAAAACACTCAAATGAACAACCGGTCCAAAAATAGGGTCCGGTCAAGATCAATTAGCCAAAAGAACTACGATCTTAAGAGGCATGTTAAGGATCCCACATTGAAAAGAGAAGGGATTTTACAATAGTTCATAATAGACATGGACTACCCCTCTCATAGCTAGATCCGACCAAGATCGATTAGCCAAGCTACAAACATCGAACTTATGATTGAAGACATCAAAATTAGTTTTCTAATTGGCCAAAAGCCCTAGTGTACTTTTTCAAGCATATTTCTAAAAGTTACAATATTTTATGTGTTGGTTTCTCGATGGCTACGAAAAGCATTTAAAAACAAGTAGTTTTCTATTGGTTCACCAACTTCAACTTAATCCCTAAACTCATAAGGAAAACAAGGAAATCTCCTCCAAAAACTCCCATGAATGTTCATGATCTTCCTTGCCTTCTCCTTTGTTGAAGATCTGCCATCGCCATTATTATTCAAGATCCCCAAAAGCTTCTTCACTGCCCCACACCCCATCATCTCCTCCAAAACCCTCTCGCCAGGATGATAGTTGCACATCAACCACAAGATCTTCACCCCGATTTTTGTCGCTGCGTTCGACGCACTCATTTTCTTCGTCACTATTGCTATTCCCATGGCGTGCTCCGCAATGGCCGACCTGCCCTCTGCGCACTCGCTCAGAAGTTTGAGTATGTGTAATGTTCTCTCGCACTTCGATCGGTTCAAGTCTGGGAGGAGGTCGATCATGATGCAGACGGCACCGGCTTCGATCGATCTCAACCTACTCTTCTTCGAGGACTCCATGATCTCTATCAAAAGCTTTAGGGTGGAGGAGAACAATGTTTCACATCGACTAGAAAATGAAAAGATTAAGGAGGTAAGATAATATCTCTCCATTCTTTTAGGGTGAAACTTAAAAAAGGGATCTACGCATCATGTGTGGCTTTAAGTCCAAAGTGGATAATCATACCATTTTGGAATTGTAGAGAAATCCCTTAACATAAGGGTACTTGCTTGCTTGTTCATCTCATCTGATGCGAGCTCGAAGATCGATTTAAACAAGTCAATGGCTTGATATCTAGTTAGCAAGTTCCAATCGTAGCCGTTTTGGCACATCTTTTGAAGCATTTCCATTGCGTAAAACCGTCCTTCTATGCTTCCTCTTTGTAAAACAACCGCCATTGATTTGATGGATTCGGGTTTGGATAGCATCTCAAATAACTTCTCATCTCTTTTGGAAAATGAAAAGTGAGATAATACCTAGTAATAATAAAATAAAAAATTAAACAAACTCTACACGTCTCTTGTGCTAAATTTGTGCTAAATTTCTCAAGGTCGAGAGGGGAGAGTGTTAAGTATATAAATAAAAGATTAAAAAACATCCTAATCTATCAACTTAAGCCATATTACCCCTAAAGCCTCCTGACAAGCTTCGAAGTTAGCAAAATCGAAGCTTTCAGAGGCAACGACTTGATTGACTATTCCGACCAGAACTTCAAACCCATTTGCTCGAGAAAAGACGGATTTCACTCCATTAGCAGCAACATCATCCACCGCCGCGAGCAGTCGTAGTTTCCTCAAAGAACTCACCTTGAATGGCGACGACTCGACGTTCTTCAAGAGAGCCCCGACATCGTCGTACTCCACCAACGATGACGACGACGATGACGACGAGCAAGATTCTTTCATATTCCAAGAAAGTATTAGCCTCTTGAGGGTATAATTAGGGGTGATATCAAAGTTGAGGATGGTTTGCATGGTGGCAGGGCAAGTTCTCTTGTTGTAAGTGAAGAACCACCTCTCTATGTTGGCTCTTTCGAAGGTGACGCCGGTGGAAATGGTGACCGGATCTTGCATCACTTCCATGGAAATAGGGCACCGGAAATATGGAGGAACGGCGGCCGGCGGTGGCGGCCACGGCGGAGGATGAGGGTTTTGGTGGATTTCCTCCATTGAAACCGGCGGAATTGGAGAGAGAGGTCGTCGGGTGGCTCGTGGGGTCTTTTGAGAGTGTTGAATCTTTAAAGGGCCAAAAAATTCAAAGTCAAACGAAACAAATTTTTTTTTTTTGAATGTAAACTTTAAAACTAAAAAAAAAAGGATTTATTTATTTATTTATTTGCTTGAGAATAATATTGTATTCTTTTTTCTTGAACGGTTCAAATAAAAACAAGAAGAACGAGATTCTTCTTTTCTACCTAATCCAAAATAGAAAGCTCTCGTGTTCCATTTATTATTTTTACTTTTTATTTTTGGGTTTAAAATATTAACTTGGTTCCAACTTAATTTCAATTTACTTATAGTTTTAAATGTTCATTTAGTCCTATTAGTTGGTTAAAAATTTTAAACAATCTATTAGGCTATTTTTTTTACCACCTTACTGTCAATATTCATGGGTAGATGGCGGTTTTTTTGGGCACACAAATTATGGATCTTGTTTTCTAGCTTTTTCAAGCTCTGATACGACTACTCAAATTAAGTCTTTTATCTTTTTATCGTAGGAATTCTTAACAGTTCCATTTTTAAAACTAATTCATTATGAGATGAGTATGTCATGCATATTATAAACATTTGTTACGTCTCTTATCTTTTTAACGTGAGATCATCTCGATAATCAGTTAGTTTTGAGATGGAAACATATGAATATTGATACCAAAACTACTTGTTTTCTCGATTTTTTAAAGAATAATACATGCCTATCAAAATTTTTGTAGGAACTTATATTGACTATCTGATATGGTGTATTTTTATTGATCTTCGTCAATTATATTTAATAGATAAGTGGATTTCACTAAACTGTTTGAGCCAATTATAAATAAAAAAAAATCAATAGAAACTCCTGCCATATCAAGTATATATGTAGGTTAAATTTTTGTTTTTATTCGACCCATTGGAGCGTTAGCAATAACTTTTAATACAATATGAATGTCTTATTAGTATAAAGATTAAAGTAAAATTTTAGGGTCAACGAGAACATAATTCAGCGGCGATTGACACCTATTTCTTCATACTCGTTGCACTGCGAGAAAGAATGAGGTTGAAATTAAATTCAAATTATATGAAGTAAAATTGAAACTAATCATGAAATTGGTAATTTAACTCTCATCTCTTCTCCCCATATTTTCTTTGGTTTTCCCTCCAACCAAACAGCCTCGAGAAACACCATCAAGTTAATGTTGTTGTTGGATTGGGTGTGATGGATAAAAAGACATAGCACCATGACGATATTTAAAGTTTGAACAGATCGAGGGGAGAAAAAAAATTATAATTTAATTATATATATTTAGATGATCGCAGTTGGGGCAGCGAGAAAAATGGTGAAATTAATTGCCGACTGTTTTAAAGGGGTTGACTTAATATAAAATTTAAATTGTAAGTTGGTCCACTTGACAATTGGCAATTATGCTATTAAATTTTGGTGGATATGTTTATCATTTATATATGCAAGGATATTCAACAAATTCGACGAACCCAACCCAAACCGTAAGAGTTGGGTTATTGAGTTAGATGAAGCTTGGGTTGAGATGGGTTGTGATTTTCCCAACCCGATCGGATTAGGTTTGTTCTCGGGTTCAACCTTTAAAAAATCGGATCAACCAAATCCAAATCGAATTTATGTATATATGTGTATTTTTTTAATTATATATATAATAATATCTTTATTTTCAATGTCAATCCTTCATTTAGTGTTAATCTTAGCCCTTCATTTAAGGTTTTCATATTATCTTATTCCATTTTATATCTCAATCTCAGCCGTCCATTAAATTTTAATTCTAACTCTCTATCGCTGCCATGATAATTAAAAATTAAAAAAAAAAACACAAACCGACAACCCAACCTGAAAAATTGGGTTGGGTTGACCATCCAATTCAAACCCGACGGTTCTTATATATGGCTAATCCGAAAATTCGGGTTGGTCCCAAAACTCCTCCTAACCCGACCGAATTCAACTCGTGAACACCCCTATGTAGATATAGTTTTAACATTGACCCAAAAGGTGAACCAATATTAGTGCAGTATTGTAGAAAAAAGTCAATAAAATATCATTAATATAGATATAATATTAATATTAATAATTTATAATTTATATAATATTTCCATGAAAAAATTTAGATTTTGAAATTTCTATTAACATTCACATTTGAAATTTTGGTGGCTAACTCTCTTCCTACAAAATTTACATCGATGGCAACTTCAATTCATACTAAACATATTAATATCTCTTTCATTGACTAATTAATTATGATAAAATATCTACAAATAAATGATGAATGAAACCATGTATTGATTTTATTTATTGTTAGTTCAACAAGAAAATAAAGTTAACTGACTAAGCTACAAATATTGATTTTATTAATTAACTAAATTAATGAGAGTAATTATTTAGTTATTAATTAGTTGCTTTACCTCGTTATATAAGTTGTTATTTAGTCTATATCTTTCCCTCTGGCTCTCATTAACAAATAAATCATATAAGCAAAAGGTTGCCACTTTATTTATTATTATTTTTTTAATGTTTTTGAAAAGTATCTTACTTTAGAAAATTGATGTTAATTTCATGTTTATACACAAGATGTATATTTTGCTATTTTTATAATCTAATCCATCTTTATAGTATAACGTGTATAACTTAGCGTCGTTAATGCATTTTGCTCATCTTTTAGAGGTTGGAGTTTCAGTTTTCCATCTTGTACTAAAACAAGTTAATTTTAGTTTACTTTCTAGAATTTTTTTTTTCAATTATTATCACAACATATTATTGATTAGAAAGATAAAGAGACAAAACTCTTAGAGTATTTTTGTTAACATTTTCGTTTATTGTTTATATTAAGAATTTTAAGTTTTTTTTGTTAACTATTTATGTTTTTCGCTCCTATTTTTTAAAAATATTCTTAAAATGGTATAGAAACTTTGGAAACAATAAAAACATAAAAAAAAAAAAAAAATTTGCCTTACCATTATTTAAGTCATAGTTAGAGTCATACAATTCTACTTTTCTTAACTAAAAATGAAAAATAGACACAAGAAACGATTTCCACCGTTCAAAAATACATTAAAATAAATATTGGGTCAACCAGACCAAGTGGCATCAATTAGGCTCGTTTGGTAACGGTCTCGTTTCTTGTTTTTTTTTTTTTTAAATTAGAAACAAGAATATGTTTGGTAATCATTTATATTTCTTGTTTCTTGAAAAAAAGAAACAGAAACAAAAATATGGTTGATAACTATTTACTGTTTCTTGTTTCTATTTAATTTTTTTTTTTACAATAATTGTAGGGATGAAATTCGAACCTACTACAATTTATTGGCCGAGAATTTATACCTTACTCAGGTTAGCTAATTTTATTTTTAGTTAAAAAAATTTAGTAAATATAATATAAAAAGATATAACATAGACTTGAAGAATAATATTTATTAAAGAAAATATAATTTAGAATATAACTGTATTTGATATAAACGTATCCATTATTAGTTTAAATAAAGAATAAAGTTTTAAAATATTTTTAATTTAAAAAATGTAAACTTTTTTGTTTAATAAAATATAATAGTTTTTAATAAAGAATAAATTATCAAAATATTTTAAGTTAAAAAATATAAAACAAAAATAAAAAAACAAATTTATAGTTTATTAAAAAAATATAATTTACAATATAAACTGATATATAAAAGTAAAAATTATTAGTTTAAATAAAGAATAAAATTTTAAAATATTTTTAATTTAAAAAGTAGAAATTTTTTTGTTTAAGAAAATACAATAGTTTTAAATCAAAATAAAATTTGAAAATATTTTAGATTAAAAAAAACAAGAAACAAAAAAAAATGAACCCAAAACTTCTTCTTCAATGTAGAAATGTCATGCGTACCACCAGGCCATTGATAGATTGATTAAATTAGATTTAAAAACAAACTAATTAAGAAAGGTCTTTTTTTTTTCTTTTTTTCTATAGATTGATATAATGTCTTTTGTATATATTTATTTGTGTTATCATTTGGGATAGAGAGGGGAAAAAATAATGCAATTTGAATCTTGGATACTTTTAAGATATGTTCAAACTATTTTGAATTGTTTTTACATTTTCTAACTTAAAAAAAATTAAAAGATATTAAAGAATTAGAAAGTTTGACTCATAAAATAAATAACGAAGGAAACTCTATGATTATTAAAATGGGAAGATATTAAAAGAATATACAATACCAAAAGAATTGAATATAGTATAAGTCTTTTTATATTATCAACTTGAACCTAATTTAACTGATCAAATTATTAATTAGAATTATCTTTTTTGCAGTAAGTTTAAATCAATGCTTCTTAAATTGAGTTATGATATCTTAAAAAATGAAATTAGCCATCATTTTCGATTTAGTTTACTAAACTTCTGTTTGGGTGCCTACAAAGAAGTCATAAGTATAACATTAGAAAATAATAAATACAAACAAATAATAATATGATTAGAACTTTCATGGTAGTCCCATGGACATTTTAGTTGAATATATTACATTTTGATCCTTTTATAATATGTCTGAAACAATCATTTTTATTTCTTCGAGTCTTTTCCATTCAAATTAAATTATACAACATTCAAAAGTTTGGTCTAAAATTAACAATATTTAGGTACTAGACCGATCAAAACTCATTTGTTGACCACCATTATATATTTGATAGATAAGAGAGACGAATGCAGAAAGAGATATATTTTTATTTTTTTATGTTTTTTCAAAAACATAAAGAGATAGCTACTAAATTTTTACCGATAATAAACATAAAGATAAGTGTTGTTCGGTCACTATCTAATTGTATCGTCCGTCCAAAATTTTGGTGATATGTATAGGATGTGACCGATAATGAGGTTTGTATTAAAATAATAGTATAATAGAGTGACCCATCACTATTTCATTTATTATTTTATTTATAAGTTTTCGTTACTTTTAAGTTTTAATTTAATCCAAGTGTATAATTTATTGGTACAACTATAATATTAAATCTTTCCCCAAATAAAGGTGGAAGTAGGTTGAATTATACTTATTGGTTAAAGGGTTTGATATCTTTTAAAGGAGAAAAAAAATAAAATAGTCGTTAGTCACAATTATAACAAAATTATTAGTAGAATTTATCGTGGATTTAAGTATAACTTAACTAGTTAAGTAGTATTAGATTAAAAAATTAGAAGTTGGAATCCTCATTCTGATAGGTTAATAATTGGCATTTTAATTCAAAATTATTTTCTTTTTATAAAAAATCAAATTCATCCCCGAAAATTTTGATCAAACTAATGGAAAATGTCAATCAAATCAAACCAATCAAAACATTTTTGTTTTGGAAAAAAAAATCAATCAAAACATTTGTAGTTTAAATTATGTAGTTTAATTTGGTCATTGTACATTTAAAAAGTTATCATTTTGATTCATATTTGCATGATTTTAACACAAATTTTCTATCGAATGAAAACTCTTTAATACAACTTTATTACTATATTTAAAGAAATTTAGTGAGCGTAGTATCATGTTAAAATTGTGATCAAAAGAAATGAGATTAAAAAACAAAAGAAATGAAGGGACCAAAATTGTTACTTTTAAAAAGTATAGGGACAAAATCAGACATTTAATAACCAAAATGCACTAAAGTTGAAAGTAGCAGTACCAAAATAGCATTTAAACCAAGTTTTAAATTCTAAAAAATCCATCTAATAGAACATCCAAATCTAGCCACAAAAATATATTACTACTAATTAAAAAAAATCTTATTTAGCATTATGAAATGCCCACAAACCAAAATATAGACTTAACACATCCAACAAAGATAACACCCAATGACCCAAAAGGAAATCCCATCCAACCATAAAATTTCTCATGCCCTTCAAGGGAAAAAAAAAGTATATAGTTATAATTTTAGATTTTATACTCTTATTTCAAATTGAATGAAGGATTTCAACCCTATGTATCATAAATGGAAGAAGGAATAAACCAACATATTTTCTATGTGTTCATAGATTTTGACGTGTTCATAGATTTTGACGTATCGATTTTGAATAGATCGACATTATAGAAGAAGGATGAATCAATATTTCTATATGTTCATAAGTTTATAGGTTCGACACATTGACATAGGTTCTATATGTTGATAAGTCAATGAATAAGACAAAATATTAAAAAAAAATCAACAAAATATTACCACTAAGGATATAAGATTAACATCAATAATCTTTTAACTTAGAGTTAAATTCTTATTTGTTAATTTTATATTTATATAAAAAAAATTTAAAATTTATCTTGTGTTAATATTTCTTATTCATATTTTCACAAAATTGAGAAATCGACATTTTCATCGATATCAACATTTAAAACTTTGTAATCATGGTCCTGAACCTTCCCACAATTAATTGACATTCTCCTAATTTATCATCTCAATTTAATCTCTAAACCGAATTTTCAAACAACTTAAACTAATACTTGATTAAACTAAACTAATCATCACATCGCATCCACTACATCAAATATTGGGCTTCAATGATTGATTAAAATGTGACAAAATTTGAATTAGTAAGTTGGTTGTAATTTCTATTAGTTACATTGCAAACAAATGTTAATTAAATTACCAGATTTTTTGGATTGGAGTTAATTAATCAACATTAAAGTCCATATCAACAAGAGAAAGGCAATTAGAACCTTTAATTATTTTGATCAAAATACAAGTCTTTTAACACAACCAAAAAGTCCACAAAGCACCACTTTATACCCCTTTTATTTTTTTAATCCGCCATTGTTATCCTTCTGTAGAAGTATCATTTCTGAGCAACGATGCCATAAATTCATCCAAGACCTGTAAATATAAATTAAATTAATTACACCCCACCATAAACCAAATGTTGGTGATCAATAAATTAAAATAAAATAAAGACCGAGTATATAATGTTATGTTTGGTTGGTGATATTTGAAAATAGAAATTTGAATATGCAACAAAATTAATGAAAAATAAAGTTGTGTTACATGTTTTCGTTGTTTTTGAAATCCGGACACTTGGTAGAAGATTTATAATCTTAAAATGTTGAAAACGGGTTAATTTTGGTTGTTTTTAAAATTCTCACGTTTTAGGTTACAGAATTTAAAACATAAACCCATTCAATAGAAGTTCACTAAATTCATTTGATTGGAGGAATTCCTTTCAGAAATTTAATCTAGGTAAGATATTTATCCAAATATCCTTTTCGTCCCTAATCTTTTAATTAAGTCTTTTATTCTCATTTCTCCAACACATTAAAATTTATTGTCAAAATTAATGAATGATGTGGCAGATGTTTTTTAATAAATAAATTAAAAATACTTCATATTTTATCAAGTGGGGATAGCTTAGTTGGGAGAGCGTCAGACTAAAGATCTGAGGGTCGTGTGTTTGATCCACACTCGCCGCGAAATTTAAGGAGATGAAAATTTTTATATCCTAATTTCATAGGAATTATACATACCCATCTCTCGGTAGTGAAAAATATGTTTTTTTTTTTTTTTGAGAAAAGTGAAGAATATGGTTTTATTAGCATATGTAAGTATAGAAAGAATAACAAGATTATTTTGGTGTATATAGATATTATTGGTGGGGCGGGAAACGGGGGCAAGGAATGCATTCCCCATCCCCATTTAGGTGACGGGAAAAAACTCTCTCATCCCCGCCCCCTAGGTAATTTAGATGGGGATTTCCCACCCCATTTAGATGGGTCCCCACAGAGATAGAACTCGTGGAAAAAATGAACATCCCTATTTGAAATTAGTTAGAAACTTGCCTTTTCATCAATGGAGAAAGGATCAGTTGTTGAAGTTTCTTCATCTGCTGTATAAATGTTGTAGGCGTGGTGGCTCTCATCTACCATGAAACTCCCATTGCCTTGTTGCTGCACAATGAAATTTAAAGTTGACTTGATTTTCTAGCGAATGGGAGTAAGGATGAAGTAGATAAATCCACCTATCCCGACCATCCTTTGAGGTTGGAAATTGTTCGACCTCTCACTTCAACATATGTTGAACTCAAAAGAAAAAAAACCGAAAGAAAAAAAACGTCATTTTATTATTTATTTTATGTTTTCAAAAGACTTAGAAACATTACTTTTACTTACGTGCTTTTTTGTTCTTTTATATATATAGTAACAAACATTTTTTAGGCCAAATTATGAAAATAGAAAAAATAATATAATATATATATATATATATATATATATATCAATATATAAAACTTGTTTTTTCTCTATGTTTCCTAAAAATTCAAATATGTTTTCCAAGTGAAAAATTTAATAATAAAATCATACATAAACAAGTATAATTTTTAAAAACATAAAACAAAAAACAAAATAAATTATTGCGCAACTTTTTTTAGTTTCAATTTTTGTTAGATTTTGAAAAGTTTTCAATAGGAAAATAACGAAACAAAGAAATTAAGTACCACAGCGAAACTAGTATTTATAATCTTAATTTTCAAAAGCTCAAAATTTTAAACCAAAATGATTATCAAACAAAACGGACCTATTCAAATGAAAAACCATATAACCAAATTAATTTCCTATCATGCATCTAAAACTATTTTAGAACACATTATTTTCTCAAAAACATTCTCCAATAATGGTATTGAGTTTCAATGTTTAAAGAAAATATGTGATTAGATTTTTTTCCTCTCTACTCAAAAAATTAAACCTACATTCTTGATAGAATATAATTATTAATAACCCTTGATCAATTATCATCCCACCTCAACTTTTTTCATAGTTTTTTTTTATTTTATTTTTATTTGAACTCAACTTTTTTCATAGTTATCAATGATTAGTAGAAAAGGATATCATATGTCATATATTATGCAGAAAGTTTAGGCAACAAAGTTTTTTAATTAACATTAATTTCACTTACTTGATAATTAGGGGTTGGATTTATATTATCAACAAAGCTCTGCATTGGAAACAAAGGAGCCAAAAAACCAGAATCTTCTTGGCCACCATCCTGAAATTTATTTTTCAAATATGAAAACAAACCAATTATATGTATAAATATATATAGATCAAAAAAAGGAAGAATTATCTTCATATGCCTAAAGATGTTTATATATGTGATTAATTTTCTTCAATCTGAATTTAATGATGAGATCCACGAAAAATGAGACAAATATAGTAGGTTTCTTACTTTGGCAATGAAAATTTTGTCGAGAAATATATTTATAAGGATTAAATTTATATTAATCTTACAGATTTAAAGCTAATTTTAAGTCTAATGTTAGAGATTTTAAAAAAAATCATTTATTGAGGAGGATGTTTATCGGGATCTATGGACTAATAATTACTAATATTACTTGTTTCACAATCATTTAAAATAACAAAAATATATAAGATTGTTTAATACGTGGGTCGAAGTTTTTACTATATTGTCCATCCGAGCATAGCTTAGTGGATAATAGATGTATTGGTTCAATCCCTACCCTACAATTATTGAACTAAAAAAACATTATAGAATATTTTTACTCGATGGATGATAAAATATCCGTCAACTATTTAAGTTAATTAACCAAATCATTTTTTTAGAATACTAATTACCTTTTTAAGACCTTCAAAACCACCCCACATCACCCAAAATAAAAAGCACAAAATTATCAAAAAGAAAACATAAATATAATAGCTAAAGAGGAAGGTTTTTGACTTTTTACATACCTTATTATCAAGAGAATGACTTGAATAATGCTTCACTGTCTGAGAATTTTCACCAAAGTTAACACCATAATTACTCATTAAACCCCAATTGTAACTCTCATGATCTCCTCCAAATCCAATACCATTTTGACCATACTCCCTAGAATAATCTTCAAAACCCATTGAAACCCCCTTTTGTGCCACTTGAAGCTCCCCGCTGGCGCGGACCGAGAATCCAGTGTAGTTATCGTTGTTCAGGAAGCTAGGAAGACTCGGATAGGATCGATCTTCAAAGTTGACACTTTGAGCTTTATTAGGGTTCCTCTGTAATGCTTTGTTGCCACCAATAAAACTCCTAATGTGGTCTAGATTGAAAGGCAGGAGATTTGTTGGATAACTAGTCGGGCGGTACCTAGATTGGTGGTCGTCATAGTTGTCATTTGAATTTAGATTACCAAGCAAAGGAGGGATATTAGGGTTTTGGGCAGAATTGAGATGGCGAGTTCTTTTTTTTTGGATTTTTTCTAACACAAGTGTAGCATGTCGGGAGAGGAACTTCGACCATAGGACTTCTTCAATTGTCTTGTCGGATGTTACCATGCATCGTTCAGCAACTTTTCTTAGAAAAATTCTGTATTTCTGCTTGGGAAAAAAAAAACACAGCTAACTAATTAGTTGAAATTAATGAATGAGAAAATTTTTGTATTGTGATTTGTGAGAGAAGAAATTAATTAATATAACTTTTTCTAGATGGGCTGAGTTTAAGATGTTCAATTAAATTCAGAATCTCTCATAGTTGACTTCAAGTTTTTTCCTCCCAAATTAAGAGATTAGCTTTATGAATTTCCCAAATTTGTAACATTTTTTAATATTTTCTTTTCAAAAACTTGACTTATTAGGAAGAAAACAGATTTCCCTCCATTCATTTTAGAGGATCTTAACAAATCAAACACCATCTAATTAATTAGATATATGCATGAATATGATTCTACCTGTATACAATTTTAAGATTCATTATTTTAGTTTGAATTTTTATGTGGATCATATCAATTTATCGAGCTATTAGTGATAAAAAAGTATGTCATATACATCAAGAAGAAGCTAAATAAAAGCACTTAAATTCAGAGATGGTTAGAATGTCATAATCGTAAAATAAGGTCGATTTAGAAGACTAGAGCCGTTGTTATATCATCCCACGAGGAGAATAAGCTATTCTCAGAAATTTTCAGATGCTTCATTCTAATCCTCTAAATATTTAAACAATATATAACATTGTGAATTAAGGATGATAATCAAATTAGCAGAGAATTGAACCTGCAAATGGCTAGCAACATTTTCCCTTGTCAAGCCAGGCACATTCATGATTTCTAGGATTTTCTTTGGAACAGCTCCTGCCCATGTATCAAAGTTATGAGTGGACAATCACATAAATCTTTACAAAAAACAAACCAAAAAACCTTAAAGAGAAACGAATAATCTATTATAGTAGTGATGTTCTTACTGTCCAAACCGATGTAATGAACAGCTTGCAAGAATCTATATTGAAGGAAATCTGTCCAAACCACCTTTGCCTTTTTTGTGGTTGTGGTCAATTCCTTTTTATCATTTGCTTTCTCTTGATTTTTCCCTTTTCCTTTTGAATCCTTCTTCTTCTTTCCTCGTCTTCGTTCGTTCGAAGACGAGACTGAGTTCACTTCTTCGGAGCGTGATTTGAACGCTGGAAATCTCGGTCCATGGCTTCCGGTTTCTTCGATAAACAAGTTAGGGTTTGGTTTACTTCTTGATTTTGTGGATAGGGCAAATTGCCAAATGTTTCTTAGATCATTTATAGTGAAGGGTTTCAATAAGTAAAGCACAACTCCTTCTTGTATAGCCTTGAGCATTATGCTTTCTCGATCATCGATCGAAATCACTGCATTCAAATTTGATATTCCAAGAACAAATTAATTAACAAATTGGGTAAATGGGTATGAATCATGCATACAATTATGTGGCCAAAAAAAGCCAGGAAAAAAATATGAACCACTTTAAACATCTGAGGAAATTAAAGCTCTCAAATAAAATTACTCACTAATCACAGGCAGCTTGAATTCATCATTTACTCTCCTGGTTAGCTCAAAACCATCCATATTTGGCATATAGAGATCGGTTATAACCAGATCAAAAATTTGCTTTCCCGTGCGAAGCGTGTACAAGGCACAAATCGGATCGTTAAATGGAGTAACTAAAATATATTTGAAAAGTGAAGAACTAAATTAGAACCAATAATAAGATATTACAAATATATAATTAAAGAGGTAATTACATACAAAAATTAACTCAAATCAATTCAGTAAATTGTATATACAAGGAGAAGATAAAAGGAAGATCTCAATGGAAGTATTTGGGAAAATTGTGAAAAGTGAATTCATAAACAATTATCATATCATATAATATATATTTTCATTATGGGTTATTATTTCATGGATTTTTTTTTTTTAAACAAAGTCATAGACAAATAAAATCCAATTTAAAATTTCTATTTAGAATTCAAGTTTTTTCATACTCCACTTAATACAATTGTGAGAAACAAAATGTTCACCAAAAAAAATAAAGTCAAGAAAAAGGAATATTATATACATGGTAGCCTGCAAATGAAAGAACAAATCCATATGTAATGTGAATATTATATTCATGATCATCTTCTGCATCACCTTTAGTTGTCATTATTTGGCAATCTCTACAATAACACTTCAAAATTGTCTGAAAAAAAAAATACTTTTATGCCAACTTTAATTTATTTTCAACTTTTAAAATCATGACATATAATAAAAAGCCATCTTTTCTAAAGCTTTTGTTCTAGATAGGTTTGATGAATTGTGCTCCATGATCTAAGATTTGGGGGAAGATGCAATTAAAGTAGTAATTTCATCTATAAAAAGAGAGATTTAATTTTATTAGCTCGCCGCTCGCGTTATAATCACGTCAACATCGATCTGACATACATCAATTTGAGCATCGCTCTGGTTAAAGCATATATTCTCCTCAAGTTCGAATTCCCACTCCTACTTCAGTATTTTCGAAAAGTAAGAGAAAGAGGAAAACCATGGATTGTTTTTTCTTTTTCAAACAAGACAAGAACAAAAAAACATGACCAGAGAAATTAAACCTAGTACTTTTCAATTTGTTTTTCGCTAAGGTACCTTCATAATTCAAAGTTTTAAGCAAGCCTGAAACAACAGCAAGAGAGGTAGCATCATCATCCACAAGCATGACATGAATTCTGACAGGAGGAGCTGTGAGAAGAATGTTGTTGGCTGCAACTTGCTGGTGATGACAAGACATGTCTAGAGATCAGAGCTTTTCTGAAAAAACTATAATGTTTGGAATTCAATTCACTACTGTTGTTTGTTTCAGTTGGGCTGCACAAGTTAAATGGGGAGAGCAGAAGCAAAGAGACAGAAATTAGAGAGAGATCAATTTGTAATAAAGCCCAATTTGAACACCTTAAAAGTAAATTAATAAAAATTTGTGGCAAAATCTAGAGTAGAAAAATTACATTCAATGCAAATTACAAAAACTTAAGAGGTTCCCAAATGGTTGATCTAAATGTGTATATCTTTCACTATATAAACCTTTCAATTTCATACCATTTATTCAAAATCTAAAGCAACCTATTTTTAGAAATTAATGTGTCTTATTTTCTAATCATATCACTACACTGTAATTTATATATAATTACCATGGTATGATTGTAATTATATATATAAAAAAAAGACACAAATTCTCTTAGGGCTTAATGAGAATTATTGAGAGATTATCACTTTTCAAATGCTTAAATCAAATTGGATGATTGATGTTAATGAATGAATTGAAAATATTAAAAAGTTTCCCAATTTGTTCAACTTAAACGAAACTTAATAATGTGCATTTGAAATATCATTTCTATCACACTCTCTTCCTTTAAAAAATTTCTCCCTTTTTGTAAAAAATAAAAAAATAAAAACTTATTATATTGTGATAATTAGACAAGTAGTAGTTAAAAAAAAAATTAAAGTTTTTGTGTTATGAAACAATTCATAAAGTGGGAGGGAAGGAGTTCAAACTCCATGATGGCCACCTACACGTTAAGAATTAATTCCTATGTGTTTCATGGCACAAAATATTGTAGAGTCAAGTCTGCTCGTGAGATTAGTCGAAGTGCACGTAAGCTGGTCTTGACACTTGCGAATATAAAAAATAAAAACCTCATAAACCCACGGGGACTTCTTATTAAGTATTCATCTTATCACACTTTCTTTCTTTCTTTCTTTGTTAAAGATTGAACAGACGAAATTTATGTAATTCAAGAGTAATTTTTTTGGTAATATTTTTGTTTCCTATTTCTTTGTTTTTCACATTTTCATTTCTTGAAGAACGCGTGTTTAATAGCATTCATTGTTTCTCATTTTCGTACTTTTTGAATACATTTCCATAATTAGATGCAAGACCGTAAAATTTTTGGTCTCTTGTTTCCTATTTTTGTTTCTGCACACTCGTCAGTAGATGAGCTCTACTAACTTTCTGATGTGACGTGGTTTTAAGTATCGATCTATTTCTATCGCATTGAATAGTTACATAGATTCACTAAAATCTTTTAGCCAATAAAAAATACGCCACTTTATAAAGTCAATAGAAGCTACCTCAACTGCACCTGTCTATAGGGAAATATTTCCCTTCTAATTTTTCATAATGTTGATTATCAAACATACTTTCGTAATTAGATATAAGTAAAATAGAGAGAAGTCACCATCGGCGGGAAGTGGCGTTAGTGGGCTTGTGGGCGAATGGAGATACCTCCCTCCCAGTTCAAGTCCTTGCGTGAAGCGTAGCCGGGACTTCTTCTCCCCTTCCCCCACACCCCCCCCCCCTTATTTGGGGACAAGTCCCGCAACGTCTATTACAATGTTAGGTGATCGTCGACACCCTTGATTATAGAGATCCAAACTAGCAAAGCCACACATCATCGATTGCGGGTTATCAAAAAAAGTAATAAAGAAGTCAAGAAACTAAAAACGAGTATCAAACACGACTTTTAATTTCTTCCCCTAAGAAAAAATAAGAAGCAAACAAAGAAGCAAAAAGGCAAAAAAGCGTTACTAAACAAGTACCTTTGTTTCAAATCCTTCCATCCCATTTAAATATATACTATGTGAACATATGAAAATAAGGTAAGAGACAACACATGCATATTATTCCCCCCAAAAATAAAAGATACAATGAAATGAAAATTACAAAGAAAAGAGAGCATATAATAAATGAGAACTTGTCTCATGTTTAATCCAACCATAAATGAGTCTCTTATAGGCGTTATGAAAAGATGATCTCATTATTCTTGCAAAAAAACAACCATTCCTCTGCACCAACAGCCTCAGTAATGGCTACTTGGGCACCATGCAAATAGCCAGTTTGGGACAAGGACAAGATTTACAACAAGACAAAGACTTTTGTGAGAGGATTTAGAATACCAAGAAAGAAAGACATGATTATTAAGGTTGGACCCCAGGAAAAAAACCCACAGTTGCATGTCTTTATCAATGTGCACGAGATTCGAATTCCATCCCAAAATCATTTAGTTCACTTGTGTTATAAATCTTTGTTAGGTCTCTATTTGTAGATTGGATGTTCTTGTTTGAATTTACTAGATCCTGATACCGTATCAATGAATATGGGGTTTCATCTAAAAATTAATTGTCTCTGATATATCATATTTTGATTGTAAGAGGAATAGTTTGTTAAGGATTTCACGTTGAAAAGAAAATAGACCTTACAAAAGTTTATAATAGACATAGACTACTCTTTTCATTACCAATTGGTTTTGAGATGGAACCTCATAGATATTAATATGAATCAGAGTTCAAACGAGCATCTAATCCAAAAATGAGGATCCGACCAAGATCGATGAGCCAAAAGAGTTACGATTTTAAAGGGGCAGGTTAAGTGTTTCATATTGAAACAAATAGACATGGACTACCCCTCCCATTATCAATTGATATTGCTCACTGAGTTGAATACGGAGAAAACAAAAGGGTCTTAGAGAGGAGTGTGATTAAATAATTACTTAAAGTAGATTCCTAGTCCACTTTGTTTTTTGACAAAAACAAGAAAGTGAAGAGAGAAGGGTTGTTTGTATTTGAAATTGTTCTTTCTGCATGGCAAAGATGAGATGAGTTTTTGTGTCGTTTTGTATTTTGAGCTCAGAAAACTGTGCTTGAAATCTCAGTTACAAGCAGAGGACGATCGCAACTAGTGTTCGTCATGTTCTTTAAGGAATATAATAATCTATGTTCTCTCTGGAATGTTGTTTAATTAAGCTTAGAGAAGTACTACTAAGAGAATGAGACAAGTCCTAACCCTAAAGAGAGAGTATTTTATTCGAAACGGGACTCGGGTGAGTTTGAGATGTCTTTCGGAGGAAAAAAAAGTGATTTTAAGTGAAGCACTCTCGAAAACAAACTAATTAATTAAATGCTTCATCTACCGTCACTTTCAGTGCGTTGTTTGGAGTTTTTCAAACTACTTTTGATTGTTGAAAATTTTAAAATGTACGTTCTAATTGGTTAAAAACACTCTTTTTCAAATGTTTGAAGTATAGGAATGTAATCAATTGGTAGGATTGGCCTCAAATTTGGGAATCACTCCTCTCAAAAAGGTAATTTCATTCGTCGGTTAATATCTAATCAATTTTATTCTCATTTGTTATTACGTGTGTCTCATTTTTTCAATAATTACTTTAAAACTTTTGTCGCCCCTCTATCTAATTAATTGTTTTACGATTTTACTTTTGATTTTTTTTTATTTATACTAATAATAAATTTTCTTCTAATAGAAAAATTATACCATTTTTATTAGTGATGTTACTTTATTTTATAGAATATTACACATTTTTATTTAATTTTTATCAATTATTTAATTCTATTTTGTTATTATTAATTAATTATTAGAAGAAAACAAAACTTAACAATATTTTATATTAATATTTATTTTAATCTTTGATGTAATTTTATTTTAATTATTTATTATTTTGTAAAATTAAATAAATGGTTAAAATTAAAAAAAATACTATAAAAAATATTTAAATTTTTTATTGTTTTACTTAAAATATAATATTAGCATACCTTAAGTATTTTTTATACGTTTTTAAAATTTCTTGAACTACTTTTTTATCATTGAAAATTTTAAAAAGTATGGATTAGAAGTGTTTTCAAATCTTCAAAATTTTAACCAAATATTACTAATTTTTTAAGGAATAATTTGTCCTCCATAAGCCAGAAAAGACATATCAAAACACACTAAAAAGTGTGCTTGATAATAACTTTATTTGTGCCTCAACATTGTGATCATCGCTCTTGTCCTAAAATATTGGTTACATTAATATTATTGTTGTCTCAAATTAAAGTATCGACTGCTTTTTATATGACTGTTGTCAGAAAATATTGGTTGCCTTTTATATGATAGTTGTCCCAACATATTAGTTGCCTCTGTATGATGGTTGTCGCAAAATTTAGTTGTCTTATCATGATTGTTGTTCCAAAATATCAGGTGCCTCTATATGATGGTTGTCCCAAAGATATTAGTTGCCTTGATATTACTTTTGTCTCAAAATATCGGTTGTCTTGATATGAGATAATTCTCAAAAAATGTTGATTACCTTATTCACTATTGTCTTAAAGTATTGGTTGCCTTAACATTATTATTGTCCCAAAATATCGATTGTCTTAATACTATTATTGCTCCACAATATCATATCAGTTTTCTTGATAGGGCTGTTATCTCAAAATATTGATTGTCTTAATATGATTACAATGGTCGAGGTTGACCTACCGATAAAGGGGAAGAATAGAAGGTGAGATGGAGAAGAACAGAGAAAGAAAAAAGGAAAAAGAAAATCTAGTTGTGAAGTGTGCATGACATCCACGTGGCAATCTCACTGTCAATCTGGTGGTTATTTATCTCTCCATAATTGCTTGATAAACCCGCGATTTACATTTAATTTGTAAGTACCATACACTAAATCGTACCCATTTATGGTGATTTACTAAAAATTTCATCAGTTATAGTTAATTTGTCAACCTATTTTTGTCATTATAGTTTCAAAACTAGGTCAATTTTTATTATATATTATTATTTTTCAAATCTTGGTCTTGGCTGTGAATTTTAATGTGGGCTGATTTGTTTTTGGGCCAACTTTGAATTGATCCAATTAGTCAACCCAATGATAATAAGCCCGTTTGGTAAAATAATTCATTGCTCATTCCATTTTTAATGAGTTTCTAAACTTCTAAATATTTTATTTTAAATCTCAAACTTTGTATAAAGGATTATTCTATCTTAGTAGTTGAGTTTTTTTAAAAAATAAATTATTTAAAAGAAAATTTATTGTAGATGGTAAAATTGGTGGCCATATTTGTGAATTTGTTGCACAATAAAAATGATTTGCAAATATGATAACTTTTTTTCTATATCACTTATATATTATTTTTCCTAAACTACATCACTGATATAATATTTATTATCATTAATAAGATACGTTATAGGAATCTATATATTTTTTCCATTTTTTCAAAATATTTTATCATGTGACAAAACTTAAAATTATTTAGACCTTACTAAAGCATCAATTTAAAATAAAATAATGTAGAAGGAAAGGGAGAAGAGATCAAGTTTGAAAAGAGACAATATTATTTTTTTAGTTCAATATGTTTCTGTCTTTGAACCTCTAATTTTTTGATGGAAAATATATATATTGAAAAGACAAATCAATATCATTACTTAACACTAAACACTAAATTAGGATAATTCAAATCATATTCCTACATGGATTTTTATACCATTGACCATCATTAAGAACTTAACAAACACAAACAATAATTGGACTAAAAATCATCTAAATTTTTTGCAAGAGCACAAATTTCATCCAAATTTCCTCAATCAATTGGATCAGCAGCCAACTCTCTTGACCCTTGCCAAACAGTTGTCTTTTGGCCTTGAATGGGGCAGATACCTCACTGGACTATTTGGATTAGCCCTCTCCAACCTGTCCAAAAAAACGACGACCCGAGTCGTTAGCTCGTATGGTCTATAGCAAGCTTCCCGTCAATAATACCTTCCTGACACGTGCTCAGGAAGAAGAAGGAAAAAGAATAGCAGAGGTTTTGGAAAGCTCACTGATAATTGAGGAGAAAATAGTGGAGAAAGATGGAGACTTCTAGCTTTGCAAGATCATTTCCGGGACACAATCTACTCCCTGCTCCAAATGGAAGGAAGCTCCCTGCTTTTGGTGTGAAATCCTAAACCAACACGATTTCTTCAGATGCATCGTTATTTCACGTTTATTATACGTTTAGCCTCTAAAATTTTAAGATTGTGACTAGTAAAATCCGTAAAGTTTCAATTTAGTGTCTAATAAATCTTCGAAGGACACGAGATTAAAGGCTGAGGGACCTATTAGACAAAGACTTATAGTTTAAAGTCTAAACTTCTAATTTAACCTAATATTAATATCAAAATCAAATGTATACTGTCCTTACATCCCATCTTGACGGGTTGAATTCTTTTGGGTTCGGGTAAGTTTGGGGATCCAAGTGAACTCCTCTAAACCAGACCAAGATTTTCCAACCTTTTGGAATGAGATAACCTGCAAAAGAGAAAATAGTCATGTGTTCTAATCAAGGTGTTAAAAGTCGATGTCGATAAAAATATCGGTATCTCAATTTTGTGAAAAATGTCAATGGAAATATCTACAAAGTATATGTCGATGTCAATTGAATATTTAAAAGAAAAAAGACATATTCAAGAAATCCATAAAAATTATTTGAAGGAACAAATAAGCATTTTACCATTTTTAAATTGTTTAAAATTTTTATTATTAATATTATGTTTATCCATTTTTTACAATATAATTTTAATGTCACAGCTCATTCTGTATGTCAATAATCAATATCAAACATCATATATATAGATAAAATTTACCACTTATATTGACGTCATGCTTTGCCTCTCTAAAAACCATGAGTGAGAAAGTTACCACCCGTAGCGTTTCATCAATTACCTACGGTTAATAAAGTGCAGTTAAAAGTGTCAATCAAGGGAGTAAACAAAAGGAGCTATAAAACCGTAAAAGAAGGTAGGTGAGATAATTGATGTAATACATACCTTTGAAAGATAGTACATTTCTCTAACTTCCTTGAGAGTTAATCCCTTTTGGCTCGCAGGTCGTCTCCTTAGTATCTCTTCTTGCTCTATCTGTTCGAAACCGTTAAAGTTTTGACACGTAGAAGAGAGAAATATGAAAAGAAAAAATAGTATATATTTTTTAGCGGTCAGAATCTAAATATCGCTATCTTACCTTAGCCTTTTCGAAAAATTCCGGATGTTGTTGTAAGAAAATCGTGGCCCACATCATAGTGTGACCCGAAGATTCATGGCCAGCATTCAAGTACATTATCAAGACATCAATAATTTCTTCATCACTCAACTTTCTACCATTCTCATCTTCAACATCTAACAAAGCATCCATCATGTCCCTCCTTTTCGTCGCTAAATTGTTCTCTCTTTCCTTCCTTCTGTTCGTCACAATCGATTGAAACGTAGCCACAAGATTTCGTCGTGCCTACAATGAGATGTACGATTATGATTTTACGATGTACAAATTTAGTTCCTAATATAGTTTTCACAAAGTTTGAATTTTGTCCCTGAGATTTTACAAGTTTCAATTTAGTCCATGTGGTTTGGACTTAGTTTGGATTTAGTTTCAATAAGATTTCAAAAGTTTTAATTTGATCCATATGACTAAGTCAAACTTCACCAAATTGTCCTTGTCATTATCATATTAATAACAAATAAAAAAAATTCATTTTATTAGGGTAACTTTGTTAGTTGAGTATATTAGAGTGTTTAAAGTTTATAGTAAAAAAGTAAAAGAAAATAAGTAGATTTTTCAAGGGGATAAAACACAATTTTAACCATGGAGACCAAATTGGAAACTAAGCTTAAACTATTTACAGTTAACGCTACAAGAAAAAAAAAATTTCCCCGACGTCTGTGAACTTTTCCTAATGCATATAAGTTGACGATTCTTCCGACGAAAAATTTGGGAGAAATCATTCCCAATGTTTTTTGGACTTTTTCCGACCTTTCTTGGTGTAGGGAAAAGTCTTTTTTTCTTGTAGTGCAAGTAGGTATCTTTACTTACTAATTGATTGTTATTTATTCTATTTTCTCTCTACTAGTTGTCAATTTTTTAATAGCGTAGGTAAGGGATGCGCATACTTATCAATAAGTACCTAAGTTTTATCCAACTACAAGGGACCAAATTGAAGTTAATCCTGAACCATGATGACTAAAACGAAACTTTTAAAAACATACGAACTAAATTGGTACTTTGCCCACGAACCATAGAGACGAAATTTGTAACTTTAACCTAATTATACGGTTAACTAATGAACAGGATGCGATCAAAGTCTCACCTTGAGGGCCTTATGGTAAGCAAAACCAGGAATATTGATGGCCATGGCTCTGACGCCATAGTTGAGCTTGGTGTACTCCCTCTCCATGGCGTCCATTACCGTCTCACTCTCAGAGCTAAGGAAGATGTGCATGATGATGTTGAAGGTGAGCTTTCGCAGGTGAGTTAAGAACTCTATTTGGCCCATGGTTGCCCATTTCTGCAAGGAAACCACCACCGTTTGTTCAATGTATTTGAGGTAAGTGGCGAGTGCCTCGTAACCGTTCACCGGAGCTGCGGTTATGCGGCGGAGACGCTTGTGCTCTTGGTAAGAGATGCCGATGAACGACTTCTCTCCGATGAGTTTCATGGTGGAAACCGGCCATCCCGACCCGAATGCGTCGTCGTCGGTTAAAACTCTCTTGCAAGCTTCTGCTGAACTCACTAATACGCTTGGACTCCCAAACATCAAACTCTTGTATATTCCTCTCCTTCCATACCTAAAACCAAAATTGTTATCATGTATTGAAGATTGAACTTAAGAGTACAGTAAAAAAACACTTTTGATCTCTATATTTTCATTCAACTAACGATTTAGTCCTTATATTTCTAAATTTATAATAATTTAGTCACCAATAAACTTTAGTACATAATAATTTAATTTTTGTAGTTAAAATTTTGTAATAGTTTGGTCTCTATCTTAAAAAATTTCATCCTGACGATTTAGTTTTTGTAATTTATAAATATAATTGGTAAATTATTGAAAATCTTGATGTACAGTTGACTAAGATGGAGAAAATACCACTTTGCAGAAATTCCCAAATACAAATGGACATCAAAGCATTAGACAAGCAACATTTTGATGAAAAAAATAGTGGTTTACACAAAATTGGTGCACCCACAAAAAAGAAATAATAAAAAAGTATATTCTATTATTATTTAATCCAGAGACATTTTCCAAAAAGAATGACGAAAGATGTTTCACTTATTATTAGTAAACGACAAACACAAATATATATATATATATATATATAAAACAACAGTTTAAATCTCATTTTTAGTCTAAACCTGTTCTATTTCTGTCTCTAAATTTATAGAGTTGTTTCATTTTGGGTCCTAAATTTTTAAAATATTTATTTTACTTACTTAATTTTTGAAAAAAAATAACCATTTTGATCCTTATTATATTATCTTTTCATCTAACATCTGCTTACTCAATTTCCATCTCTAATCTATAAAGTTTGAATAAATGCTCACATTAATATGTTAGTAGATGTACTTGTGTACTCAAAATTATGCTATCAATTTGTTAAGAGTAAAATAAAGCCAGAATCAAAATAATTATTTTTAAAAAATTCAAAAATCAAAATAGAATAAATTAAATGTTAAAATGGGTATTTTGAAAGTGGAATAATGTCAATGGAGTAAAATAAGATTTAAATGTAAAATAAAATAACCCCCCCATTTTCTTATTTTAAATTCAATAACTTATGGTGCTGCTGATGGGCCAAGGGGAAGTTATGTTGGGCCCACGGTGTAGTGGGCCGATATGGCCGAAACGCGGCCATTGGAGACCGAAACCGACAACCGAAACGACAAGACAAAGCTTTGACCGTTGTCGTCGACCTGCGCGCTCCGCCGTTGATCGGCCGGCCGGTGTTTTACGTAATTCCCAACAAGATAAATAATTTTTTTTAAAAAAAAAGAGAGAAAAAATTTTAATAAAATAATAAGAACTTTTCTGTAGGATTGGCCAAAACGGGACAGTGGCAGATACGAAACGACCGTTTCGAAGCGAGTGACGTATTTGCCTCTGTCGTTCTTCCGTTCCGTTTTTCTAAAATATTCCTAATTTTTCGATTTTCTCCTCTTTATTCTTTATTATTATTTTTATAAATTTTAAAACTATTTTAATTCCTATATTTTTTACTTTAATTCAATTGATATTGTATCTTTAAATATCTATTTTGATTTATGTACTTTTAATTTTGTTTATTTTAATTTTTAAAAAATAATTATTTTGATCTCTATTTATAAAATTTTACCTACAACAAAAAAATTTTAATATAATTTTATGACTAGATTTTAAAAATTTTTGTGAATGAAGTGTTATGCTAAATCTGTGATCTATGGTCATTTTTTATTAATACAATGACAAAAAGACATACATTTTGAAAGTACAAGAACAAAAATTTGATATTATAAAAAAAATATGAACTAAAAAGCGATTGAGATTTGGTTTTTAAAAGTATAATGTTGCCATCACATAATCTAAATCTAGAAAGAAAAGAAAAAAAGATATATATTATGTGGCATCCTTATCACTTATAAAGAGACTTTTCAAAGTTTTTTTTCTCATTAAAGCACAAGTGTTCTAATAGTATACTGGATTTAACGGACTGTGTTTATATAGTTTAATTAGTTGAGATTATATTTTGACTAGAATATAGAGGTTCGAATTTCGACCTTTTACATGTTAAAAAAAATAAATAAATAAGTTGGGTAGTTTTAAGATATTTCATGTAATTCTTTTATATAAAATTTAAATTAAAAAATAATAAAGAAGGGAGCAATTATCTATTCCCAATTTGTCTTAGATTAAAAAAGTAATTTTAAAACTTTGTATCTAATTTGCCTCTTAAGTTTTAAGGTCCAAAGATCATAAATTTCTTGTTAAATTAATATTGATATTTAAAAAATTAGATAGTTTCTCTTTAGATTTTTATTAACTAGTTTAGATTTTCTATGAAAAAAAAAAGTTTTAGTAAAAAGATCTTAAGAAAAGTATAAATAAAAAATAAATATATTTTCATGTTAAACATAAAGCCGTAAAATTAAATTTTGTCCTTCCCCTTATTAAATTTTTTACATTTTCAAATTGCACGCATCCCAACCAATATTAAATTCAAATAAATCTCAAATAAAACCATGATCACCTTATATCTTAAATTCACATGTTACAGCACAAACTATAATGCTTTCTAGATTTGTCCAATGCAATGATAAAAATATTTGGTAAAAATAGTACAATCTAAAAATTTGTATATCAATGATTTATTTTATATTAAGTATATCAATAATATATTTTATCATATGAATAATATACATTATATTAAGTATATTAATGTCAATTAAGATAAAGTATCTAATATCATCTTAAAATTTAATGTTATTGAATTGAAAAAAGTATTTTAATGATATATTTTCTCACAAGCCATTTGGTACCTTGGATATTATTTTAAAATAATAAAAAAAAATTAACCACTAACATTACAATAAAGAAAAAACAATAAAATTGTAGAGATGAATATAAAATATATTTCTAAAATTACTATTCAAACAAAATGTTTAACTTACAGTTTAATGTTACTAAATTTGAAAGGTCATTTATCTGTCCTATTAGATACAAAATTAATTTTTTTTTTATCTAATAGGATTGAATTAAAAAAAATGTTAAATAGATCCAGGTTTGAAATAAAATTGAAAGTTCTAACACTCATTTGGTGACAAACTTTTAGTAATTGTTTTGGTTTCTCATTTTATTTTTAAAAAACATTTCTAAAATTGCATAGAAATTTTAGAATTTTCATAATTTTTCAAGAAAAAAAACAGATAAAACTATTATTTTATTGTTTTTTACTTATAAAATATATAATAAATATTAAAAAATAATATAACATAAAAATGAATATTTAACTTAAAAAAAAAATCAATTTTCGTATAAGAGAGAACTAAAAACAAAAAATTGCTACTTTCTGTTTTGTTTTCACTAATAAACACAAAATAGTTTTTTTTAATACATTTTTTTTTCACTAATAAACACGAAATAGTTTTTTTTTAATACATCAAGTGCGTGAGAATAAGGGATCAAATTCACACCCTCGCACCTTTTTAATTGAAGATATATACTAATTATTATTGAACTATGTTCGCTTTAGAAAAGTCAAAATAGTTGCTTCTAGTTTAATTTACTAAAAAAGGTTAAAATCGAAGACGAAAATAAGAAACAAAAATATTATTTTACATAGTTTATTAAGATCGATTTATTCTCATTTCTTATTTCTCGTTTATTAAAATTAATTCATGAAGCAAAATATTCTATACTTCTAACTAGAGAAATCACCTGGAAACGAAGGAGGCCATGAAAGAATCAGGATCACTGGATTTGAAAGCTCTGAGAAAATCCCACATATTTCCGACGAACGGCCACCCCAGATCCCCCGGCGGCAGCCAGAACCGCTTTTCACCCAACCGCCGGTTCTCGTACACCCACCGGTTCGCATTCTTCGCCACCCAGACCGCCGCCGCCACCGCCGCCGCTGCCACCACCCACGCCGCCGCCGTCTCCATTCCCTCTGAGACTGAGGGGAGGAGGAGGCGTGGTGGGTATTTATAATAATGGATGTAGGAGCAGACGGCGACGGCCAAGGAGAGAGAAAAAACAAAAATAAAATTAAAATTAAAATTAGAGAGAGAAAATGGGTGCTTTTGAAATTGTCGTTTAGTGAATTGGAGTTTGATTCTAGTTGTTGTGTGTTTTGTACACTAAAATTTAGTGAGTTTTATTATTTTATTATTTATTTTTTCGAAGGGAGGGTGGTTTTTGGTGCGTGGCGGTTGATCACGCCGCCTTAACGTCGCACCCACGTGAACGATTGAACCAAAATATTTAGGTATTTATCGATCAGTATTCGAAAGGTTAATGTCTAGAATTCTTGTTTTTTCAAATCCATTAGATCAAATGAGTTTATATTTAAAACATCAAATTTTTTATTTATTTAAATATAAATTTTATTGTTCATTTCTATTAATACAGATATATTAAATATGTACTTGGTTAAGGGGTATATCTTCAATTAAAAGTTGGAAGTTCGAATCCACGTTTAATAAGTAACAACTTTGATGAATACATTATCGATGTGGACCAAATTTTGTCCGTCTCACAAATATTAAAAATTTGACAACTTATTAATTTTTATAAAAAGTCTTTGTTTTTAAACTTTTCTTAGTTGTCACGTATATAATGATGGTAAAGTATATAATTATTCAGAGAAATTTGTGAGCAAAAAATATTTTTACTATTTTTAGGTTCTATATCGAGAGTATAAATTTTGAAAACAATAATTTTAGATTTTGAATTTGAATATTTAAAATTTGAAATTATATTAAAAAGTAACAACTTTTATTTGTACTAAAAAGTAACAACTTTTATGAATATATCATTATTAACTTCTTCTTTTTTTGTTAAAATTAAAATGGGTAGAATATAATATAATTATAAATTATATAATATTGTAAAATAATAATTCTTTGTATAACATATAGATTAATAAATTAATCAATAATATTTTAGATTAAACTAAATAATTATTTGCTACTAATTTACAAATATATAACTAAACACATTCAGAATTTTTAAAATTGAGATTTAACTTCGACATATACGAAAACACTAAAAACATATCATACAACTTTGTTTTTATTGAATCTCTTTATTTTAGATTTTTATTTTCAAAACGCACCAAACTCTTAATAGGTAGAAGAAAAAAAAATTATATATTTTTTCTCCTTTTTCTCTCCTACCCGTCTTTTTTTTAAACAAAAGACAGGTAGAAGAGAAAATAGAGAAAATTAATTTTTTTCATATTTATGAAAAAAACTAAAAAATTGTCAAATTTTTATTCGTGACAGAATAAAGATGAGTGAACATTTAAGTATCGTGGACGAGGCACGTTATATATAACAAAATAAATTACAAAATGTATAGTTATTAAGGACATGTTGATTTCGAATTTGCATATAAAATTTGGCTATCTTGTTCAATAATTTTTTGTTTCCTGACCTATAGGCAACTTGATTCTCATAATATTAGTGACTTTTAATTAGTTTAAGGTTTTATTGGCTGTCTATGAATAACTAGAGAATAAGATGTTGAGAATAATATTTAGTTGAAATCTAATGTGTTTGGTTATATGAATGAGAATATTATCAAATTTTCTTTGGAATAAATGATGGTTGTGTATAAATAGTCGGTAACAATTAATTATAATCGAGCTAAAAAAAAAATTATAATCATTTATATATGAATCCTATTATTAAATTAAATTAATTAATATTTATATCTAATAAATATTTAGTGGTACTTTTGATTTGTGCTTTGTAATGGTAGAATTTGAACCTCCAACTTTTGATTGAAAATATATACCTTAACCAAGTACATATTTAATATATTTGTACCAATAGAAAGTAAGAGGAAAAAAAAATAAGAAGAACGAAAAAAAGAGGGAATAATCGAGAAATCTCGTACTTTCAATAACGCATACAATATATATATATATATTTTAAGAAAGCGTATACAATACTTTTAATCACGAGCATAAAAGATGCATGAGAATAAGTCATTTTCATATCCAAATCATACAAATATTGTTCCAAATAGGGGACGTTAAACAACCTCATTCCTATTATTTTTCGATGGGGTTCGACATCTTTATAAGTTTCGACATCGATATTGAAAAATTTGGGTTATTAATGTTAATTATTTCTACTAGATTTACTGAAATAAGTAATTTAATTAACTATACTTATATAGAGTCAACCTGAATATAGTTCAATGGGTTAAGCATTTATCTGCAACCAAAAAGTCTGACATGAGTTCGAATCCCTATCCCACATATTGCACGAAAAGTTAATCGTATGCTTTGTGAATGTCACATCAAAACTAGCATAGAGATCATTGATAGTAATAAAAAACTTAGAACTATGAAATAAAAAATTTCTAAAGTAGAATTAAGGGTGAAATTTTTGTCAAATGCAACCAGGTCAAAGTCTCAATTTTATGAGAGATTCTTGTGAAAATATTAATAAAATGTCGATATTGATAAATATTTTTGAAAATTTTTAAAAGTTTTAATTTAACAAATAAATATTTCACTTTTTTTTTTGTCAAATGTGAATGTAAGTCAATTAGTTAAGGTGTCTATCTCCTACCAAAAGGTAGTGTATTTTTAGTTGACATTTTTTTAATATTTATTGATTTTTTTGTCATAATGTAGAAATGTCGATTCACCCAACTACAAGAAACTTTTTTCCATTGAAACCGATTGAATTTGTCGCAATTTAGGGGCGATGGAATATAGATTTCATAGCCAAAAGTATCTTAGTGCAATATCACTAAAAGTTTCGTCTAATTTGAGTTCCTTTAGACAAAATTTCTAGCAATGAATCAAAAAGTTATTACCGTAAGGTCCTTTTGGTGACGAAATTTAATTTACATGGCCAAAAATATTCTATTGCAATGAAATTTCAATTCCTCGTCAAAAGTTTTAGATAATCTGTTTAATTTTTGTCGAGTTCTCCTGACAAGCCAAAGGCAACAAAAATTTAGTCAAGAAAGCTTTTTCCCGATGTTTTTCATAACATGGAAAAGAGATTATTATTATTATTATTATTGTAGTGAAAATTGAATACCTTGAGAATAAGTAATAATTCAGCCAAATAAAAAAAAATGTCTGTAATTTATTTTATTATTTGTAGTGTAATATTGCTCTCTAGTTTTCAATTATTATAAGATATAATATAGCTTTGCCACGTGGATTTCTTGGACACGAGCGATTAAACCAGTCAATAAAATCAAATAATTTTTGTTGTTTAAACCAATCTCCCATATCATATGTTATTTCATAGTTTACTTAATCTTTCTAATTGTCCTTAATTTTCCATTGGTTTGTGTTTTCCACTTTTTGAAGTATTAGTTACGAAATTATTGCGTCACTTAACACTTTAAAAAAAAAACTAAAAAATAAGAAGAAAATTAATCGGAAATTATATTATTTTTATTTTAATTCTTTAATTTTTTAATTTTAGTATTCTACCTAAACTAAATGGACATTTGTTTATTTTTTTTTAATTAAATAAAATAAAATAATAAATGTTATTTTTTTTAGAAGTATTAGGACATTTGTTTCATAAAAATGTCTTACTTCTTATTCTCTCAAACTTTTTATTGTTTAAAAGTATATTTAATGTTAATTTTTGCTCAAATATAAGAACAAATGTTCATATTTATGTTTTTTACGAAACTAAAAATATAGAATGGAAAGGTGAGAAAATCAAATTGTTTAAATTTTTTGGAACATTTCTTTAAAATATTAAGAGAGAAATAAGACAACGGTCACCAGTAAACACATATGTTTTAGAAAATGGAAATATGATCAAATACGAAATAAGAATGTTACCTTAAATAGTCCGTTAAAATATCAGTGTATAAAATATTTTAAATGAATTCACGATGGATTCAATTTACATATATATTAAATAATATATATAAAATTTTTGAAAATAAATTAATCAAATCAATATTGTATACAT
The DNA here is from genome assembly GCF_013281855.1 of Momordica charantia. NCBI lineage: Eukaryota > Viridiplantae > Streptophyta > Magnoliopsida > Cucurbitales > Cucurbitaceae > Momordica > Momordica charantia. The sequence goes on from NW_028275165.1 coordinate 17,077,231, forward strand.
TGAATCATCTTAAGAACAATCATTCATTCAAATGTTTACGTTGAGATATTCTTGTCAAGTAAAATTAAAAAGACATCTTATCGATTACTCTTGTTATAACTTTTGAAAAAAACAATAAAATCTATCAAACTCAATCAACCATCAAATCGCCTAAAAATTAATGGAAGAATTCTAATTTTTCTAGAAAATGATATGGATAGAAATTATTTATCTATGGATCAATGGGAAGTCATTTCATATAATATATGAAGATAATAAGTCCAACGTATCCTACAAGTCTAAGGCATAGCCAAGTAAGACGATTGTCTAAAGCCCACAAATTTAATTTAAAATGAGTCATGTGTCTAAGTATATGATCATAAACTTATGGTCAACAAATTTTTAATATTCACCCCTAAAAAGGGCATAATTGAAAAAGTTAAAACATAAATAATTAATTGAAATTTTTAAAACCATAGTCACTGGATTGAAAGTATATATTTTGGAACATCAAAATCAAAACACTAAATATCCATTTAGTAACATTAATTGCTTTCGGTAACTTGGGAAAGCTAATGGCCGCGTGTGAATTCTTTCAAGGCAAGGGACCTGGTTGGCATTCTTGTTTACTCTGATTCGATCGAGGTTATTTTCGTTTATTTTCGTTTACCGGCGCGTAGGTGGTCTAAGTTCCTCTGACCAAGTCTTTCTAGCCCTGTACATCAAAAGTGGTGGGGTGTCCACTAACGGTCATTCTTGGCTCGGCTCGTCGCGAGAGACGAGAAATGCGATTCAACTGCTAACTGCTACTTGTTTTTTTTTTTAAATTGAAAAAGGAAATATAAACATGTTTGACAATCATTTTTCGTTTCTCGTTTTTTAACAGTTTCTCGTCCTCCAATGTTTAAAATTAGAAAATTTAAATTTTATATGAAATTTAATTTTTTAAATTAACTATTCAAATGGTTTATGTTATATATATTTTTTAATATTTATTCTACCTTTTATTTGTCAAGAATGATAAACTAATGTTTTTATTTCTATTTTAGAAAAAAAAAACATAGAAACGAGAACAAAAAACTTAATTTTGTTAAGTTCTACACAATTTTTGAAACATTTCTAAAAAACAATGAAGAACAAACATGAACAGTTTACCAAACACTTATTAAACTGTAAATGAGAAATCAGAAACAAGAAATTATCAAATGAATCAAATTATAGAAAAAGGCGTAAAAAAGAAAAAGATAATATGTTCGTTAAAATAAAGCCAAAAAATAACATTCAAGGACAATACATATCCTATCCAATCCCCAAAACTTTGTTCTAAAAAACTATCATAATGTCTTTTGATATCTAAAACTCATTTCTAACCATCACTTTTTGGTCATAGCACAACATATAGATTGGACATCTATGGTTTAGAAGCCCTTTCATGTTCTTCAACACCATCTCCCACTTTTTTTCTATGCCCCCAACATTTTAAGGATTTTAGCTAGTTGGATTGCACTATATATATGTTTCTATATGTCATCTTGGGTATTTAGACCTATAATGTTAAGACCCCTTTCCACTTTATCAAATTGCTTTCTTTTTAAATTATTTGTTCCAACTTTTCCGTTTTCTATGCAATCTTTAATGATATTTTGAGCGGGTTAGATGGTGAGAGTGTTGAGGTTACTGAACTCGATTAAGATTAGATAAACTGCGTGTACCTACTAATTTCGTTATGACTAGTATTATTGAAAACAAAAAGACTATGAATCAAGTTTTCCTTTTATATTTAACTTTTCGATGTTTGTATGTATTGAAAAAAACTGCATTGCTTTTAAATGTGTAATAAATCAGAGACCCAATAGAAACAAAATTGAAAATCAAGAAATCTGTTGGATAATTTTTAAAGTAAGACCTGATAAACATGATAGAGAAGAAAACTCTATTGACAAGGGAGGAAGAAGACTTTAAAGACAAAATTAATGGATAAACAATCCAAATAAACTTTCACATTACTTGCCACGTTTCAGATTTTGCCATATCAACTTTCCATTCATAATATTAACGGAGGTTTGCTCAAAAGCGATTCTTAAAACATTCATGAAATGTCATAGTATTGAAAGTTTTGAAATGATAGATATATTTTTTAAACAAAATGAACAAAATTTAGGGGTGGGAATTTTACTCTACACTTATTTCTAACTAAAAAAATCGAATTAAAAAAAAATAGAAACTTTTTACAGGGGCGCATGAGGTCATAAATGCAATTTGACAAAAGTTTTGTGTCCCAAACAGAAAAAAGAAAAAAATGAGGATTTGGGACTAAACGGACCAAGCTGGACTCCGGGAAGGGGAAAGGGGCTGAGAAAAATGGCGGCGAGACAGAAAGCGGTGGCGACGCTGCCGAATCTCATCAGAAGCCTCAGAAAGGATCGCCGGAGGCCCGGTCTCAGCCAGCCTCTGCCGTCGTTGAGACGCGCTTTTTCACTTTACGATCAGATCAATCTCATCGACAATGTTCCTGAAGATCAGCTTCGCTTTCAACGGTAAAATTTTCGTCTTCTCCGATGCTTGCAATCGATTTCTTCGCTTGATTTCATCTCACTGTCTCCTTCGTGTGGGTATTTTAGGTATACTGAGACGGGTTTTACGGTAAACGGAGTGGATTATGAAGGGAGCTTGCTCTGCGTTGGGAACTTGTTAATGTCGTGGAGTCCCAGGAAATTTTCGGAGATTACGGCTGAGAGGTTTGCTTTGAATCTTTTCCTTCTACTTTTATGTTTTTTTTTCTTTTTTCATCTGGTGATTGAGATTTTTTTTTTTTTTTTTTTTTTTTTTTTGCAGTTTGTCTATCTTCCAGATTGTGCGGCCTATTCCAGGTGAAATCTCGTATTGGGTTTGAAAAAAGGACTTGAATCAAATCATTGGACAATGTTGAAGTAATTATAATTTGAATGTTCTTGAGTTTCCTAGATTGGCGTTTCTCTTTGCGTGTTTCCTCTTCAGCTACTTTTCTCAAGTTTCCATTTCTTGTCCTTGGATGAGCACGGCATTTGTTTCTTTAAAGTTTTCTACAACCATGTAATCCGAGTTTAAAGATTTAGAGTTTGGGGAATTTGAAGCATGTACCACATTGGGAATGTGGATGAGTCTTAAGTTCTTAAACAAGAAGATTAAGGTCTTTTTCTTCTCTTTCTCTCTCTCTCTCTCTCTCCATTTCTGAATCTGATAGGCAAATATATCCTCCATATGATTTCATTATGCTAGAAGAGGGAATAGGACCACAGGAGATGGCACCTGGGTCAGTTGGCCAATATTACTGTTATGGTGTTATGCTATTTTTTTTTTTTAAATTTTTTGATATCCGTGAGTGTCATGAGCGCATCTCAACTAATTTCACAGGACAACTGTATAATCTTACTAAATTTGGTTGCCAAAGAAACACATAGGATTAATTCTTAGATAGGTGGCCGGGTTTGAACCCATTTCCTCTAAATCTGTTACAGTGTTATGCTATTCAGATTTAAGAGTTAGTTGGAATTGCATTCTGATAGAGGGGAGATGGGAGGAGAGGAACTAATCCAGAATTGTAAATTTGCTATAGAAAGAGGGTGGGGGAGGGAATAACTATCTTGAGGATAATACATATGTGGCGTGCTTCTCTGTCATACTGTTGATGGATTCCTTTCTTAAGCATTCTGGTAGAATCTGACATGAGAGATTTACTTACTTTAAGGTTTTGTCATTTGTGGATAAGCTAGCCTATACGTTACTTTTCTTAAAAGGAAATTTAGATTTTCAAATGTTCTATTTATTTTGAACTCTGTCGTCATCATCTGAGTGACATCTACTGCTCATAAGCTGCTCTCTCTGCAAGCAAAAAGTTATTGCTTTCTACTGCCAGCTGATGACTTTTCCTCACTTGGAGGCTTGTTTATCTTCTTTCTCTAATTTCAGAAATTCTACTTCTTGGCTGTGGGAAATATACTGAACCAGTAAATCCTGAATTAAGGCAGTTCATTCGTTCCACTGGCATGAAGTTGGAAGCTGTAGACACGGTACTATGGTTGAAATTATGTTGGTTTGACTTATAGTTGGATCTGTCTTTATCTATTTTATCTGAGAACTAAGATAATTACTTTTCCATGCAACTGAAAATCAAGCTATTGGGGAATTTTTATCACTGATTGGCGAGAGAACAATAAAAATTTTCTTTTGAATAAGAAACAATATTTCATGCCACTAACTAAAAAATAGATAGGAAGACGTCCACTCACCCTAGTGGCCTAGTCAAAAGAGATTGTAAAAAGGCTACTGTATTGTCTGGTTAGTGATAAGCAAAGTGAATGCGTCACCAGTAATCTACTCTTTCCCTTGTAATCAGTTGGGTTCTAAAGTTTCTTAGAGTATCAACAATTGCAGGGTCATTTTGTAATTCTAGTTTCACTTGTTGGACATAGAGTGATCAAGAATTATCTTTAGAGCCCAGATCAGATTTTGAACCTAGGTTTGGTCAAGAAAGAAAATTAAGTTTACCGGTTCTCCCAAAAAGGAAAAAAAAAATCAAGTTGGCTGTCGAGTTAAATTACCAATTAACAATGATTCCTCTGAGGACATTTTTAGTTTGAACTGTGGGGTCCAAAACTTCAAATTATAAATATGGTTTTTGGATGGGTCTGCCCATATTTATTTTATTGATTTGGTTGTCTCATACGTGCACAATTTTATGCTGATGTTTTACCTTGGGTTGATGTAGAAAACTCTCATACTTTGGATACGAAAAAAGGAGTTAAGATCCCAAGTCTCTTTCAGGTTCTCACGTGTTGTAATTGTTTTGAGAGATTTCAAGTGGACTCGTCTTTTCTAAGTTCTATTGGATTTTGACATGATGATCAATTGGTTGGTTGTGTCACTGTAGATAATGTGGTTATGTGCACTCTCTCTTTCTGGCTAGGGGATCCTCAACTAGCAGAAATAGAAGAAGAATGCTTGAATTACTTCTAGATTTGCAGAGATTCATAAAGAAATTCCTTGAGAGAGAGAGACCGTCATGTCATTCGATGCTTGTCATATGAATTTTCTGTAGGAAACAAATCCACATGTATTTGAAAAATGAGGCTAATTCAAATGAAGTAATGAAACATGAGTTCTTATGGCAAAATGGGCACTCTCTTTTTGTAACTCTCATTATACTAATAAACTTTTGTCATCTGCAGAGAAATGCGGCATCAACATATAATATTCTAAACGAGGAAGGTAGAATTGTGGCTGCAGCGCTTCTGCCCTATGGAGTTTCTTCATGACCCCCTAGCCAAGCTCCACAGACATTCCTATGATACTTCTCAACTTGCAGGATTCTTCCAGGCTTCAGCCCTCGATCTTACAAGTATTCCTAAGTGCTTTGGTCTCAAGTAGTCGTAGAATGACTGCAAGTACTTGTTGCCTGTCCTTTTTTTTCCCTGTATATACTGTTATGGTTGAAACATGCAATAAGCATTTAGAAATTTATATACTCGCATGAAAAGTTAAGTATACTCTAATTTATTTCCTGATTACCTTGTCTTGTAAGAACTGGATCTTCTTCCAAGTGAAGCTTTCCTTTCAAGGTCGAACTTCTTTTAGTTACATCTCTCCTTTTTAAGTCCTCTTAGTACTTGTGGGAGAGATTTAATGTAGAAGGATGTTTGGAGATATCCTTCAAGTTTCTAAGTTGGAAAATATAGGTCCCGGTTGATAATCATTTTTGCTATAAGCACAAATTTTACCCATGTATTTTCTGTTTTGCAATCTATTTTTTTTGAAAATGTTTTCAAAATACGGGTCGGTCATCCTTCGTATCTTTGTTGATTAGCTAGCTGGCTACTTGAAGTGGCGAGATCTTGTATCCTGAGTTTGGTGTGCATATGTTTTTCAGGTGGCTTTAAATCGAAGTTTGACTAATAAACTACGGTGCTCTCGTACCTAACCTTCGTAAAGATCAAGTGCCCACATATATATAGTTAAAAGATATTAGCTAAATTTGTCAAAAGATATAACTAAACATAATTTTCACGAAAATGAAATGGTTGTTAAACAAAAATTTAATAGTTTAAATTGTCTTATCTCGAAGTTGGCATGGTGGAGAAGTCTCCTTAGAGAATTTTTCTTTCTTAGTGCAACAAGGGATGGAGATCAGATTTACAATCTCTGGGTTGGAGATATATGTTAATTACCGCTTAGTACATGTGAGTTGTGAGCATAATATAGTGAGAAACTTAGGTAGAGTATTGAACGTAATCATCATGATAGTCACAGAGACAAGTGAAAAAAGTAAAAAAAAAAAAAGATTATAGAAGAATAAGCTCAACTTTAGAGTGCTCATATTTATTGATAATGAAATGTTGTAAGGTTAGACGATTGTTCTAAATTAAACGTTGATGAATATAAAAATGAAATGTAACACTTCGCTCAATTGTAACGTCAAAGAGCATAACCTAATGGTCATTGCAAGTAACAATCACATCGAAACATTTCTCCTTTTCACGTTAAATGTTTGTTCTATTGGCATAACATGATCTTATTACACGAGTCTTTCTACTCAACTTGATTAACTTGGTACAAATTAATAAATTATGATGAGAAAGGGCAAAAAAAACCAGATTGGGTGTAAATTTACATTATATTGAGATTTCAAAAGTGGTACTACCAACTGACCAAAAAAATAATACATTTGAATCACAACACATCTTGGCAATCAATATGGTGCAAGATTTCTAACTTCCAAATCATCCTAAAATGGAGGCAAATTTATCATATCCCCCAACTGTTTAATGATTTATTTACTAGTAAGCTTCGAGCTTATCTTCTAGAAACAGAGCAGTTTTTCAGAACTCGAGGACACTGTTGTACAACCTATAGAACAGATCCAATTCATAGAAACAGGGCAATTCAACTCAACTCCTCATCATTTAGAAGGGAGTCTGCGCTTCTGTGATGTTGTTGGTTGGCTTGATTCTCATTCTTCTTGAGATCTTCAGTTTCATTGTTCTCCATCTTCATGAATTGGAAGCCCATAATATACCTGTACTCCCCCGTCCCGAGGCATCGAGAGCAATAGCCGAGACCACTTCCGCCACAGGTCCTGCACCTGCGTGAGTAACCGAGGGGGCGAGTTTATTTGATATCTAGTTTAGTTTTTAGTTCAGAAAGGCAAAATCATAAGCAAATATATCATACCATTTTGGCCATTCCCCTTTTGGAAGCATTTCTAGGTGAACAAAATTTGTCCTCCCTAGTTTTGGAGCACAAGGACATGTTACTCAAAGGGCATGAAAAAATACATTCAATTCAAAATTTCTGTTGTAAAATGTCCCAATTAGCCATTCAATAGAGAGAGAAACCTCTTCCACAACAATGGTGACAGTCAACTCTTCCACTTCCATTGCATTTCACACAAGGTGGATCTGGCTTCTTTCTTTTTTCTCTCCTAACATTTGACTGCAATAAAAAGAGGAAACACCACCATGAGAATGACCAAGAAAACAAACTAACTCGTAACCTCTTATTTAACCATCACTTGGTCTGATCGATACATCTAGTTTACTTTGTTAATCCTAAGGATCAAGATAGAAATACAACAGAATTATCGAAAATGATACCGCTGCAAACACTAGTTCAGGAGACAGAAGAAAGTTACAACAGATAGTCCACAAGAAAGTTACACTACACTTCCAAAGTAAAATTCAGAAATCAAACATGTCCTGCACTCTCATATGGTAGCTAGAAAAACAAATCACACACGCGATAGTCCACACGAAATAAACGTTATTTAACAGAGTACATAGTTGAGGCCCGCGCCATAACATGTGGTTTTAAAAGGCTATAGAACAAACAATTCATAAGTGAATCCTTAGAACTCAAGGGATATAGCTGTACAACCTATAGAACGGATCTTGTTCAAAGTTGTAATCTACAAGTGAATCATGAAAACAACATACACAAATTTGCTCATTTAAGTGAAAACATTTCTTTTATAAGTACTTCATTTAAGAGAAAGCACCAAGTGCTCCTCTCAAAAGCATTTTGAACACCACTAAGTACTCTTCCACACTCCAGTTTCACTAAGAGAACACAAAGACACTCCACAAATAGCATAGACTAGAGGAAAACACAATTTCAGGAGATTTTCTGCAGAAGATAAACCCTAGCTTCTGTTTTTCCACATGAATAATTCTCTACAAGAGCTAAAATCATCGTTAAAGGGTCCAAACAAGAGTATTAAAACCGAGTACGCGTTAAATTACTGTAAAGAAATGAACCTTCTGGTGAGATTTCTTATGAACAGAGATCAAATATTTGCATTTCCGCCATGATTCCAAATCTAAGCAGGGGTAAAAATCGACCATACAGCCGATTGGGGCAAATTATTTCCAATTTCCAAAGCCTTTTCTTGTCATCGAACCAAACAACAGAAATTGAAGCTTAGTTATGAGAATAATTACCTCCGTTTTGACGATCCAAGAGGGCTTTGGAATTGAGAGACGGGGAAAAGGGGTCGAGTTCCGAGGAGGAGGAGGAGTTACGCCATTTGAATCTGTGGCTTTCAATTGAACGACCGCCGCGAGAACGATCGGCGCTCTCGCCGCCATGACCGCCGTCGCTCAGTTCTGCACTTTCCGGCGAAACCCGGAGCAGAGACGAGGATCCGTTCTGCTGAGTTTGCCGCCCGTGTACTTCGAAAATATCATTTTAGTCCTCCTATAATACTTATTATATTTTAGCCCCTATGTTTTTTAAATGTTTAAATTTAGCCTCTGTAATTTCAATAAATCTTAGGAGTAGTCCTTTGCATTAGTTAGAGCCCGTTTGGTGATTTTTTATTTTTTATTTTATTTTTATTTTAACGTAGGCGTTTGGTAATGTAATTGTGTCGTTTCCAATTGTTTTAGAAACATAAATATTTGGTAAGATTCTTATTCTTCATCTAAATTTTAGAAATTTATTTTTGTAAGCAATAAAATCTTTTCTGGTTTCTGTTTCCAATTTTTATTTTCAAAACGTAAATAAAAATATTATTTTATCATTTTTTAGATATCAAATACATAATAAATATCAAAAAAATAATTATAATATAAAATTTTGAATATTTATTTTGAAAAATTAATTTCTATATCAAACTTTTATTTTTTCTAAATTAAGAATTTTAGAGAACAATAAACAATACATAGTTACCAAACATATGTTTCTATTTTTTTCAATAAAATAATATCAAGAAAAAGTTATCAAATGTAATTTCCCCTTTTCGGATTGCAAAAGCAAAAGCAGTAAAAATGATATAGTAAAGAAAAGATGAGAAACAAAAAAACAGAAATGTCACCGTACAAGCTTTATTTTATGATAACTTCTTGAAAACATTTTAATCTTTATAAATCTTTTGGTACAAAGAATTGATGTTATTATTTTTCTCTTTTGAAATTTTATTAAGTTGTGTTAATTTAATTTTCCGAAATTAAAAAATTTCAATCACGTATTTGAAATGGAGAGTAAGAGAAGCTAAAAAATATTTCAATCACGTATTTTACATATATATAAAATATATATATATATATATATATATTTATTTATATTTATTGATGCGGAAATTTGGCCTTCTAAGATTCCACCAAATTCACACCTGGAATAAAGGATCGACGAGACCTGCAAGCCACACAGGCTCTTATGCTTAAGTCACCCTATGCTTAAGTCACCCTTTAAGTTTGGTTTACTCCCAGTTGAATCCTGATCCTCTAGAGATTGTGGAATTCGAATCCACGTTTAGCAAATCTGATTATCTGAATCTGGGGAGAATCTTGAGGCAATCGGTATATCAGGATATCTGAATCATAAGGCCAAGATATCTTCCATTTGAATTCCTTGAATAAAGAGAATCTGAATCGTAGAAAATCATCCATAACAATATATTATTTCAATTTTAAAAATTTAGAAAGGGGATAAATTAGAAGTAAAATTAAAAATCTTAACTCATTAAATAATTTTTTAAAACTTTTAAGCACGAAATGGTATAAAGTAGACTAACTAAATAAAGATACGTGGATCAAAACATATATCAGAGGATACACAATTTATTTTAAACTTAAATTAAAGAATTCAACTTAACCATTATTCTTTTATATTTTTAGAAAATTACATTTTAAATATGGGAGAAGAAATTGTTTTGATACTTATTTAACTTGGTCTATGTGGCAGTGCTCAGAGGTCTTTGAGGTCGACTTTGATGTGGTTAAAGTCTGGAAATAAGAAATAAGAAACCAAACATTGGGGTGGCGTGAGCCAAAGGTACATTCTTTGAAGCTTAAATTAAAATTGAAATAGCTCAACCATATGTACGGCCACTCAATGCATGCTCCAGAGTCGACCACATTCTTTTTCTATAAGTAGACTATTTATTAGTTATTAATAAGCTTACTAATCTACCACAGGGTGCCCCATCATTTATCTGACTTTGCCCATAATAGATCGATTAAAGAAATATTGAACCACTCGAACTATTTCGCGCTTTTAACATTTTGATTCAGAATATATACCTAATTGAGTTATATTTAGGCCGTCCATTTGAACTAAGCTTAAATCTAACCATCTACTAATTGATTAAGTATCACTCATTCGAATATATTTAAATAATTAATGAATCTAATCGGTTTCAATTATTAAAGTCTAAAATAATTTTTAAACTAAATTAAAGAATTTAACTTGACCAGTCTCTTTTGAGAGAAGAAATTCAAAATAACGATCCATCAAGGAAATGCAGAACCATTAGAGCTATAATTAAATTTGATTATTCTAATTATATAAAATTATTATGCTACCAGTTGATTATCCTTAACTCCAATATATTTCAGTAAATTCAGGCATCTAATACGTTATAAGTAGAGGATTCAAAGCCCCTTTTATTGCCAAAATCAACCACTTTGGGTCACATTTTTTTGTCACAGTACAAACATTTATGTTCCCTAAAATATAATCTAAATGATCTTAGCACAGCACACAACCAGCCGGAATCATCCACAGCCGCCGGCAGCGGCGGTCAAGCTAGTCGGGCCAAAACGCCGACGAGCGGCGCAGTACTAACAGTGGCTGGCTCGGCCATTTGGTAATTCTGCCTCGAATCCGTATACTGATCGTTCTTATCCGGGCCTCCGACAATGGCTCCATCTAAAACATTCGGGTTCGGGGCATTTCGGTAGAACCATAGCTCGAAACCTACTTGGCACGTGACGGGGCTCGGGTTGGACTTTATCGACACGATCGAGGCTCCCCTATGATGGACCTGGGTTGGGTAGTTTGACCCGAGTCCGATCATGTAGCTCATCCTTTTCGGATTTGAACCTAGGATATATTCTATCTGAAAAATTAATCTAAAATGTCATGTTCTATTTGAATTTTTAAAAAATAAGCACATAAATACTACTTTCGCCCTAGTGTTTTCTTGTTATATTAAATAAAATGTTTCACTAAAAAATATTTGTACTGACAAAGCATTCAAATAAGTCTTTTCACAAAAAAAACATTTCTGTTAATTTAGAGACGATCGCAAAGGTGTTGGGATTGGCAGTAGTATTGTACCTGAGATCGGGAGAAGGCGATTAAATCGGAGGGCTGGAGGAGGGCGGCGGGGCAGTGGATCGGGGCATTCTTGGAGGCCAAGTAGTCGGAGTAGATGGTGGCGAGGAAGGCGGCGGCGGAGACGTACTGGAGGTTGTTCCATGGCTGGAACCAGAGGAGGCCAGAGGGAGTGGTTTGAACATTGGAGTTGCCCTTTTGGAGGCAAGAGCAGATGAATTGCTCGCCTTGACTCTTGAAATCTGACCACAAACCTGAGGATTCTACCTTCCCATCCAACACTAGCTGCCCACCAGCCTCAAATCACTCAATACAATATTCTTGAACGAGTTTCGAATTTGATTCTAATAAGTTTTTGTTACTGACATTATTACTTAAATATGAACTCTACTTGATATGTATGTTGATTGTACTAATACGTAATGTTTGATGGATCTATAGATTTTTTTTTTATTGGCCCATCATTCCTATTATTGAATAAAACTTAGAAGTTTACTGATAAGTAGGTTTTATCGAGTAATTTGTATTCTTTATTATTTTATTTTCTAGAGACTCCTGCCTTCGAAAGTTTAGGAATTTAATTGAAAATTTTTAAATACATATGAGATTAAATAGATATAAAAATAATAAAAGTTGAACTATTTCCTAAAAAAAAAGAAAGACTAAATTTGTTATTTAACATATATTTATTATCTTATAAATTAAACTTGGAGGAGTGTATACCTATTTATCTCTATATTTTGAAAAGTTTTTATAACATAGTGAAAGAGATATTTGTTACGATCCTATAGGTTAAACTTATATACTTGTAGTTTGAAAGTCCAATTGTTTATGTTTAACTATTTAAAACTTACCTATGATCTAGCTCGAAGTATGAATTGACTAGTTCTAAGATACGTAAGTTAGTTGAATAAGTTTTCGAAAACTTGACATTTTCGGTGTGACGACGTGCGTACCTTAGCTACTAGGATTTGAACACCAGCATACTTGTCGTCCCAAGAGAACATTGTTCTTGTTCCACCTGTGGTACCAGATCCTCCTAGGTAATTAAGGTACATTTGATCCTCGGTTGCTCGATGAAGCCATGCAGCAGCCCACAATAATTCATCCTTAAAAAACACAACAACATTTTAATCACTCAACAAATATGTATGTTTTTGGGTTGTTTTTCAATTTAGTCAATGTAATTTTGAATTGTTCAATTTAGTCCCTCATTGTCAATGTTGATATTGATTGACGATAAATTTATTTAACATAATACTAACAAATATACCTGAAATCCGCTGCTGGAATAGAACTGGCTTGCTACTGGAACGCTATTTTGATAAAGCCCTTGATGATTTCTACCAAAATCGAAGAGCTGTGCACAAAATAAATAAATAAATAAATAACTAAAAGATACTTGCAAATTTCTCCAGTAAATAACACATTATTCTTTGGAAGATTTATTATAGGTAAAACATCTCTATTGTTACGAGACTTTTTGCATAAAATCGAAAGTAAAAATGGAGGAAAAAAACTTTGAGAACCCAAGTATAACCTGTTTTGCATGGGTAAGAAGCATGGAAGAATAATCAGGGTTGGAAGGGCGAAAAGCAACGGAGGCAGCGGCAAGGGCTGCAGCAGTCTCGGCGGCGAGGTCGGAGCCGGGGTGCTGGTCATCGAGCCGATAAGCGGTGCGCGGCGTGGTCATGTCTTCGGGTCTTTGCCAGCAGGCATGGTCCGAATTGCCATCGCCAACTTCACAGTACAAAACATCAGGCTGCGGATGCGCCTTCACCAAGTAATCTGCACCCCATTTGACGGCATTTAGAGCATTTTCCAGTTCATGTTTGGAGTCAAGTTGGCCTCCGTACTCCACCACGCTCCACGCCAACATCGTCATCGTGAACGCCATCGGCAACCCGAACTTAACGTTGTCACCCGAATCGTAGTACCCTCCCACCAGATCCACCTATACCATGCATACAAAAGCAAGTCTAAGTAAGATATTTTAATCGTTACAAACATAGTTCAACAGTAAAGATATCTATTTTAAAACTTACACCAGCATTTTGGCCGTCTTGGAGGCCAGAATCTCCGCGCCATTGAACCCTTTGGTTAGGGGGCAATTTTCCTGACCTCTGAGCCTCAAAATATAACAAGGACTTGGTTAGTGCTGTTGCATAATCTTCTGCAAAACCGCCATGGATGGAAGCAAGGAAAATTCCAAGCCCAGCCAAGGCACAAAAAATGCTGCTTGAAGAGGAAGAAGAAGAAGGCATTGCCATATTCTCTTTTGAAATGGTAGTGAGAATTGAGAAAAAGAAACAACTTGCAAAAGGGAAGAAATTGGAGTTTCTTTATATAGAGAGAATGGAAATGATGTATTTGTCCAAATAGAGAAGAAAATCCCAATTGATTTAGATATGGTATTTGGGTAAATTATTTGTCTCTTTTTAAGAGTCAACTCTATTAAAAAATGATGATTATAGTAGATACCGTATTTAGTACAGAGAAGAGTCTGATTAAACTTTTTTAAAGATTTAACAAACATAATTTTCAAAAATCAATGAGATTAAAAAAAATGGATAGCGTATTTGGTCGAAAGAATATGTTATTGTCATAATAAAAGAAGAGGATTACGATTGATCTAATAATAACTTTAGTTTCTCACCCTCACACATTGTATTCAAAGGAAAAACAAAACGACGACTTTAATTTTAGGTCAACTATTATATATTATTTCACGAACATTAGTTTTGAAGCTCCCATCCGATTCTAAAAACTGATCATCATGTGGATACGATATTTGATTGGAAGAATTTTTTGTTTTACTGTGATAAATGTAGAGTATGGAAATTTAAACTTTCGACTTGAAAAAAAAAATTAAATAAATAAACGTCGTTTATAATTTGTCAGTTTTGACAAAGAGACTATTAAACTTAAATTTGTCGGTTTTGTGGGATAAAAATTTTCGATTTGGCTTGAAAAAGCTTGAACTGATTTTCAGTCTTCAAACGTAACCAAGTGGTTCTTCCTTATTAATAATATTTTCCGTTGGTTTCAAAAAAAAAAAAAAGCGTCATTTATAATTTAGTGATGTCTCCCCAAGGTTAATTTTATAGAAATATCGATAAAATGTGGATGATGAATATTTATGTAAAAGTTAGAAAAATAAAAAAAAATCATAATAAATATTTGAAATTAACAAATAAATATTTTCCTATTTCTAAATTAGTTAAAAATAATTCATATTAATATTATATATATATATTAGTGACATTTTGCTGATATTTTTCATATTTTATCAATTTTCTTGTACTATGATGAAAATGTCGATTTATCTCTCATGTCGATGTCGAAACCATAAAAGCATAAATATGTCGATGGACATATCAACGTGTCGAACGGATATTTAAAATCATGGTCTCTCCACATATCTCCCAAATTAAGTTACCTAATTATCTTTTTTTTTTCTTTTTTTTCCCTTTTTTTTCTTTTTTTTTTCCCACAGTAACTTTCTCACTGTGCACACAGCTAAGTTACCATTTTTGTTGCAAATTTTGTTTATTTATCTCACTCACCACACAAATGCTAAGGTAAGTTACCATATTTATTTATCTCTCTCCAAACAGTTATAACAGTTACCATATATTATAAATTTGGTTCATTAACTTTTGAGACATTTTTTTTTCTTTGTAGTACAAACGAACTTTTGAGTTAATAAGATCCTAAACTAATAGGAAGGGTTTAATAGATTTCAAAACTTCTAATGTTGTATCGAATATGTTCAAGAATCTATTCGGTGTAGAATTGAAATCATCGAATTTTGAGATGAGTAATAGGTGTCTTATCGTCCACTTTGCTATACTTAGATTGACAACGGAAAAATTTAAAGTTTAGGGACTTGTTAGCTAACTTTTATTATTTAGAGACCTATTAGACATAACATAAAAACTGTAAAATATTAAAAGTTACCATTTAAACCTTTATTTATTTATTTATGGCTAAATATTTATAATTGTCCCCAATTTTAGGCAATACTTAATTGGGTTCTTAACCTCTTAAAAATCTCAATTTTATTTTCAGAACATATTAGGTCTCTGTGCTTTTACTAAAGTAACAATTTAGTTACTATAAAATTTAGTATGTAATGATTTAGTTCCTGTTCTTTCACTAAAAGTAACAATTTAGTCCCTCAATTTTAGCTTGTAATGATTTAGTATCCGTAGTTTAAAATTTGTAACAATTTAATTAGTCTCCTATCATAACAAAATTTATTAAAATTAAGTGTTAAATTTTATCATATAACAATTTAATTTTTCTAATTTATAAACATATTTTGGTCCCTCTTCAGTTTTTCAATCTATATATATAAGAAACTTAACAAAAAAGTTTCACGATAAGAACTAAATCGTAACAAACTTTAAATTACAAGGACTAAATTGTTATCAATTTGAAAGTATAATAACTAAATCGTTACAAACTAAAGTTCAGAGACTAAATTGTTACTTTAGTGAAAGTATAGGGACCAAAAGTATTTTTTAACCTTATTCTTAATAGCAATTAGGAAAATCCACACAGAAAAAACTGTTAAAAATTTATTAGCAAAAAGTCTATGTATATCATTAAATTATTATTTTATTAGCATAGTTAAACATGTGAATATGTCATTTAGGTAATACTTAACAAAGGAAACTCAACCCAATTCCAATCATTAGTAAAATTTGTCCTTCAATAAAATCCATTTCTTCCATGTAGCATCCAATGTATACAAAATAAGTTAATCAAGGTTTTTAATTTTTTTTTAACAAAAGTTTTTATTTTTTCTTACAAACCACTTAATTGAAAATTTTTAATACATTAAGGATAAAATTGAAAATTTTAAAAGATTAACGATCAACGACAATTAAACTGCCATGACCGTAGTCGCTTCAACAAAACCCAAAGCAGAGATAAGACTAAGTTTGGGGGTCATTGCTACCGTTGCCATCTTGTGTACTTTGAAAATATCATTTTAGTCTCTTAAGTTGAGATATTTTTAAAAATTTAAATTTAGCAGATGTAATTTTAATAAACTTTAAAACAGTTTTTTTTTTTTTAAAATTACTTTAAGCCTCATTTACTAACAACAAAATCAAGTTATTATTTCTTCTTTCGATTTTCGTTTTTTTCCAAAATATAAATTATTAAAGCATTATTATATCATTTTCAACCTATAAAATGCATAGTAAATATAACATAAAATTTTGAATATTTAATTTGAAAATTTAATTTTTTATATAAAACTTTTTTTTAAATTTAAAATTTTAAAGAACAAGAAATAGTTTCCAAACATAATTTTGTATTTTTTTTTCAATACAAAAAAAGAAACCATTACTAAATATATTTATGTTTTTCTTGATTCAAACATCGAAAATGGGAAACGAGAGGAAAAGAAACAAGAATGTTACCGGGTCTTCAAGGTTAACATAATTTTTATTTATTTCGTTTTTTTTAATAAGGGTCTTTAAGGTTAACTTCTTATCTTTATAAATAGTGAGGAGTATTTATAAAAATTTATTGAAATTATTCCGTAAGGATAACTTAGATGGCTTGGACTTTAAGAAATAACTTTGACGTTTGGATTCAAACCAAACTAAAGGATCGCCAACTCCAGGGTAATAAGAAAAAAAAGATTTATTGAAAATATATAAAATAAATTTACACATTAAAAATATAAAAACTAAAATAGAATAAATTCCATACGGATCAAAATGATATTTTAATCAAATGTATGTATCTATTTGTTCTTTTGGATTATGATATTTTAATCAAATGTATGTATCTATTTGAATCGCTGCAGACCTTAACACAAGAGGCCCCCAATGCTCTAGCGATTCGCAGGCCGGCAATAAATGCTTCATACTCAGCCTCGTTGTTAGAAGTCCGGAAGCCGAACCGCAAGGTATACTCAAATCGCTCGCCTCCTGGTCCGAGCAAGAGGACCCCGGCCCCGCACCCCTTCTCATTGGAGGATCCGTCGACATAGATTGTCCACGGTAGGTCGGACTCGCTCAGCTCGGAAGGTGGTGTGAGCTCGGCTATGAAATCTGCCGCTGCTTGTCCTTTCAACGCAGTTCTGGGTTCGAACTGGATGTCGTACTCACTTAGCTCCATTGCCCACTTCATCAGGCGTCCAGAAGCTTCTGGCTTATGGAAGATGTTTTTTAGGGGCAAGTTAGTGAGCACTACCACAGTATGGGCTTGGAAGTATGGTTTAAGCCGTCGGGCCGAGGTGACTAAAGCAAGAGCCAACTTTTCCATTTGAGGGTATCTGGTCTCGGCTTCGGTCATAGCCTTGTTTGTGTAGTAGACCGGGTTTTGCCGCGCTTCCTCTTGCCTGATTAGGGCCGGCGCTGTCAGACACTGCTAAGTACAATTGGAGCTTGTCCCCCGGCATGGGCTTGGCGAGCAAAGGTGCCGAACAGAGGTAGCTTTTCAACTGCTGAAATGCTTGCTCGCACTCCGCTGTCCATTCAAACGGCCCTTTCCTCCGTAGGACTTTGAAGAAAGGAAGGCACTTATCTGTCGATCTTGAAACAAACCGGTTTAGGGCCGCAATCGTGCCATTGAGGCACTGAAGCTGCTTCAGCGTCTTAGGTGCCTCCATCTCGAGCACGGCTTTAATCTTTTCGGGGTTGGCCTCGATTCCCCGGTTGTTCACCATGAAGCCAAGGAATTTTCCCGAAGAGACTCCAAAGGCACATTTAGCTGGGTTGAGCTTCATTTGATATGTCTTCAGAACCTCGAAGGCTTCGGTCAGATCGGAGAGATGCGACTTAGACTGCTTGCTCTTGACAAGCATGTCGTCCACATACACTTCCATATTCCGGCCGATCTGCTTGGCGAACATTTTGTTCACCATTCTCTGGTAGGTCGCTCCTGCGTTCTTTAACCCGAAGGGCATGACCTTGTAACAGTACAGACCTTGGTCTATTATGAATGCGGTATGACCTTGATCTGGGACATGCATCTTGATTTGGTTGTACCCAGAGTAGGCGTCCATGAAGGTGAGCAGTTCGTGCCTGGGCTTTCCCACAAATTTCTTGAAGTAGCCATCTTGAATTATTTCCTCAATTTGGCTCTTCAACTCCCAGCAGTCCGACGTGTTATGGCCGTGCTCCCGATGGAAGCGGCAATACTTGTCCTTGCTGCGCCTTTCCGGGGCTCCCCGAAGCTTCTCAGGACGCTTGAGTAGTTTTTCCATTCCAGACTCCTCGATGTTCGTTAGGATCTCGGAAATTGGAATCGTGGTCGGGGTGAAGCGTTCGTAAGGTCGGCTCCTGGTAGGTCCGTTCTCCGCCCTTCGATACTCAGCTCGGCCGCTGGAAAAGGATCCCTTGTCCTTGGACTTGGGATCTGCCTTTTCTATATCTTTTCCACTTCTGCCCCGGCCGATCTTTCGTTCTGGTCGGCCGGTTTTGGTGCGGAGGAGCTCCTGTCCATCGATGACTTTCTTCGCCTTCTGAAGCACCTAGGCGAAGGTGGCCGGGGCCTCCTCTCCAAGTTTCACCGTGAGGGCTTCGTCGGCTAGACCGGTGAGAAAATAGCACATGGCCGAGTCATCGGAGCAGTGTGCGACCTTCAATTGCTCCTCCTAGAATCTGGTGACATATTCCCGCAGCGTCTCACCCTCCTTCTGTCTGATGGTGGCGAGATGGGTCGCTGTCTTTTTGTCATAATGTCGAGAAGAGAACTGGTCGAGGAACTCCCTTCTCAGCTGAGAGTAGGTCGAGATCGACCTGGCTGGCAGTCTCCGATACCACAATCGCGCGCTGCCAGTTAGCGCGATCTGAAAGGCGCGACATTTGATTGCGTCTGATGCCGCTTGGAAATCCATGAGGCCTTCAAAGACCTCAACATAATCCTTGGGGTCCTTCGACCCATCATAAGGCTTCACGGTAGGAGCTTTGAACTTCGGAGGGATCGGTGCTTCCAAAACGTCCGAGGTGAAGGGCGATTCTCCCAAGTCGCCGTCGTTCAGTGAACCTTCTTTCTGCTCACATTTGACCTTTAAGGCCTCCACCTGAGCGTCGAGCTTGCCCCTCAGCTAGTCGAACTCCGCCCTTGTGATCACCCCTGCGGGAGTTGCTGGGTTGTGAGAGGATTCAGCCTGCTGGTTGGAGCTCCTGTGTGAGCGGGATGGTGACTGTCCTTTTCGGAGAGATGAGCCTTTCTTTCTGTTGAGGTGTTCACGAAGGTCTCCTCTCTGGCGAGTGTGTCCCTCGCTCTCGTTGTCTTCGGGATGTTCCTCCTCGACTGGGCCGAGGTGGGAACCCCTTTGCTCGCGTATGTCAATGCGCGTCATTCGATTTTCAGATCGGGACCCTGCGCCTGCAGCTAGTATCATCTCGTTATACATTTCCTCCATGGACCGCATTTGTGTGCGCATTGCCTCCATTTCTCTCTGGAGTGCGTCAAAGTTCTCACTTGGTAGAGCCGGGGCTGAACCCCGGGCGCCCTTCTTAGAGGTCCCACCTCGGCCACGGGTGGCCTTGGATGTCCTTGGGTGCGCAGGTGGTAGGACAGGCGCGGTGATTCGTGCCGACCTGCGGAGGGGTTCTGTTGCTAGGCTGTCGTGACCTTGCCCCTCTACCACTGCTGCTCTGACCTCCCTCTGGTGGGCATCGCTGGCAGCTAGAGTCCTTCGATCTGCCGTATTGGTCGAGTTTGCTGGTTGAACCATTTTCGCTCGCATATTGGTTTAAAAGGATTGTGATGACTTAGATTGTCGTCCCCACAGACGGCGCCAGATGTTTATGCAAGGATATGCACAACAGTGTATTTCAGATTGCAGCTCGAACTCGGCCTCCGGACCGATCTGAATACTTGGGCGGACCTGCACAAAAAGGTGAGCACTCCGACGATCAAGTCAGTATAGGTTGGATTCCCAGTTTAGTTCGAGGTCAGAAATCATCGTACCTGATCGTGGAGTGAAGTCCTCTACTTATGGGTGGTAGTCCCGCTAATCTCGCGACGGTTACACCCGGTAATCTCGGGACCGTCGGTTACACCCGGTAATCTCGGGACCAACGGTTATACCCGATAATCACGCCGCTGACAGTAGCTCACATCGGCCCCCACCGAGCTTCCCGGTAGGTCGGACCTCAGCCAGGTTCACCTCGGCCCTCATACTTAGCATCTGTCAACGCTAGTGGTGGTGATCTCGGCGGTCCGAGCTGAGGCATGACTCATGGTCACCTTGGGGCACCAATGGCTGTCCTCCACGTGTCCAGGGTATTCTTTCCCCCAAACATTTGGTGTGCCCTCCGAGTTATGTTTCTAACATCTGTTGGGTAAAATAGTAGAAATTTTGTGATCAGGAGAGTAGAAATTTTAAAAATAACATTATTTTCTTATGAGTATTTTCAGACTTTGAATTTAGAAATTTTAAAATGCGTAATTACATTAAAAATAATAAAATTTTTGATAAATATACTATTTTAGATGTTATAAACTCATTTACTTTCGTTGAAATTAAAACATGTAATTAGAAATATATTACTAAACAACCTTCAACAATTTTTTAATTGAGAGATTTCATGGAATACAACCTTATTTTCTATTAAATTTCTATTTCAGATCACCTATCATGAAGAAATAGATAGTATTGATAAAAAGTTTAAAGAGTTCTTTTAACCATTTAAAAATAACAAAAATCTGCTAAAAAAATTGCACTTAAAAAGTGCATTCAGAGGAAGCAATTTAGGTAGATTTTGCTCAACTAAAAAATATTTGATCACAAGGGTGATTGGAATTGAGGGTAGTAATGTACCTGAGATCGGGCGAAGGCGATCAAATCGGAGGGCTGGAGGAGGGCGGCGGGGTAGTCGTTGGAGGCGTTCTTGGCAGCCAAGTAGTCAGAGTAGACGGTGGTGAGGAAGGTAGCGGCGGTGACGTACTGCAGGTTGTTCCATGGCTGGAACCAGAGGAGGACAGAGGGGGTGGTCTCAACATTGGAGTCACCATTTTGGAGCATATGAATTCCTCACCTTGGCTCTTGAAATCTTCCCATAACTCTGACGACTCTACTTTCTCATCCAACACTAGCTGCACTCTCAATTTTGATTCTAATAAATTTTTGTCGTTGACATTACTACTTAAATATTGATCCTAAATCTAGGCGATATATATGTTGATTGGATTGACAAGTAAAAATATGGATAAAATTCGAGTGGACGGACTCAGCTTTGAGCTTAGATTTTTTTAATCTGTCCATCTTTCCTTATTGGACAAAACTTTGGTACTTACTGATAAGTAGTAAGTTTTTAGTCTTTATCATTTCATTTGCCTTAGTCTACTTCTATATGCCACATCGTACCAAATGCCTAATTATCATTCATTATTCTAATCAATATATGTCATATCCACGCTTAAATAAGAGATTCATGAACTTTGAAAGTTTAGAAACATGAGTGAAAATTATTAAATAGTTATCGAGTCTAAATAGACAAAGTAATTGAAGTTCAAAGACTAATAAATTTGTTATTTAACTATTTTTAAGACCATAAATATTTTCTAATATATAAAAAGTTGAATAAACCACCACAAGCAGGTTCAATAACAGTACATTTTGCTCTAATATCATATATGAATAAACGACCACTCAACTTACCACTCAACTTAAAGTTTAAGTTGATAGGTTAAGTAAATTTAATTCATATATGACATATATTAAAATACAATAAAATAATATTATTATAACATGGATGTCTTAAAACTATATAGGTTGAAGAGATATTGACTCAGATTAAATTTGTACCCTTGAAATTAGAAAGTCGAGTTGTTTATGTTTAATATGTGAAACTCACCTATGATCGAGCTCGAGAATTATGAATTGACTAGTTTGAAGGTACGTGACTAGTCGAATAAGTTTTCGAAAACTCGACGTTTTGGGTGTGACATATACATACCTTAGCTACTAGGATTTGAACACCAGCATACTTGTCGTCCCAAGAGAACATTGTTCTTTTACCACCTGTATTATCAGATTCTTCTATGTAATTAAGGTACATTTTATCCTCTGTTGCTCGATGAAGCCATGCAGCAGCCCACAATAGTTCATCCTTAAAAAACACGACAACATTAAACAACCATTTTAATCGCTCAACATATTTATGTGTTTTAGGTTATTTTTCAATTTAGTCTATGGTATTTATGGCTCGTTTGATAACATTTTCGTTTCTTAAAAATTTTAGTATTTTTCAACTAACTTTGTTTCTTGTTTCTCCTTTTTTTTTTTGGAATATTCTCACAATTGTTTAGAAATTTTAAAAACAACAAAAACTAGTTTCTACTTTCTTGTTCTCATTTCTAATTTATTCCAAAACATAAATAAAAAAATTTGTTTTATCATACTTGAATTCTTAAAGGTTGGAACCATGCAAGATATTTCTCTTAATTAAAAATAAAGAAACAGAAACGAGAAACATGAATGTTACTAAACGAGCCCTATAATAAAGGTTAATATATTGATTGATGATGAACAATGAATATACCTCAAATCCGCTACTGGCATAGAACTGACCAGCTACTGGGACGCTATTTTGGTAAAGCCCTTGATGATTTCTGGCAAAATCGAAGAGCTGTATACAAAATAAATAAATAACGACTAAAAGATATTTGAAAATTTCTCTAAAACTAATAATTAGTAAATAACACCCTTTTCTTTTTAGAAGATTTATGGTATATAAGTTAATTCTTCGGTATTGGTACGAGACTTTTAAAATGAAATTGAAATGTATGTTAAGGTTAATTTCATCAATATTATTTCAGGTTTGATATCTTAACGAACCAATTTCTTTTGGGAATTAAGTATGAATTTTTGGGAACAATGATTTTAAGGGAATTATTTAAAGGAAAAAAAACCCAATACATTCATTTCTTTTCTTTTCGTAATATATATCTGTCAATTATTTTAATAGTAGTAAGTAGGGAGATACATTATTAAATATTTAAATATTATTATTATTTAAAAATAAAAGAAAAAATATCTTATTTTCTGCCTTCTCTCTCGTATTTTTTAAAAATTTTGTAGTGATTAAAGATGAGTCGTATTGGCTAGCTAGTAAACATCTCAATATTATTCATAAAAAAAATGTGAAAGAAAATATTAAACTATGTCCAATACAATAGTCAAAGAAATGTCACTATTATGTAAGAGTTTATTATATAAAAAAAAAAAAAAATTCTTATATCTTGACCGGTGAGAATCTTATCTCGTACGGTTCAGTTATGTGAGGTAAATGTAAAAATAAATAATTTATTTAAAAAATAATGAGTTGTGAATTTTTAATAATTGATAACTTATGACTAGTTTGTAACGTTTTTGTTTTTGTTTTTGTTTCTTTATTTTTAATAAAGGAAAATGAATTGTATAGTCCTAATTAACCTCCATGAATTCAACTATAATCCAACAATCTTTTTATTTATGTTTTGGAACAAATGGGAAATGAGAAAAACTTGTTTTGACTGTTTCCAAAATTTCTATAAATTTTGAGAATGTTCCATAAAAAAAATGAGAAACAAGAAACATAGAGTCGGTTTGATAATGTTATCATTTCTTGTTTCTCGTTTCCAATTTTTTAAAGAAATCTAAGCATTTTGAACTAACTTTGTTTCTTATTTCTTATTTTTTTGGGAACATTATAGAAATTGGAAATAACCAAAACAAGTTTTTCTCTTCTGTTCCCATTTCCAATTTGTTTTAAAACATAAATAAAAAGATTGTTTTATCATACATGAATTCCTGTTGGAGCTACAATTCGAGTAGAACGTTACCAAACAGAGTCCATAATTAGTTACAAAATTCTTAGATTTTTAAGAAAATTTGAAACGAGAAATAAGAATGTCACTAAACGGACCCTTAAATATCAAAGCTACCTATTTTGCATGGGTAATGAGCATGGAAGCATAAGCACCGTTGGTAGGGCGAAAAACAATGGAGGCAGCAGCAAGGGCTGCAGCAGTCTCGGCGGCGAGGTCGGAGCCAGGATGCTTGTCGTCGAGGCGATAGGCGGTGCGCGGCGTGGTCATGTCTTCGGGTCTTTGCCAGCAGGCATGGTCCGAATTGCCATCGCCAACTTCACAGTACAACACACTAGGCTGCAGATGCGCCTTCACCAAGTAATCTGTTCCCCATTTGATGGCCTTTAGAGCATGTCTCAGTTCTTGTTTGGCCTGAAGTTGCCCTTTGTACTCCACCGTGCTCCATGCCAACATCGTAATCGTGAATGCCATCGGAAACCCAAACTTAACGTTGTCGCCCGCATCGTAGTACCCTCCCACCAGATCCACCTATACACACCAATTAAAAGAACGTTTTTACAAACATAGCTGAGCGATAAAGACATCTATTATATCAGATATTTTAAAACTTACACCAGCGTCCCACCCATCTTGGAGACCAGAACTGCCACGCCATTGAACCCTTGGATGATGGGCCAGTTTTCCTGACCTCTGAGCCTCAAAATACAACAAGGACTTGGTTAGAGCCGTTGCATAATCTAATGCAAAACCGCCATGGATGGAAGCAAGGAAAATTCCAAGCCCAACCAAGGCACAAAAAATGGTGCTTGAAGAAGAAGGCTTTGCCATATTCTCTCTTGAATGAGAATTTAGAAAAAGAAACAACTTGAAAAGGAGAAGAAATTGGAGTTTCTTTATATAGGGAAAGGAAAATGATGTTATTGTGTCCCAATAAAGAATAAAATCCCAATGGATTATGGTATTTGGGGTAAATTATTTGTTTCAAATTCAACTATATTAAAAAATTATGATCATATAGATACCATATTTAGTATAGAGAATGATGTTATTGTCATATTGAAGAAGAGAATCCCGATCCACGAAATAGTTATTTTGGGTTGATTTTTTTTGGGTTGGACAAACTAGTTTCAAAAGTTAATCATATTAGAAAAACTTATCATTATGTAGATTGATGTCGTTGTTATAATGAAATAAGTGAATCTGAAGTTGATCATACAACAGTGGCTTTAGTTTTAGGTCAATTATATTTGTACTATTTTTTCAAGATTGGTCAAAACATAGTTTTGAAGGTCCATTTGATCCAAAACAATGACGTTCTATTACGTTGATACGATATTTGGTTTTGAAGAATTTTTGTTTTTCTAATACAATAAATGTGGAGTATGGAAATTTGAGCTTTCAACTTTTCATTTCATTTATTACTTAGCTATGCTGATGTCTGCAGGAAGAATTTTTTTTTTCCATTCATTTTTCGCCCTAATTTCATTTATTCTTCTCCTTTCTCTCTCCATATATCTCCCAAATTAACTTACCTAATTATCTCTCTCACTCTGCACACAAGTGAGCAAGTTAAGGGTCGTTTGGTTGACCATCCAAATTCAATTTCTTGTTTTCAAAATATGAATGTTTTTAAAAATCTATTTTCAAATTTTATATTTAGGAGTTTTCAAAACATTTGTATGTTTTTAGATTTTGAATTTGAAACTTTAAAATGTAGAATCATATTTAAAAATAAAAAAGACAAAACTTTGATAAATATACTTTTTCATGTTATATAAACTTATTTTGTTAAAATTAAAACATATAAATTATAATATATAATAAATTATATAATATTCTAAAATAATAATCATACAAAACTTATAACAAAATGTTAATAAATTTATTAATATTATTTTAGATTTAACTAAATATTTATTTTTCAAATATATATTAAACATGTTGGACAATCTTTTAAATTGAGATAAATTTTCAAATCTACTGCCGACGTATTTGAAAATATTGAAAATAAAAAATACAACTCTATTTTTTATTGAATATCTTGTTTTTCATATTTTTTTGTTAATAAATTTCTTGTTTTATCATTCTTGCATCCATGGGTTGTTAAGGGACATTCAATTCTATTTTCCTTTATTAAAAATGAAGAAACGTAAATAAGGAAACGGAAACGTCACCATAGTAAAAACTCGAGGGAGGCTTGAACTCTCGAGCCAGATCCGCCCTTGGCAAAGCGTAATTCTTAAAAGAATTGAGTAGAGACCATCCCCAATTTTGATAAATATACTTTTTCATGTTATATAAACTTATTTTGTTAAAATTAAAACATATAAATTATATGATATTCTAAAATAATAATCATACAAAACTTATAACAAAAATGTTAATAAATTTATTAATATTATTTTAGATTTAACTAAATATTTATTTTTCAAATATATATTAAGCATGTTCAACAATCTTTTAAATTGAGATAAATTTTCAAATCTACTGTCGACGTATTTGAAAATATTGAAAATAAAAAATACAACTCTATTTTTTATTGAATATCTTGTTTTTCATATTTTTTGTTAATAAATTTCTTGTTTTATCATTCTTGCATCCATGGGTTGTTAAGGGACATTCAATTCTATTTTCCTTTATTAAAAATGAAGAACGTAAATAAGGAAATGGACACGTCACCAAACGAGTCCTATATATATAGTAGAAACTCGAGGGAGGCTTGAGCTCTCGAGCCAGATCCGCCCTTGTCAAAGCGTAATTCTTAAAAGAATTGAGTAGAGACAATCCTCAAAGTTTTTTTTTTTTCTTTTTATATTGTGATGCCACTTAATTTAATTTACTTTGCTATTTGTTTAGTCCACCAATGAGAGATTTGAATTATTGACTTTTTAGGTAAATAATGTTTTACTAGTTGAATTATACTTCATGTGTCAATACCTAAGTATGGGAGATTATTGATTTTGCATTGGTGATTTTTTTTTTAATTCAACCACACTTGGGGAGTGAGAGGATTCGAACCAACAAATTAGACGAGGATATATATCTTAACTATTGAACTATACTTTATGTCAAAAGAAAAAAAGAATCCAGTTGAACGATATTTTACGCTGTTTTTTTAACACGTATAATCCTTAGAGATATTTCAATTTACAAAATTATCAACTTTTAGAGTTTACAAATGTGTCCAAGTAGAAGAAAATCCAGCCAAACTTATATTAGAAGATTACCAAAAAATAAACCCTCTATGATATCACATAATTAGAACCAATTTTAAAAGGGAAAAATATATTTTAATAATTAAAACTCTAAATAAATGGGTTACCATATTAAATAAAAAAATCATATCTAACGACCAAAAATAATGCATTGTTTATCTTCATCTGAAATATTAAAAAAAAAAAAAAGTGAGCTCTTTCTTCATATATTTCAAACAATTGGTATAATTGTATCTTTTTTGTTGGTGTGGAATGTATATATTATACTATACTTTTTAATATCTAATGAGTTCGAGGTTTTTTTAATAAACTTTTCTTTTCTTTTTCCATATGAAATTAATGTTTTTTTTTCTAAACTTTTTGATTTTAGAATATTAAAAATAATGTACCTATTTTTCTCTTTATTTTCTATATATATATTTTTTTGTTGTTGGTATATATGTTTTAAGAATGAATATTTTCTTTTTCTGAGTTGGTAGATATGGCTATATGTAACATTTTCTTAGTTCAATTATTCGATATATATTCCTTACATATATGTTATTTCCTATATATAATTTAATGATTTAAAAAAAAATCTTAAAATAATTCACCTTGTTATGCATTGTGGTTTTTTTTTGCTTCCTATTAGTGCAGTATATTTTCTATACAGAAGGATTTATTTTTCATGAGTTTATGTTTGTATCAAGGATTTAAATGTTATATCGATGAAAAATATCGAGTTCTAAATTTTATGAAAATATAGATAAAATATTGATGTAGATAAATATATTTATGAAAATATTACAAAAATAAAAAAATCATAATAAATATTTAAAATAATAAACCAATATTTCATTATTTAGTTAAAATTTATTTAATATTAATATTATGTCTATATATTAGAGATACTTTTATATTTTGTCAATATTTTTGTGATATCATGGAAATGTTTAAAAGTGACGTGGAAGGGTTCCACGTAAGAAAATGTTGACTTGTTGATAGAAATTTAATAATTTAATTTAGGACTTTTTTTTAATATTACTTTTTATTAAATTTATTCAAAAAAAAATATACATCTACCGAACTATTTTCAAGAATAATACTTGAAAAATAAAAGGGAGAACCAAAACACATGAACACTTGGTTGTCTCTTCAAGAGACGACCAAATGACGTGACGCTTCGTAGCCGCCACATATAATTTTTTTAAAAATATTTAAATTATGGCCGTCTCTTAAAAATATGACCACTAGTTGGTCGTTTTTTAAAGAGATGACCAGATAAATACCAAATTAATATTTTAAATAATTGTTGACTTAGAAATGAATTTGTTAATGTGGTGGAGGGCGTTAGTGTCCACTGCGATCCTTGCATGCTTGAGTTTGAGTTATCATCTATGTGTATTTTTTTTTTGTTAATTAACTTTTTACTTATTATTATTATTTTTTAGAATGTATTATTATTATTGTAATTAATAGCTACAATTATTTTATTCATTTTTTTACGTAGATTATTTTATTCATTTACAAAATATAATTCATTATACCTATAGAATTAAAAATCCTAAAAATAGGAAAAATAATCAACTTTCTTTTCTATTCCGCTTTCTATATTTTTTTTAAATAATCAATTTCTACTCCTTATCATTGTATTATTAACTATAATTTTTTACTCATTTACAAATATAATTTATTATTTTTTTTAGGGAAACAATCATACAAATATAATTTATTATATATATACACACACACACTTATTATTATTATTCATTAAAGAATAAAATAATAATAATAAGATAATCTTATTTTACACTTTCTACTTATTATTTATTTATTATTATTTTAATTATCAATAATAATAATAATAAGCATGTGGACCACAAGATTACATTAGGGCACTTACCTACTGCGCCAATATACAAATTTGTCTTAAATGCGCTATTTTATATACATAACAATGTAATAGTTCTTTTTCTTTTTTTTTTTTAAAGTAATGTTGTCACCCGTGAAACTCCCATAAATGCGCACTTAGTTGGTCATCACTTAGAGACGACGTTATTTTTTTTTGGTTAAATTCTATAAAATCGTTGAAATTTATTCAGTTCAAACAATGAAAGTACAAAATCTTTGTAAGAAAAAAATGAAAGTGCTAAATCAACAATGATTATTGAAAATTGAAACTAAATTGCTATACAAGAAATAATATTTATTAAAAAAATTAATTGACCATTTTATTACAAATTTTGTAAAATTTCCAAATTTCTTAATCCAAATGTTGAACTTGAGGTTGAGATGGAATAATGTTTGATAAAGTTTTTTTCTTTTCTCTTCTTTCTTTCTTTTTTTGATTTTTTTTAAAGAAAAGGAACTTGGAATATTATTACAATATCTATTTTTGAGATGGACCCTATCAATAATATATTATATATATATTTTGTTGAGATATCATGTATGAATTATTAAATTTATCCAATCCATCAGTTTAAACTTTTGGGTTGAGTGGTGAACATTCTTCCTTCCACCTCTGTTAGTTCATTTTAATTTTGAACTTTCAATCTCTTGTTTTAACTACAAATTTGATACAATGGTAAAATCAATATACCCGACTTTATAGTTGGCTATAAAATTATTTATTGATCAAACACAAAATTATATTAAACCATTAAAACCCTCCAAATAAATTTGGAAAAATGCTCAAATTCAACCCTATAAAATAAATGAATGCCCTCAAAGTCAAATAAAAATATAATTTAAACCGAGTCTAAACTTCAAGAAAAAAGCTTAAAAGTTAGCTAAAATGTACATTTATTACAAAGGATCAATCTCTACCTAAGTAGTTTAAATAGTTTTGTACTCAAGTCGCAATTTTCACAACTAGGCACAATGTACAAAAATTCTTAGAATCACAAAATAAATTAATTACCACACAAAACTCCATCGTAATACAACTTGAAACCAGTTTACAAAAATTCTCAAATCCAAAAGAAAAGAACCATGAATAAACTTAACTAAAAATATATCTATTGTCGAGCTGATGTTAAGGATCTCATGTCGAAAAAGAGAGGAGACCTTACAATTGTTTATAATAGACATATATTGATAAGGTATCAGAGTCCAAAATACTTAAACGAGCAACCGGTCCAAAAATGGGATTCGATGAAGATCGATGAGCCAAAAGAACCACGATCTTGAGGGGCATGTTAAGAATCCCACATTGAAAAAGAGAAGGAGTCTTACAATAGTATATAATAGATATGAGCTGCTCTTTTCATTGCCAATTGGTTTTGAGATGGAATTCCATCAATATTGATAGCTGAATGATCAATATCTACATAAATGGATTCCTCCTGCTCTTCTTTTACCCCCTCCTCAATCTTACTCTCATTCCTTATTCTGTGGCGCTACTTATTTTTCTACTTTTACTCTTTCAATCTCAATATGTATTAATGAGACAAATAATTTTTTTATTTAATTGTTTTATACTTTTACTAATATTTCTTTTTCATTTATACTAATAATTTTTATTCTAATAAAACTTTATACCACTTTTATTAGTTGATGTGATTTTATTATAAAATATTATAGATTTTAATTTTAATTTTTAATTTTACTTTGTTATCAATAGGTTTTCTAAAGTAGAATTCACTATTATTAAATATTGTAATAATAAAATTTAATAATATTTCATATTAAATGATGATGGTTCTAATAAAAAGTAATTTAGTTGATGTAATCTTGTTTTAATTATTCATTATTTATTAATATTAAATAAATTATTATAATAAAAAAAATATTTACTATCGATAAAACAGTAATGAAATAAATTAAAATTTATTATTATTGTCATTAAAAAAATTAGCACAACAATATATTTGTGATTAGCTAAAAAGAATAACGGGACATACTAGTTATTATCATAAATTTGATTCCGATTCCGATTCTAGACAATTTTAGTAAACGACATCAAAGGAATTTTGAATCTAATTCTAGAAAACTATGGGTAAACAAGCATCAAAGAAATAACATTTTTATTCTGATTGATATGAATCCGAGTAATTTTCATTCCGATTATTGGTAAGTAATCGTGACCTAGATTCATAATTAGGACAACTCTTTTTCTTTCTTTCTTTCTTTTTTTAAGAAAAGTACGAATATTAATTACATCATTCATTAATTTGAAAGAGAATTTTTCTTAATCAATAAAGTTCGATGAATTGGATTCAATCAAAATTAATTTTTGAGAACTCTATAAACCAAACTAACTAATAACCATTAAAAATGAAGGCATCCTATGAAAGAATAACAAGTAAGGGCACTCATAAATGAGCTGCCACATTAGTTAGATTATGAGGAACTGCAGGTTAGGTACGGTTTTGAAGAAAAAGCTACGAAAACGGACAAAATATCAACGTTAGGTTCTCATCGGTGAGTATCTATTTTTGTGTCGACAACCGATAAAAATAAAAGTTTGATAAATTTTTGGACTTTTCAAAAATAGAAAAAAATCTTTATTCTATATTTTTCTCTCTCAATTATAAAAAATTTAATGATCATCAGTAAAAATTGGAAACACATCATATGCATCTGAGTATTTTTTAAATAGTAATAAATAGTTTAACATAGTAATAATGGAAATTATGATAAGAAATAGATGATTTAATACGTTGAGATAATTTGGCTATAATGATAAATATATTTGAATTAAATATAATGATGTTGGATGAATATATTTTTTGATTAAATAACTACCCTCTTTTCTCTAATATAAGAAAGAAAAAGAAAAAACTACCAAGTCTTCTTGGTTGAAGAGAATGATTTTAATACAGTTAACTTTCTTAATGAAATTGTTTATTAATGATTTTATCATTATTCATAAAACTAATACATATTTTTAAAGTATTTTAATAAACTACCATAAATATTTTGTTAAAATAAAATTAACAGTCAAAACAATCATAGTTAAATGATATCTCAATCAAGAGATTGCAAGTTTGATTAAAAAAAAAGTTAAATTGTTCCTTTTTACAAAAATACCTCATAAAAAATTTGAAAAAATTAAGGATGTAATCAAGAATAATGATTAAGAAAGATCAAGGACGGATGTGACATATTTCGTTTTAGTTTCCAAACTAACCATACGAAAAATAATAAATGTTTAAATTAATGAAAACATAAATAAATTTTTATTTTATTATAGTCTATATTATTGCAAATAGAGTGAGCACTCATCTATTCCCTACAAGCTCTTTTGTTGTAGTTTTATTTTTCAAGGGAGAGTGATTTTTTTTCATTTTCTTCTTTTTTTTAAGGGGAAGATAGAGCGGCCTTGAACCCGTGGTGGATCTAGAAATTTGTGTCACGGGAACAAATACATATAATTTTAGTGATCTGTATCAATTTGTACCTTACATTTAAATAAATGTTAAAATCTTCACCTTAGTTTGAAAAAGTGTCGCAATAATTTTACCTTTGGATAGATTTACATATGAAAAGATTTTGAAGAAAATATTCTCATATGTGTCGAATGATTTAGAAAACACGTATTTGGTATGTAATTGATAGGATTATGAACACAATAAGAAATTAGAATTGGTTTTTTTTAAAACTTAAATTTGTAAGCTTTGGCAGAATTAATTAATAGTGGATCTTGTACATTAATCGAACTTAATTGGAAACTTGACTTTTCATGCCTTTCTCCGTTCATGGTTCGATATTTTGATGTCCTAGGCATAGAGGAACCACACCAATCCATCCCGAACTTAGTGGTTAAACTCTAGTGCAGTGAAGATACTGTAGGGGAGGTCCAGTAGAAAAATAGTTTGATGCTAGGATGATAAAAAGCTTAATACCTCTCATTTTTATTACTTTTCGATATTTAATATGGAAAAAATGAAAAATAAAAGGATCGTCTTATTCAAAACATTATGAAACTCTGTCTCTTTCAACTTTCTCTCACTTCACACCTTGGAACCTTGGAATGCACCGTTGTCATAGAGAGAGACGCTTTCACATCTTCTTAACTCTAAATGGTAAATGGCTGGAGAGGTCTCAACAAGGAGCAAGATGTCATAACTCTTAGTTAATATTTACCATTTTTTTAAATTAATGAGTGAATTAACAAAAGATTGAACAGAAAATAAAAATTATGGGTTGTAAAATTAAATTCATTAAAAGAATCATACTCCACGTTATAAACTTAATTAGACAAAAAATGTTAAATTTTAAAATCAATTATTTTAAATGAATAAAGTATATTTTCAAAAATCCATTGAAAACCAATAAAGCTTCCATTGATGCAAAATATATACAGTAAAAAAAAGTCATCATTGAGGCTCGTGCCCCTGGTCCCTACGTAGATCCCTTGGGAGTACATGCCCTCCAGTTCCTATGTAGATTCGTCGATGCCTTGAACCTTATAAAAACTAATAAAATGTCTTTTAACTTGTTGCAGGGTATAATATCTATTTTAGTCAAAGCTTGACCAAAGCATTAATATTCTCGAGTACATTCAGAGATGATTTTGGAAGACAAGGAATTAGCATTCCGAAGCTTTTTTCAATATTAAGTTTTAGATAGTAAAAGTTCCCAAATAAAAAAATGCGTACCTCCCTCTTTCACATTCTTGGTATTTATTTGAAAGAGATAACTGTTGAAATTGTATGCTTACCTTCACGATTACCTTTGAAATTTAAGGCAAGAGATACGCCATGAGGCAGGGGATGCGGTTAAGCAGTTACCGCTCAAGTATTGATGAATAGTTCGGTAACGGTTTATAACCATTACAATTGTTCAGCATTTTTGCGTCCGTACTTTCTCCATAAGGAATGCAAGTAGAGTTGGACTATTGACTTAAATGGTGACGTGTCCCCTAATCGGATTCTACCTTTATCAATATCAATAAAATTGGCTATCTTCATCCCTATTAAGAGTAAAATGTAGCACTCCTTGACCACCTTGTACAAAATCAATAAATTAGCCACAAAAGTTGTCTACCTCTTCATTATTAATATTGCGAGTAAATGTTGCACTATTTTAGTTCACTTATAATGGTGCAATATCAATAAGGTAGATATGCATCATGGATGTACCTCATTCAATATCTACTTAGACGCTATATTAGAAAATTATTAATCTCTCTACGTTCTAAAAAAACTATTAAATATTTTTTTCTTTTTCGAAAGATTACTTTTTCATTAAATTAGTAAACTAACTTCCATACCAAGAATTGAATAATGCTTTAATTTATACAATAGAAGTACCCAAAATTTTGAGAAACCCAAAAATATCTCATGAAACCAAAAATAGTCATGTATAGTGCAAATGTGAAAACTATCCCACATTTATTTTATATTAAAAAAAATCCCAATTGGAACCAAATTTTCTCTTATTTGTTTGTTCCATTAATATATATTAAAAACTAATAGCTGTCTGTCCAGCTGTCCTCCTCAGCAAATAGCTTTAAATATTTGAAGCCAAAAGTTTAGGCCATTAATTAATTATTTCTTGCATATATTTGTTTTAGTTACACCTGTCTTATTAATGCTTTGGCATTGGAGCTGCCTTTGTGTGACCAATAAATAATTAAATTCATTTCATTTTCAAAATATATATAAGTGAGAAATCTCAATATAGTTTATGTTTATTGCAAAAGAAATAAATAAATATAGTTTACATAAATTGTTGCATAAATCTGAATATAGTTGAACTACGTCTAAATTGACTTTTTTGTCATTGTTATTTATTTTGACATTAATTGTTTAACAAATATATAGCATTGTTGTTTCAAATATATGTCTATTCCCATGATGATGTAGGCATGTACGAGAGCATAGGTTGGCTGAAGAATATAGAGTGGACGAAGACTAGGAGGTAAATAATATATAATAAGGACAAGTTTTTATTTTTTTGAAAATTTTAATAATTAAAATAGACATTTTTAAAGTGAAATGACTAAATTAAAATAGTAATTTTGTTTTAAGTTCTAACGCTAAAATAAATATTTTAAAATTTTATAAATAAAGAAAAAAACAGAACAATTTTTAAAAGTTTAGAAACTAAAAAAAATTTGACCATTACAACTATTAAGGGAGTCATTTCAATTAGGTAATTATATAATTCAATAATATATCTTTTTTTTTTCTTTTTGATATCGGGAGTGTTTCGGCTAGTTTACTCGTAGTTTGACTAATCTCACGAGACAACGTCTAATTGTAAGACATTTTGTATTGAGAAACAGATAAGAATTAATTCTTAGAGTAGGTAGCCATCGTGTGGTTGAATTCATATAACCCAAATAAATATGTCAATAACTCTTTTCATTCTCAATCAAAGTTTTAAACGTCGAAGTCAATGAAAATATCAAAATCTCAATTTTATTGAAATACCGAATGAATATCGATATCGATGGACATATTTCTAAAAATCACAAAAAATAAGAAATTAATATAATATATTTAAATTAACCAATAAACATTCTATCTTTCTTAAATAAGAAATTTATAATATTTTGTCTGCACTAATAATATTTTATTATATTTTCTTAAATGTTATCAAATTTTGTATCATATAATAATGTTGTGTCAAGTTCCTACGCATACAAAAATGTTGATGAATTTTTTCTAGGAATTAGTACATTGATAAGCTATTTAGACACTATAATTACATAAAAGGATTGAATTGTATAAAATTTACACTTTTGTCATAAAACAACTCATGGTACCCATCACCTAATTTACTAATATATCCTTTTGTATCTCACCTTAATATTAATTAATTTTTAAAATCCAAAATTGGTTACTTGGTTACATTTTAAATCCCTTAAATTTTACCTTATTAGACTTTCCAAAAGTAAAAAACTACCAAATCCCCAAAATCTTCCATTATTGAAAAAATTCAAAAACCTCATTCCTCCGACTTTTCTTCTTCTTCTTTCGTCCTGTGTTGGTCCATTCCTTCGTCTCTGGTCGCCATCTGCGTTCCTTCGTCTCCGATCGTCGTCTTCGTTATTCTTCGTCGCCTGAACAATCCGTCTAGCTTCTCCTTCATCTCAGGCCGCCCGTCCATTGTTTCCGTTCGTTTATCCCGAGGTTTCTTTTTTGTCGTTGGCTGCCCATCGACCATTCGAGCGCTCCGTTTATCCCGACCATTGTCTAGTCGCCGACCGGAAGGTTTGTAGGTTATTTTCTTTGTTTGTTAATTGTAGAGGAATATAGTCATATATATTTTGTAGCTAGATATAGATTATATCTTCATATAAATGTATGTTATAATGGCTATAGTTTATATCACCATTGTTAAGGTGTATGTTGCTTAAGTTTATATTTCCATATAACTGAAAAGGTAGCCGGATATAGTTTATATATATATATGATAATAATTGAATATTTTGTAATAAATTTCATTCTTTAGTAGAATATATTAAAGAGTAAATTAAAGGATTATGAGAATGATTGATTTAAGTCCTACAATAATTTAATGTTTATGAAATCAAATTTGGAATATTAATCTTTTGCATTTAAATAAAAGATGATTATAATAAATGTAAATGTTATAAATAAGAGTAAATTTGACATTTGAAAAAAGTTTTAAATCCAGAAATTTAAGACTGTAAAATTTATAAAGATTGTATATTTGTGAAAATAAGTTTTGAAAATAGTTTATCCAAGACATGATCTCTCTTTTGTAATAATAATAGGAAGGAGTTGTCTTTAATGCTTATTTTTTTCTTTTTTTTTTAAAAAAATAATAATAATAATAATAATAATACATCTGGCCCTAACCAATCTAAAGGTGTTAGGTCGTCCACTTGGCCCCAAGCTTTATTGTAATGATGATTCTCGTGTCCTTTTCTTAATATATTAAATATAAAATATTATATATAAAACAAGGTTCATACAAACTTTGATGGTAACATCTATTCAATTTTATTATTATTATTATTCTAGAAAAATATTTATTCAACTGCCTAGAATCTAATAAATCATGTGTCATAGTGAACAGTAGTAATTAATATATATGTTTAATCAAGAGGTCGTGAATTTGATCTTCTACCGGATATTAAAAAAATCTAATAAATCATGCTATTAATATCATTTATTCAAAATTTAACATCCAACTATCATATATGTTTTAACATTTAAATAACAGTGAAACAATAATGATTCATTATAAATCAAATTAATTGAAGTTTTTTTTTTTGAGTTTATATACTAAATAGACACCGTTCTGTTCGATAACTCAATTTATGATTTAACCTATATAAGGACAATGAAGGTACTACGATACGTTTCTCTCTTGAAAATGACTACTTTTTTTTCCCTAGAATAACTCTTTTGTGATGATTTTTCTTTTAATTCTTTGTTGGTAAGCTTTCTCTCTTTCTTCTTGTATTCATAGGGGTATGCTTCTTGATTGCAAATCCCTTCTTCACCATTTTAGTTTACTTTTTATTTTGTAATTTCTATGATTTAATACTTAAATATAGTAAAATTTGATTTTATTATAATTTATCTAAGAAATGAAATATGTCAAATAAATATTTTGTATAAAACATGGTTGAAAGATATAAAGGCTCGTGATTTTGTAGAAAAATACTACAAAAACAAATGAAATCATCGAGTCACTTATGATTAATTACTAGAAATTACGTTTGTTTGACCATATACAAAACTTGAAATATAGTGAATGAATGGAAAAATAACTGTCTTAAATGGCGAATTGAAGGAAGGTATATAAAAATTTAGTTTATATACTGTTTGGTTGTCGGGACTTTTTTCTTTTGCCCCTGATACTTTTAACTTAGGTTCATTTTGTTAATTATATTTTAATTCAAAAGGTAGGTTTTGGTCTTGAAACTTTTAAAAATTGAACTTAATAATAGAGTAAATAATGAATCCAAAGCCTATCACTTAATAGTACTCATAATTGGAACCCAGCTTAATTGACTAGGAATCCCAAATCTAAGATCAGAGAACAAATTTATGTACAATAAATACTCATAAGAGTACTTAAATTTGTAACATATGTATTTCCTAATAATTCGTATAGAAAAAGGTCAATGCTTGACTTGGAAATGAACGAGGATTAGTTAAGCAATGCTTTCCAAATAAGAATAGTACTCAAGTCCCAAATATCAAGCACACTAAATTTTTACAAGTAAAAAAGAAAAATGCATAAGGGAGATATTTTTCTATTTCTTCATAAATAAAGAAATTGAAAATTTTTAAGCCACAGTGAGGATAAAAATGAGTGTTCACCCATCAACAATTAAATATTATTACTGTTGATGCAGAGATTTGACTTCTCGAAATCTCGTCAAATGTGCATCAATCCTCTAAATATGAAAAAGGATTGACAGATCAACGTGACCTGCAAACAGATTGAAACTAGGACCGGTGTGGCTACACGGGCTCTGATGCTTAAGTTGGTATCAGAAGTCGAGTGCAGAGAATTGGATGTTCATACATACCTTTTGGGGTTTGGTTTATCTCTTACTTATAGTCGTCCAATCTCAATCCCCTCTAGATTTGCCCTAGTCGAATCTTAAATCTCCAGGTCTGTTACTTCATTGTCGGTTTTAGGTCGATTTGAGAATCAAGGCGAGTTAATACGAGTGTAACTGCGAAACGATCGAGTTAATAAGATTTGTCATAACTGCGAAACTGGTCAGTCAGGGACCGGCTCAAGTCGCCGGGTGTCGGCCCCCTTTCCTGGCTGGTGCTTTCTTCTCGAGTTCCTTTCGACCTCCCATCGCTTTGATCTCTTCTCTTTTTATCTCTCCACAACAATTACGTTCTTTTAATTATTTGGCTCTTCAATAAGGTAGGGTATACCTAATGACACCTAATGAATTTTATTCCAATAAAAACTTACAATTCAAAGTTTTATTTATCTCTTAATTTGAGTTCACAAATGTAGATAAAGGATGAAAAAGCTTCCATCGTAACCATCTTAGCTACTGAGCTATATGCTTAGATCGAGACCCTTTTAATTATTGAATAATTCAATAAATTCTATATATTGGTGAGATTTCAAATTATTTAATAAATATTAAGAAACACACCATTTTCCTGTAAGAAACACATATGTGTCAATTTACGTGGGGGTTTGAACTACCACAAAAAGAGCATATAACTTTTTAATTAAAGGTTAATTTATTCCAAATGTACCATAAAATTAGTTTCAATTATTCTCATTTTGTTTAAAAAGTTTTGACTTTTACTCATATCTTATAATCTTATAAAATGTCCCTAAGAATTTTTATGTTAAAACTAGTGATTGTTAGAAAGTAAAATAGCTGTATGTTGAGCAGTAAATTGAGAAATATATAACATTATTTCTAAAAGATTAACCACAACAAATATTAAAAAGTATCGGTGATCATTAGACAACTATATTGATATAGGAACGGATTACAAAATTATAGACGACAAATGTGACTTGATATAAGTGATTGTCTAATAGTTACGAGTACTTGTCACGTTTACGATGTTTATTTTTTTTTAATTACATGTATAGCTATTCCTTTTAAATTAGCGAATTACGTCAATTTTCATTACTTGTTTTAATGGTTGATATTGTTGAAATTTTTTAAATGATACGAGTATAATTGAAATGACGTGACGGATATTTTTTCATCTCCACCTGTCAAGCTGAGAGAGATAAGAACAAAAAGAATCACTTTCTTTCAACTATATTTTCGTCTCTCATAAAAACCTATAACCACACAAAAAAAAAAAAAAAAACCGTCTATATTGAATTCCGATTATTATATTTTTGAGAGAGGATAATAAAAATAAAAATAAAAAAAATTCTTTTCTTGCAACTAGCTATATTTTCGTCTCTCACACAAAAAATTATAACCTAGAAAAAAAATAAAAATAAATAAATAACTTTTCCATGGAACTCTGATTTATTTTGGAAAAAAAAAATCTACATTTCTTTTTGAGGAAAAATGTAATAAAAACGAAATGATCTATTTTGCAGCGTTCATATTTTTTATTTTTTATTTTTCAATATGGAAAAATAGAAGTATATTTGGTAACTATTTTTTCTCCTTATGGTCTAAAATTTTAGATTAAAAAAATAGAAGTTTTATATGAAATTTAAGTTTTGAAATTAAATATTCAATTTTAAACTCGGATACCATATTAATATTTATGGGATTCATCTTAAAGCCAATTGGTAATGAGAGGATAGAAGTAGCTTATGTCTATTATAAACCTATGTAAAATCCTTTGTTTTATCAATATGAGATACTTAACATCGTCTCTCTTAAAAAAATTTATATTGTGAAGAAAACAACTATATTCTATCCATTTTTTAAAATGAAAAAAAAAGGAAAACACATTCACGCTAGAGATCAGAGAGACAATATTGCAACAATGTTTCTCAATTTCATACCATTATATTTTTTCTCCATCAAATAAAATTTATATTGATAATGCAAGACCACGTCTTTTTTAATGCAACAACATGTATGGATGAGAGTTGTCCGAATTAGAACGTAGAAACCAATTAGTTATTAATGAAAAATAAATAAAGAAGATCACTCCAACTACCAATGAAATATCATTAATTAATTCAAGAAGAAGGAGGGAAAAAAAAAAGGCTTACCCTACATTGAACTTTTTGGATAGAGTGGCATTGCATGTCATTCCCTTAGCAGCTGCTGCCCAATTTGGTAAATTCACTTTCAGTAGCCAATTCTCTATATATATTAACCTTTGGCAGCCATTGGAATGGAAAAGCTCAAGCTCAAAAACAATGGCTTCCAAACCAGGCATTCTCACAGATTGGCCATGGAAGCCACTAGGAAGTTTCAAGGTAACATTCTTCTGCTTATTTCAATTGATAATTAAGATTAATGTGTTTTTTTATGGATTTTTTTTTTTTTTTTTTGATATGTAGTTTGTGATCTTGGCTCCATGGGCAATTCACAGCTCGTACTTGTACTTCAAGGGGGAAGAACATGAGAGAGATTTGAGTTATTTTCTTATATTTCCATTTCTCGTTCTGAGAATGCTTCACAATCAAATTTGGATCTCTCTCTCCCGTTACCAAACCGCGAAAGGAAACAAGAGAATCGTCGATAAACCGATCGAGTTCGAACAAGTTGACAGAGAGAGGCCATGGTCAGCTCTCTCTCTTTCTCGCGTTTTGTTTAAAGCATGATTTAGCCCTAAACCTTCAAACTGATAGATTATGATTATATATTTAATCTTTTATTCATATTCTTAATTGTCGTGTTTTTATTAAACCACGACCCATAATTAATATATTATTAAATAAAATAGGAAAATGACATTAGATAACTAGGAATTTTTCTCTATTCATTTGAGACCACGTATTAAACAGAATAACTCAAAAGG
Organism: Momordica charantia; assembly: GCF_013281855.1. Lineage (NCBI taxonomy): Eukaryota > Viridiplantae > Streptophyta > Magnoliopsida > Cucurbitales > Cucurbitaceae > Momordica > Momordica charantia. The sequence goes on from NW_028275165.1 coordinate 17,119,154, forward strand.
ATTACGTTGGTTGGTGGGTTACAATAATATTTATTATTTTTTATTCATATTCTTTCACATTCTCTTTGCTAACAACATGAACAATGATAATTCACATCACTCCCTTTTATGAAGTCAGAAGTTCAAACCCTCGTGCTAAGAAAACAGACTTTACTGTAAGATAAAACGAGGAGAAAATAATATTGTAATGATTTAAATTTAGAACCTAATTAAACTATTATTAAAGCTTAAGCAGATGAAAACAAGAGTGGTTGTGGGATCGAATTCAGGACACGATCTGATAATATATTAAACTATCATTCTAACTAAAGTTTGAGCGGATGAGCTACGATATATTTAATCTTTTTTTTTAACAAATTTTGTATGGGTTTTACAGGGATGACCAGATATTGTTCAATGGATTGTTGTGGTATGTAGGGAGGATGGGATTGACGAGGGGTAGAAATTTGCCATTTTGGAGGAGCGATGGAGTGGTTATGACCGCGCTCCTCCACGCCGGTCCGGTGGAGTTTCTATACTACTGGTTTCACAGGGCGCTGCATCACCATTTTCTCTACTCTCGCTACCACTCCCACCACCATTCTTCCATCGTTACCGAGCCCATTTCTTGTAAATTTCTCTCTCTTTTTTCACTCTCGTACTTTTGGAAATTCAAATCTTCAATTTTACAAGTGAAACTGTAAATATCTTAATTAGTTGAGCGATATGTCTCCATCATTTAAACTATAAACAATACTGGCAAACGAACACGTTATAAAGTACGTCTTTTGAAAGTCGATATTATATATAAAATTTGTGATGAGGGGTGTGATTTTTTGTGTTATTGCAGCTGTGACACATCCATTTGCAGAACACATAGTGTATTTCCTGCTATTTGCCATACCATTAGTGGTGACAGTGCTTACAGAAACAGCTTCCATAGCCTCTTTTTCCTTGTACGTAATGTTCATTGATTTCATGAACAATATGGGTCACTGCAACTTTGAGCTTGTTCCTAAGAGGCTCTTCTCCGTCTTCCCTCCTCTCAAGTTTCTCATTTACACTCCCTCGTAAGTCTCTCTCTCTCTCCCATTATTTATTTGAACTCGATCGACTCGACTCAAGTATTATGATTCGGGTAGCGTAGGAGTGAAAGTCGTGTTAAAGATCCCACGTTGAGAAGAAAATTGACTTTATAAAAGTTTATGAGAGATATGGACTACTTTTCTCGTTTTTAATTGGTTTTGAAATGGACCCATGAATATTAATATGGGTATTAGAGCACAAGAGTCACTTAAAACAAAATGAGATCCGACCAGGGGCCATCTTGAAGGGGCAGGTTAAGGATCCCACATTAAAAAGAAAATGGACGTATGCAAAATTAGAGGAAGAGTATGAAATTTGGGGGGCAAAATTTTACCTTCTAACTTTTTATATTATGGGCTCTAGTCCTTTTATTGCTAGTTGGTTTTGAGATAGAACCTCTAGTGATGTGGTATTAGAGTTCAAAGCTCAAACGAGCATCCGGTCCAAAAATAAGATCCGATTAAGATTGTCGATCAGCCAAAAGAGCTACAATCTTGAGGGGTATGTTAAAGGATTTCACATTCAAATGGAACGTACATAAGTTTATAATAAACATAAGTTACTCTCTCTCATTTTCAATTGATTTTGAGATGGAACCTATAACTATTAATAGGCTACTCTTAAAATTATTTTACATGATCAAACTTTACTCGAGTTTATTATTTACTACAACATATTTCTTTTTGATTATGATAAAATATGTATGTGTACATGTCTACCTAAAATTCTTTTTCTCACTATAATTTATTTTTAGATTTTTCAGTCTCCAACAAATATTTTGAAAATAATTGCTAAAGTCCTTGGCCATGTAGTGTAACCATCTTTCATTAAATAAAGTTGGAATATGTGCATATATTTTTGTTTGTCAAGAGCATTGTGCTTTTGTATAAGACAAATATTGTTTGAGTTGAGTAATTAAATTAAATTTCCAATTTATGGTTTTCAAGGGTTTTTGTGGAAATAATAAAGAATGCTACCTACCTCCCTTTAATATCACAACCAACTTTAACAATCATAGAGTACTTTAAAAAATTAATAATAAATATGTCAAAAAAAATAATGAATAAATAAAATAAAAACTTGGTCATAGAGAGTCCCCACAATTTATTTTCTTCTTTTATTCAAAACAAACATTTGTAATGTCAAAGATAAATTAAAATGTCATACTATAAAACTTATTTTCTTAATTAAAAATAAAGTTAAAAGCATAGGAACTAAAAAAATAGTTCAACCTTTATTTTTCACTTTTGAAGATATTTTGTCTGAAAAAAAAAATTTCCTAGACTATTTTTCTTATTTTTTAAATTAGGTTTTATTTTTAAAAATTATCTTTTTAAAAATAAAGTAAATAGTTGAATTGTGATTTTTTAAAATAACAACCAAACTAAATCATAACTCAACTAGTAACACATTAGTAATTAACTTTCCTTTTAATGTCGTTTTAAATTCAAATCTCTACCCTATATTTAACATGATTATATCAGCTAGGTAGATTTTGAAAAAATAAAACTTTTGAATAATAAATAAATAATTCTTAAACGTAAATTAGTCACAATCGAAATTACATCTCCTAATTAAAAGAGGTTTGTTTTTACATAACTCTGTTTATGGTACTCAATTTTAACACTCCAATCCTATGAAAATGATTGGAGCTAACTTCTAAATCATAAATCATAAAATTAAAAGTTACTCCCAAAATGAGTTTTTTTGTTTTTTTTATTTATTCTCTTTAATTATCTATTTTTGTTATTGAAAATATTGGTTTGGACTTTGAATCATTTATGTTTGAGTGCATTTAATTATAAGCACTATTTGAAAAGAAAAAAAAACCTTTTAGGTGAAGTAATAAGTATTTCTCCACCTATATTTTTCTTTTAAAAAGGAAGCATTTTGGCATTATTATAGAGCTGGACCACTATATTTCTTCTGGGAGAATTCATGGCATTAAGAGAAAATAGGTATCGGTTTAAATATTATTTTGGTTTCTGTTCATATTTTTACTTTCGACCCATATTTTTAAAATGTGTCCATATTATTTTTATCTCATTTCTTTCCATCATAATTTTAACCACTAAATTTTCTTAAAATGAATCCATAAATTTGTATCAAAGAGATTTCATTGTGAATATAATTTATGTTAAAATTTTGCTAATAGAGACAAAGTTGGTTACTTTTTAAAAGTACAAGGATGAATACTATGTGGATTGGAATGCATCTATTATTTTTATTAATATTCATGGATTTCATTTCAAAATTAATTGACAATGAGAGAAGTAGCTCATGTCATAAGGTTCATTTTCTTTCGACGTAGGATCTTTAACAATTTTGAGATGGTTTTTAATTATTTATAGATACCTTAAGATGGATCTAACTCGCCCCATTAAATATAGAGTATAGCATTGGCTCCATATCCTTTCACTAGCCGACTTTGACCTCTGTTATTTTGAGACGGGTTTTGACTTTGATGATGTAGGTACCATTCACTCCACCACACCCAATTCAGAAGCAACTTCAGCCTGTTCATGCCAATTTATGACTACATGTATGGGACAGTGGACAAATGTTCAGAGAGCTTGTACGAAAGTTCATTGTTAAGAGCAGAGGAGGTGCCGCAAGTGGTTCATCTGACCCACTTGACCACCCCAGAGTCCATATACCACATCAGGCTTGGCCTAGCCAGTGTGGCCTCGCAGCCCTTAGCCGCCGACCAGGGGCTGCGGCTGCTGTGGCCGCTCACCTTCTGCTCCGTGCTGGCCAGTTGCTTCTATGGCGAAACTTTTGTCTCAGAGAGGAACACTTTCAAGGCCCTCAAATTGCAGTCTTGGGTCCTCCCAAGGTTCAATCTTCAAGTAAGCAATGATCCCATAATTATTGGGTTGAATCATTCATTCATCGTTTGGTATTTTGGTACGAGAGTTCAATTTTAAGACTCGTTTTATAGTGTTTTTTGGTTTTTTATTTGATCTTGTTATTTTGTTTATAGCTTTTGAAAAATATAATCGTTTAGTAACTGTCAATAGTAGAAACGAAATCAAAGTTTATTTCTTGTTCGAGTATCCGATTTTTTTTTTCAAAATTTAAATGAAAGCATTGTTTTATCATTATTGACTAATAAAATGGATAATAAATATTTGAAAAATAAATAAAACGTAATATTTTTAATATTTATTTTAAGAAATTAATTTTCGTAGAGAACTTTTACTTGTTTAAATTTAAAATGGTAGAGAAGAAAAAACAAGAAATGGTTATTAACGATCACGAAAGTGACAGCTACATTATGTCCCTCATTCCATATATATTAATTCTCTCATTTTCAATCCCTAATTTATATATATATATATATAATATATATATATTTTTTTTTTACTTACTTCATTGCATGGGATTTGAAGTATTTGATGAAATGGAGAAGAGAAGCCATCAACAACTTGATAGAAGCAGCAATTTTGGATGCTGATAAAAAGGGAGTCAAGGCTTTAAGCTTAGGCCTTCTTAATCAGGCAAGTTAATTATTACCAATGCCATTTTCATTGATAATCACATTCATTTCCTTAGAAAATAATCTTATAGTCTAAGCAGCACTGACATTCAGTTTGGATAATATGTCTCATGTCGGATACCCTGACACTATGGCATTTATTGACACGTATTAACTAGTCATGTCTCATTAGCTCAATACATGTATGTGTTATACTAGCTGTACAAAGTGAATATATGGATCTGACACTTGTTAGGCACGTATCGAACACTTGTTAAGTATAAGAAATAGACCCGGACAAATAATAAATTTTGAGAGCAAAATACATCAAACTCATTTTTTAAGCGCAAAAAATAAATAAAGTTATTGACTTTAAATTTCCTTATGGTATATAGAAATGATATATACTTAAAAGAAAATTGTATATTTTAACAAATGTCTATTTGCTATGTCTACGTTCTTGTTCTAGATTTTTAAACGTGTCATCTACGTCTATATCTTGTTGTATCAGTGTCTCGTGTGTCTGTATCAGTGTTTTCTTAACTTTTCATAATTTTGATGGCATTTTAGGAGATTTTTTTGCAGGGAAAAGAGCTAAATGAATATGGTGAAATTTACATAAAAAGGCATCCAAAACTGAAGCTAAAATTGGTTGATGGAAGTAGCTTGGCAGCTGCTATTGTGGTCAATACCATCCCCAAAGGCACAACCCAAGTCCTTCTAAGAGGAAACCTTTCTAAGGTTGCATATGCCATTGCAGATGCCCTATGTCAAATGGGCTTCCAGGTCTCTCTATCCCTCTAAAAATTACTCAAATTTTTCATCTTTTTTGTTTCGGGCTATAATATAGTAATGTTGCAACAACATATATCGGTTCTTCTTATGATATGCATATACATTGGTAGGATATTGTGCAGGCTCCTAAACCCTAAACCCTAACTATTCTTTTAGTACAACATGTGAAGTGGAGATTCGAACATACAATCTTTTGATCGAAAATAAGTATCTTAACCAGTTAAGCTATATCCTCAGTTTGCATAGAAATTTTGTCTTATTATATCTAACTAATATGGTAATTTGTTTAATTAATTAACAATTAAATCATAAATTTGAATTGTTGAGCACTTATTGCAAATTGGTTAATGTCTACCATTTACAATTTCTTCAAGAAAATTTGTTAAACATAGCTTCTTCTTTTTTACTAATTTTTCCCCCTGGTATTTTTCATCCATTTTCAAAAAAACAAAAAAGGAAAATAATAGTCACCCACCAAAGAATTCAAATTTATCTTATATTTTTTATCTTCATTTTTTACATAAAACAAAATGGTAAATATATGGTGTAATTAATTTTCAGGTGGCTACCTTATACGAGAACGAGCACAAGAAGCTTAAATCAAAGATCACTACCAATTCTAACAACTTGGTCCTTGCAAAAATTACTACTCATAAGGTAATTAAACATCTCTCTCGATCATAAATTTATGGTTAAAATATTATATTGGTCTCTCTACTTTCAAAATGCTCATTTTGGTCTTTCTACTATTAACTTTACTTCATTTTAGTATTTGTACTTTCAAAATATTCATTTTGATCCTATACTTTTAAAAAGTAACCATTTTGGTCTTTTAATTTTATTTTTAATCTCATTTTTTCTATCACAACTTCAAACTCTTCACTACACATTCAATATATATTTTTTTAATGTAACAATTACTTTATATTAAAGGGTTTTCATATATGTAGAACTTGTACTGAGATTTTACAAATAGGAACTAAAATGATCATTTTTCAAGAGTACAGAAACTAAAATGAACATTTTGAAAGTACATGAACTAAAATAAACAAAGTTTAAAGTATAGGGACTAAAATGAACATTTTGAAAGTACATGATTAATGTATACCTTTTATAATTTATTAGATAAAAAAAAACAATTAAGTCTTTGACCATGAATCTAATGATCATGAGACTAATAATCATGTTATTAAATAACTTCTTTTCTTACTAAAAAAAAATTAGAGAAATAATATAGGTAAAAAGAAGCTTTTTTTTTTTTTTTTAAGCCAAGTATATTGACAGATATGGATAGTGGGAGATGGATTGGAAGAGTTTGAACAACAAAATGCACCAAAAGGGACAATCTTCATTCCCTTTTCACAGTTTCCTCCAAAAAGGCTTAGAAAAGATTGCTATTATCACATCACTCCTTCTATGAAGGTTCCTTCTTCTTTTGAGAACGTCGACTCTTGCGAGGTTAGTTTGCTCGGGTTTCGGTTTCTAGAGTAACAATCTCATTCTCTGGATTGGGATCACATGAGATAGTAGATTTTCGAGTTTATAAACGAGCGCGTTTCTATTTCATTTGGTCACAGAACTGGTTGCCGAGAAGAGTGATGAGCGCGTGGCGAATGGCCGGGATATTGCACGCCTTGGAACGAAGAGAGACACATGAGTGTGGAGAGACAATGTTGAGCTTGGAGGATGCATGGAGGGCAAGCCTTCAAAATGGATTTCTCCCTTTGGAGATTCCTTCATCTTCCTTCTAAAATCCGATACTCAAAAAGTTTAATACTAATATAATGCAAACTAGACATATGCTATGGAATTTATTTATATAATATATGATCTTTGCTATTAATATGAATGGTATTAAATATAATGAAATATTGACAAGACTAGAAGTTGTAAAAGTACTGAGTGACAAAGTAATTTATATAAACATGAAGAATAAAAACAAAAAGAGAGATCGAGGATGATTTGCCAACTTGATGCCTTCCCTCGCCACCATATATTTATAGAAAATGTCTCTATACTTTGTAAGAGATTTATTGAAAATATCTTGTAAGAACATAAATGTTTAAAATATTTACCTAGATCATCCAACAATTCTAATATGTAACACATAAAAGACCAAAAAGAAAAAAAAAACGGTAGAACTGATCTCCAGTAAGTTGGAATTACGAATGAAATAAGCAATAACTTAAAGCCAAGGCAACATCCAATCGATAGAGTAGAATGTTTCGTGACAAAATCTCTGGAAAAACGAAACGAAAATAGATGTGATCAAAGCCAATGGCCAAAAGGAAGACGAAAATGGAACCACGACATGGTTTCCACACAGCAGGCATGTGGGTTGGGACTGAAGCCACACATCAATACACTCACCATGGAAGCAGTGATCAAACTTGGGTAGCTTCCAAGATCACTCGCCGATGACGATCGCCTGCAGACACACAATGTAGTAGTCATCTCCGCTGCAAGAACCGATGTAGTAGTCATCTCCGCTGCAAGAACCGTGGGGCGCATTGGGGCAGCACCAGAATAGCCTTGTGCAGAAGCTGACTGCGAAGACGACGAAAGCAGTAAGAATGGCTGAGAAACAGTTGAAGATGAACTCCATGGATCAATCTGTGTGATTGAAATCAGTTTCTGGTAGAATTGGTGGTTTATTTTTAAGTTCCATACCAACTTTTCTTTTCATTGGAAGTAATCAGTAGAGAGAATGAAAAACGAAAGGGTAAATGGGTTCTTGCATTATTCTAAAGCACCAAATTCGTTTCCCAAAGGGGGAATAGTTGGGACTTGGGAGCTAGGAATCAGAATACATAAATATAAAGAATTTAAGCACATTTGGCAGTTTCAAAAGAATGTTGGGAGGCAGCTTTAATGCCAAAGATATATATTCAAAATTAAAGGAAAAGAAAAAGGTGATTTTTTCTACTGCATTTTTAAAGTCAAAATCAGATTCACACTTTGAATTAGGAGGAACTAAGAATGCCATCTGATGCTTCTGGCAATCAATGGCGACATACCACGGTCAAGCTGCAACGTCAATGGTCTATGCTTCCGTAATCATCTTCTTCTTCGGGCGCTTCAGCTCGGCAGTCACATTTGCCCGATGTTAGTCTCTTCAGAAAAGTTCACGGCAGCGAGACGTCGAGGTGATACTAAATTCTTGGACAAATCTACAAGCTCTTCATTTAACATGAACCCCTGCGTGATGCATAAAGCAATAAACAACCATAATTAAGTCTTTTACACATAACTGCAGATGATCATGGAAAGATTTTTGCCACGATATGGAGGAGTTAAACTGATCCTTTATCTCCCAATTAGGGGCAGAGTGAGCCCCATCTTGATCCGTTTTAGATTAAAGAAGTTCTATAAAAGATTAAATTTTAAAGCTCTCTCTCATTCACCCTCAAAATTTTTAGAATTGAACCTTAGAAGGTAAAATTTTGTCCCTCCCCATGAAAATAACTGACCCCACCCCTGCTCGCAATCATCCGAAACCCAGAGTGAATTTGAAGCCGATCGACATTGATAACTACTAGACTACCTAATTGATCCGTATGCTGTGATTTCAAGAATGATCTATTATTACCTTCAGCTGTGCATCCACAAGGGCTCCAAGGAGAAAGGCCTCTCATTTCGAGCAGCCGGAGTGCTAGATGGAGGTGCATGCACAGTGATTGGAAGAATCCACTCACTTTTTTCTCTTCCTTCTATCAAAAGAGGATGCTCATATCTGAAAGGGTAAAAATTGGATTAAAATATCTGGAAAAATCTTCAACAATTTCAGATAAGTGATAAGAAAGAAGATATGGCCTAGTGGAAATATTCAAGTGTATCGTTATAGGTATACATCCATTCATATTCAGTCTAATCGATAAATATATTATTTTACTATGTGAAATCTAGTGTTTCATTTATGTTTGTTTGAGAGAAGGTACTATCGTATTTGCAGCATGTGTAACTTGAAACAGGAATCAGTCCACCACATTTTTTTGCATTGTTATTTTGCCCACAAGGCCTGGTGTTTCATTCTCTCGGAATTCGACTTTAACCCTCTGCCCTCCCTATAATGTTTTCCCTATAAAGTTGATTTGATTGTGGAAAATTTGGTGGCTCACTGCTAAGAGGTAAAGCTAACATCCTATAAAATTGTGCAAAGCTAACAGCCTATGGAATTGTGCAGTTCATGCCTTGTTGTGACTGTGAAATAGAAAGAAAGAAAGAGTATACTTTTTGAAGAGAACAAATCCTGACAATGTATAGCATACTTCTCTGTGGTTTTGCATAAACTACAAGAAATTCTTTTGTAACTATAGGATTATAAACAATTGGAAACCTCTCATTGTTTATTGTTATTGTTTGGGCGGGGTGACCTCCACCCTTTTCCCTAGGCTGTTCCTCCTCCTTTTTTGATTAATACAATAATGTTTCTTATAATAATAATAATAAATAAAAATAGAGAGAGAGAAGTTACTACGGTAGTAAAAAGCTTTTTCACCGAAATATTAGAAGTTAGAGCAAAGTCAATACCTGGTCCAATCCAGGTTCTTGGGAGTGGTAAAAAATTCAAAGCGAAGTGCCCACTTCAAAGATACATGCGGAGTGGAAAAGGACATGGGTCCATCCATGGGAATGGAGAAAAGAAAGCTTGTCTGAATTAAATCAGCAACAACCTCATAATGATCACTCTGAACCTACAAATATAATCCAACAAATATGTCAAGAAACTGAAAGCTAACAGATATCCCTGAACGCATTATCTCCCTGAACTCCTTATGTAGTAAAGATTGACTTTGTCCTTGACACCACTAAATATTTGAAAACTCGTTATTTTTTAGAAAAAAAAATTTGTTTTTTATTTCACTCTCTTAGTTGTCAAATATTTAATGGTATTAAAGACAAAGTTGCTATTTACTATAGAGCCAAGTATTGTCTTTATCTCCCATCCGTATACCACACAATGGAAGTCCCATCACTCAACTAAAATAAATAATGCGCCCATCATGCCACCTCAACCGATACTTCGACCAACCACAATATCACAAGTATTAACTGGGGAGGGGAATTATATATAAACATTATCTCTTGGTGAGACAATAGAAAATGTTGTAGCCACATCCATGCATTTCACAACATTAAACACCATGACAAATATACATTCCTTTTTTAAGGAACGTTTTATTCTTCCAAAAAAATGTATGAGTAGCGTAGAACCAAAAAGGATTACAGAAACAGTCTCTCATTGTTTTTAATATCAAATAGAGAATTCCAATCAAAAAAGAAAAAAAAAAATAAAAAAGAACATAAATTACAAAAGAAACTGGATAAGACTTAAGAGGACCATCTCGAAGCCAAGAAAAAGAAATCAACTATATCCTCAAAGGCTGAGCCAAAAATTCCTATGTTTCTCAAGCAAAAGCACCCAAGAAACCAAGATGACATCAACGCAGAAGATCCTACAGAGACACAAGCAAATAACGGCACTCTTCTCCACATTCAAAATATTGAAAATACCTTCACAATCGTTGGAGAATTTCTCCGAGATGGATGGACAAAACGGTGAGATACAGTCTCTGAAGTCTCCAAAGTTATTGAAACCTGGAAGAATAGACCTAATAATGCATCAACTACCCAAGTTAACTAGATAATTGCCCTGACCAATTATTCCATATTAAAATACCATAGTTACCTCAAGGCATCTCCTAGATCCTTCTTCATGGAAAAAGGTAAGAGTTCCACCTATCTGATTCATCAAATGTGTAAAAGAAGAAAATAGTCAACCATCGTAGCATGGGATTCTCTCTTAGTCGGCTCAAAATTGGAGCATGTTGGTCCTTATTTTTATCATATTTTCTCTTTTATTTTTCCTTCTTCCTTCTTTCTTGGAAGGAGGTAAGTAATTAAAATAAGCAACAAGTCAGATTGGAAGAAACGTTTACCATGTCACTAAAATAATAGGTCGAATCAGAATTCTTGGGGCAAAACCTAAGCAAAACTTGGTCGTCTATCCTGATATTGTAAGATCTTCCTCGAAGAAAGCCTTCTGCTGCAAGAAATTTTTGCAGATAATTAGTTTCCATTTTGTTTGATAATATCATGACGTGTAATAAATGAGACTAAATAATAATGAGAAGGCCTTTTGCAAAAAGTAGAATTACAAAGGGAGTTAGTTTTTTCTTTTCCGCAAGGGAGGGAGACAAGAAAGTTAATAATTTACATGCTACAGGTTCAACAGTCCTAGCCATTGGTGAAGATGGTACTCCAGGATCATCATCTGTTGACTGATGCTTCCCAAACTTCAACGCCTGGCTGGGAGAGACAACTGCAGATGACTTCTGAGGTGTTGCGACATCTGTTTCCATAGAAAACTGTCAGTCAGAGAATTGTTGTCTCTAGACTAAATAACATTAAAACCCCTAATTGCATAAAATAGAAGCTGTCAAAATAAATAACCCCAGTCATTCTTTCTGGATATCCAAAAAGACATACTTATAATCTTCCTTTTAGAGAGAGAGTTCAATTACCAAAAAATTTAATCGGGACAACTTTACAAGCAGAGGAAAAAAATGATCAGTCAAATGCCTTGAGCAAAACATAGCCTATGCATTATAAACCCACCAGCAGAATCATATAGGACCTCAGCAACAGAGACCCGAGGACGCACGGCATTAGAAAAACTTAATCGCTCTCCTTCAATAAAAGAAGCATCCCTTATTGAAGATCTCACAGGAGATGATTGTAACGATGGTGAACTTCCAAAGGTTCTGCGAAAAGATTCTCTCATGGGATTGTATGATGAAACCGATGAGATCTCATCCCTTGAGCTTTCATATCCTTCATCAATGCCATCATATATATCATTTGCTCTAATCTGTAAGGAATTGGTCGTATATTTATATCAAATAAATTGAATTGGGGTTCATAACTCTAATATCAAATTAGAAGGCATTACTTTGAAGAATATACTAACTACACATGATATATAAACTCACGAGCACGGAGGATATGAGTAACAAATGATCTACAATTTTTTGTTAATGTATACCATTTTGTCCCTGAAAAGTATACATCATTTTTCAATTTCACAAAATTCAATTATTTCATAAACTTTCAATCAAATCCCTACACTAAAACATGCTATTGAAATAAAATACATAAAAATTACGTGCCATTTAAAAATATAGGAGCTACTATTTTCAAAACATCATATCATATTAAGAATGTCACAACTGAAGAAGGTATTTGATTTAAAAATTTTAATGTCACACCATCATCCCATTATTCAATTTCAATGGTGTCCATAAGTAGAATTTTTTTTTTTTCATATGAAACAAAAGACGTATTGATGAAAAATGAAACACAAACTATGGAAGAAAGGTCCCCCTTCCAAAAGAACTAGTGAAGAGACAAGTTTAAAAAAAAAAAATTTGAGAGACTCAGACAAGTTTAAAAAAATGGTGCATACTTCCAAGGACCGAATAATATATATTTAGCCTTTTTCCAACCTAATAAGAACCTAGAGAGGACAAGAACAAAATGATATTATGCAATAGTAATTAGTAAGTAGCATACCCAATCAGTGTCACCTTCCATCTCTTTCCAAAATACATCCATTTGAAAGGCTGCAGAAGTAACAAGCCATGGAAAACATTTGAAAAGCAAGCAAAATTCTCATTCTATCATAATTATGCTGTACAAACCAAACAGATTTAGCACTACTTAAATAAGAAACATAATTACAGGCAATGAATAATTAATAGATATTTGTCAATTCCGTATTCTCCAAAGGTTGAAAACAAATTATATGCCAACACTATTTGGTTAATATCATCCTATATATGTCAAACATAAAAGTGAACCAGAAAATAAAGAGTTTTTCTGTCAGAACTCAGAAGCACTAAAATATGCTACCTAATATGCTGGAGAACCTCAGCTCAAATGCATCGAAAATGAAGAAAGATCCAGATGAAAGTAAACACCTAAAAACTACAGTACATCCAGCCAATGGAAAGGATCTTCATGACTACTATCAGCCAAGTTTTTCCATCTGGGGCTTGAATGCAGGATTTTGGAGAGGATCTCCAAACATTACAAGTCCTTACCACCAAGGCCACTCCTCGAGGGTCAGATCATACTGAGTAATGATCTTCAAAAGAGAGATCAATTAATTCTAGAATCTAACGGGTCATAGATTTTCAAAAATAGTTAAATGAGAATCCTATAAGTCACTTGAATCCCTCAGTTTTCCTTCAAAAATGTTCAAAAGCCTACTATAAGTCACTTGAATCCCTTGTTTCTTTCCTTTGTACCATAACGGATTCTGATTATGTAGAACTTAAAGGGCATTTTATACAATTGGAAAGAACTTCAGCAAGCTCCTATTCTTCCAAGTTATATTCATGTTTGTACACGATATTGACCCAATAAACTCTGTTCCCTCTCTATCCAAGTAACCATATCTACATAGGCTTGTGCGCATATCTATGTAATTCCATAAACCACGTTGCATAATACTTGAACTTTTAGATGGATGAAATTAAAAATACAACTGCAATATCCTTTTCATATTCAATGAAAAGTTGTTTCTTGTATAAAAAAATAAAAAAATAAATAAAAATGCAATAACTGCAACAAACAGAAAGAAGAAAGATCACCATCATTTCGACCATTTTGACCTTCTTCCAATTCCATTAACATGCCACTGGTTTTCTGAGTGACCCACACTTGTAATGGAATCCGAGCTTCCTGGATAGATAATAAATGAAGCCAGCTAATATCTTAGCAAGAAATATAGGAAATATGCATGAAAAGGAAAAGGCCAAGTATTCTCCTCCAATTTTCTACTCCAAAAAAATGCATGTAAAGGTTTCTTGTCTATGCTTGAGAATGTTAACAACTATCCTTAAACACATTAGATTTTAAATTTTGTTCTCCAATAAGAAAAGAACATAAATAATCTTTTTGTAGCCTTTGTTTATTTGTTTTTGGGTGGGGTCCCTCTACCCAGCCTTTAGTTTGTTTCCTTCCTTTTCTGCTGGAATATACAGGTTTCTGATCCAAAATAAATAAATAATCCTTTTGTGGATGAATTTTAAAAATATTATGATACCAGGGAAAGAGTAATGCATCTAAAAAATTCTAAAAGCCTATGATTCGCGTTCTAAAAAGAAAAACTTGTTGACTGTATGAGAGAGAGTGATTCAGACATGAAAATGTAAGAGAGAAAGCACCACAAATGTGTAACAACACGGAGTAAGAGTGAGAAGAGCATTGTTCATGAAAAAAACAAACAAAAGGCAAAAACAAATTCCCAGCTGCAATGCACCTAATTTCCATTCACATCAAATCACACAATGAATTTTAAGTTAATGAAAACGAACCATATCTATTTTATCCTTCAGTGACTCTTTATGAGATCGACCATTTTCCTGTATTAGCCATCGTCCTTGTAATGTACTTTTAACATAATACATGTATCGAATAGTAGCACCCTTGTAAGATGGTGGTATGCGGCTAGGAAGGGTTGTTCGGACGACATCTGCAATAACATTGAACATTTTCAGAACTACTGTACTTACAATCAGAATGGTAAATTAAGCAGGGAGGAGTAAAATACAATTGAAATCCTATATAAGACAACTTGTGGTGGGTGCTTTATTTAAATTCATTCCAATGGAAGAGCTTTTCTTTTTTTTTTTTAAGAGCTTTTTTATGAGCTCCTTTGGTGGTAGGTTTTGTCACTTTTTCTTTCCATCCCTGTTAGAAATTTTTTCTTTATAGAATGAAAGAAGTCTTATCCCAAACAGGAGGGGGTGGCTTCGGAAGCATCAAAACTAAACTGAAAAGCTTCACAGAGAACCTAATCTAAAAATAAACAGATGTAGCGATGGCTATGCCTACAATGTGCCATATCACCTACCAATCTTCGAACCTACTATGCACCAGAATCATGATTCATGCCTTATAAATGGACCAAACGGAAGTTGCTTTTTTCAACCTAAACAACCATCCCTACAAGCATCAGTTAGCGTTTAACAAAGATTGGAGATGCCTCAAGTTTTTTTTTTATAGGAAACAAGAGAAACTTCCATTCGATTGAAAGAAAGACAAAACAAAAGGGCGATGAGGAACCAACTGAAGCCAAAGGGATTACAAAAAATTCCTCCAATTGGTTTAATAAAGAAACATAATCAAAGTTATAGAAAAGTTTACCAAGAATCTCCAGAGGGAGACCTCAAAAAGGTATAATATCCCAAATCTCCTCCTCATTTCTAGATTTGTCGTGAGAATTGTTTAAAAGCTTTCCCACCAAACTTCCCAAAAGAGAAATTTGATCGCACAGTTCCTAAGCACCTTTCCTTTTAGCTTAAAAGAATTCCCAACCAAAGATTGTTCAAATCAATGTTGCACCAAGGCAGGATCACACCAAGAAACATTAAATGTGTCACTACAATTCTTGGATAAACTGGCAGTGGACAAACAAGTAATTTAGATTTCCTTCCCCCCTCCGGTAAACTTCTATGGATTAGAGATATATTCATGGTGAAATGACCACAAACAGTAGCAGTGGAAAATATATCACTAGTATCTAACTTCCAACTAATTTTAACGTCCCACCAATTAGTACTGGCTATTTAGAATTTTAATTTATCGGTCATTATGACGTCGGGAAGAAGGCAATTCTTGTCCTAAATCCCCACAATCTTTCACTGAAGCGTACCCATATGTCATTTGATAGTACGCCTAAAGTTCAAAATGAAATGTAATGTACTATGAACTAAACTAAGGGAATGATGAAGGAAAAAACATTAAATAAATAATATTCAAGTTCACAATGGGCATATTATTGTTAGCAACTGAGGTACAGAAATGCAGTGCATCGAACACATAGGCTTACATGACTTAGGAGACCCCGCGGGAACCATCTGATTTGAAACTACTGATTGTACAGAGCAGTCCATGAAAACGTGTTCGCCTGACAAGACCAAAACAACATGAAATTGAAACCCAACAAACGCCTTCGGATGAAATGAATTATAAAAGGAGTTGGAAGCCGAACCTCTCCGTTGTTTGGATCCATGGAGCGGCTTCTGAGTGCTAAACCACTGAGCGTCCAACTTCTGGAGGCCTTTAATCTCAAAACTAAGCCGGTCGATCAAAAGGGAGCAGTCCAATTGAGGGACAGAAGAGGAAATTTCGAGAGTGACAACAACGGGATCGCCAGGGCGATACACATCCTTGTCGGAGCGAAGCTTGAGGCCAGGAACAACCTCGCTCTTGGCCGACTTGTCAACGCTATCAGCACCACCGCCGGTTCCGAAAATGGAAAACCTAGATCCGAACATTGGCCTCGTGTGATGCCACTTTTCCTCTTGGAATTGGAGCTCGATCGGGATCGGAAAGAAAAGGGGAAATTTCTTGAAACGGAGAGTGGGAGTTGGGGGAATCGAATTGGGCGATTGGATTGGAGAGAGAGATGGATCGAGAAGGAAGATCAAAGCTTGATGAAGAGTGTGGAGAATTGAGATGGATTTGTTCTTCGCGGGTACAGAGTTTGCAGATTCAGTCACAGAGTTCTTCTCCCCGAGGTTTCAGCCCCCCGCCAAATTACACACTTTGATACGCACTTCGTTTTTACCTGTCAAAATCTCCAATTTTTTTTTTTTCTTTTTCCTTTCTTATAATTAATTTATTAATTTAATCTGGTCCATTTATAGCAGTAATCAGTATGTACTCCTTGCGGTAAAGGTAATAAAAAAAAGATTCATCCAAATATACCGAACAAAATAGAAAGTCTTGTATTTTGATTGAATGTTTGATCCATAAAAATATCTGTAGAAGGAATGCAAAAGAGAAAATCAATTGTAATATAACAATTTGCCTAAAAATATATATATATAAAATACTTATATGGCTGTCACATGAGTAAATTTAAAAATAAAAATAAAATAAAAAATTTCTCCAAATAGGGTAAATTTAGAATTTGTTATCTATCATATTCATATTTGGAAAAGAAATTTTTTTTTTTAACAAAATGTTATTTCAAATTTATTTAATTTTAAATTCTTTTTATTTCTTTCCAAACCAAACAAAAAAAAAATGATTTTAAAATTATTGTGATTTTAGATTACAAATTAGGGTTGAAAACACAGGTTTAAGGACCTATTGGATAACTTTGTCATTATCAATTTTCCTATAAATTATTATTTACACTGAGTAACCAAATTTTGCAATATTTATCATTTTTATTTTTTAACATTTAAGGGGAAAACACAATAAATTATTATTATTTATTATAGTAAGTATGTACCAATATTTGCTGTATCGACATTTTCAACAACCCAAGTAAAATTTGTTTTCCTGGTTCGGTAGAATTTATGCATCATAATCATGATTTTAAATATCCATCGACATGTAGACATTTTCATCGACATATCCATATTTTTATGGATTCGACATCGATGCGAAGGGTAAATCGACATTTCTATCATGGTAAGAAAATCGACAAAATATGAAAAATATAAACAAAATACCACTAATATATACATGCTAATATATACATAATATTAAGATTAATTATTTTTAACTCATTTAGAAATAGGAAAATGTTTATTTGTTAATTTCAATATTTTTTACAATTTTCTTAATTTTTCTAACTTTTACAGAAATATCCATTGATATCGATATTTCCATCGATATTTCCACAGAATTGAGACTTGATCCACATTGAAAAGAAAGGAGATCTGTTTATAATAGACATGGACTACTCCTCTCACCAATTGGTTTTGAGATGGAACATCATGAATATTAATATGATATCAGAGCCCAAAATGCTCAAACGAGCAACCGGTTCAAAAATGGGATCTGACCTAGATAGATGAGCCAAAAAAAACCACGATCTCGAGGGGGCACGTTAAGGATCCCACATTAAAAAGAGAGAGAACCTAACAATGGTTTATAATAGTCCACATTGATCATAATGTAATAAAGTCGTCAATTATTATAATAATCTTGTATAACTCATGCTTGCTGAGGCGACATTAATTCGGGATTGTTTGACCTAATATTTCAAAGCTTTCGTATGTTCGTCGTTCCTTGTGTGGATAAGACTTATGTTATAGAGTATATAACTTCGATCATAGGGATTGCTAGCGTTTTTAATTGAGCTTGGTTTTTTTAGTGTGGAGGAGGAGATGAATTGGGTATTCTCCCAACAAATTCAAGATCTCTTGGATGTGGCCTGTTTTTCATCTACTGACTAACCATATTAAACTCAATTTCATTTTGTTGTTATTAATTTCAAGGTAGAATCTAAAATATCTCTAAGCATCTGCACCCACTGTATGACAAAGAGATCTGAACCCCTTGCCAATGGGATTGACCTTATGTGAGATGCATGTTTCAAAGATTTATTGATTTGACGATTGGTTAACAATAACCAAGGTTTTGAGTGTCAGATGGAAATTAAAAAATCGTAAAAAATATTTAAATTAACAAATAAACATTTTCTTATTTTTAAATAAGTTAAAAATGATTAACATTAATATTATGTATATATTAGTGATATTTTGTTAATATTTTTCATATTTTGTCGACTTTTTTTTTACTACAATGGAAATGTCGATTTATTCCTTATAACGTGTGATATTTAAAACCATGACAATAATTTTATTTTTTATTTTATGTTTTAAAATATTAAGCTTGTTTCCAACCAATCAATTCTTTTAAGGGGGAAAAATGCAAAACTAAGAAGTTTACTAAATGCATTTAAAATGTTGCAATAAAAAATTTAAAAAATAAAAGATAAGAAACTCTATTTTTTTTTATTTCTCAAAAACTCATTGCTATTCACAAATCTAATGAACTCTTATAATTTCTCAACTCTCTTGAGAAAAATAATAAACATGAGTCAAATTAACGAAAAACAATATACAAATAAATCATCAAAACCTCCCTATACTAAACTTATAATTTAAGGTTACGTAAATAAGAGTCAAATTTGACTGCACGAGAAAATGTCATGATGCTTTGCGCGAAAGGCAAGCCCACACCATCAGGGAGAGAAAGTGAGAGCGGTGTGAAAGTATTTACTACTAGCATAGGAATCAAACCTCTCGAACATCTAATAGTTGTGTGACATTTTCTTCCTCGATACATCAACGATATATCCAGAAGGTGCACTATCAAATCATTTACGAACCTATTAAACCCTGTCGTATATAAAACAAACAACTTTCAAAGTTCTGCCAGCACAAGTTTATGAATGATTTGGGAAGGCTGACAGGACTTGGCTTGCAAGCCTGGCAGACAAAGAAAGCCATCAGAAATTCAAGAAGTAATATGTAGCAAGCATTAAACTACAAACTTCCATAACAACAAACATGGGCAAATATGTACAAGAAGCAAGCATTCATGTCCCACCTCATAATTAATTGGAAATTATATATGTCCACCTTTTTTCCTTTGTTTGAGTTCAACCTGAGGGATTCGATCTTCTGGTCGAGGTAATAATGTCTTAACCAGTTGAACTATATTCAAGTTAGCAATTATATATGCCTAAGCTTTTGCAACTATTTGGTGTACCATTATAACGCTCTAGTTTTACTCATAGCATCTAAAAGAACATCAAACTACAAATACAGGTTTATGGATAAGCTTGGTCCCTAAAGTTTTAAAGTTATAACTTTAGTCGCTAAACTTGTGTTCACTTTTGAGTAGCCGTCCTCTGACTTCTTAGATTCAATTCTAGTCATTAAACTTCAGTTTAGTCCATATCATAAGAATCTTAATCTATATGATTGAAAATGTATTTCGACAGCATTAGTTATCCGTTGTTCATATCTACGTGTGGAGTTTAATAAAAGTTAGAGGGCTAAAATTGAGATTTTTAAAGTTAAAGGACCAAAATGGGAGTGAATAAAAGTTTAGGGACTAAAAATCAAAACTTCTAAAGTTCAACCAGGGCAAATTTTAACCCAAAATCTATGGCACAATAAAATGCACACTGAATAATAGACAACTAAGGAGGAATCTGCAATGCACATGGCTAAATTACATCAAATCGAATTACGACTTATCATAAACCAATGGGAAAAACTAGGGAAAAACTAAGGAAAAGAATATCCTCATATCAGAACACCCATTAGAATTATTATCTGCCACCGCATGTATAAAACTCTCCAAGTAACGTGTGGGAGTGATTTTCATTGTGTTATTTTATTTTAGTACAATATGTGGGATTGCGGATTCGAACCGACTTTTTTACTGGGGATATGTATGCTTTAACCAGTTGTGCTATGTTCGGGCAACCTCCATTAGGTTCTTATAGTAGTGTTACCAAACTCTTGCCCAAATCATAAGAAAAAACCTCTAAGAAGGATTATTGAACTTATTTCCTAAGGGGATTACCTCAATAGAGAATAACATGAATGGAATTGGTATAGAAACAAGCATCAATCTCAATCTTCCTGCATAAGATGCAAATAGATGTCATTAAAAAAAAAATCTGGAGTATAGCTGGAACAATTATTTCTCTTACACGTACAAAAATGTTTCTTCTTTGGTTCTTTTTTTTCCCTTGTTATACTCGGGTTGGGTTGAGTCATGTCGGGTCGGATCAGACAAAACCGTCTATATTATTCTCTAAATTCTTTACCGTCCTAACCAATACAACGGTTGGTAACTAAGGGGCATACAAAAATTTTTAATTACACTTATCATTGACAAAAACCACATGATGTGCCTTTGGTCAATTACAACAGCAGGGAAAAAAATCATATACAGAAAAGCACCATCCTTGCAGTGAAAAACAACACATAGTTCTTCTCTGAATCATCTCGAGGCTAAATAGAATTCATCCAGGAATTGAATACAGTTCTAGAACGAGTAATGATTTGGAAAAAATAACTGTAGTAAGAGCAGTAAAAAACATTCCAAACCTACTTATACCCAAGCCCTTAAAATTCATTATTTTCGTCATCGATCTTCAAACTTCTCAAACTAATGTCACATGGTCCAATTTGGAAACACATTCCACAATGTAAAGTATAATACACGTACAACATATAATAAATATATATATATGAACACCAAACATTTTATATTACAAACTTTAGCTTAAATCTATGGCAAAGAGTGTTTTGCAAATTAGAAGAAAACTGTATCTCTTGGAGAAACTATACAAATATCAGAATTGAGACCAGATGTATCTAGACTCAAATAATAAGGAAGTTTAATAACCATTTTGTTTTTAGTTTTATGTTCCTGAAAATGAAACTTATAAACACTACTTCCTCCCATGTGTTTCTTTGTTTGATTATAAATTCAAGAAATGTGTTAAACATACGAAAAAAGAAGGCAAGCATAATTTTTAAAAAGAGAAACACTAGAAACGAAGTTGTTATCCAAAGGGCCCTAATTATTTGATTTCCCACATTGGTAACAGTAGAAGAATTATGCATTTCTTACACAAAAACCGCAGTGGAAAAATGCTTTTTCATCTCTCATTTAGCATCTATTTCTATTCACACAAATTACAGAAGTGATATGTGAAATGATCATGATAAAACATATTGTAACGATCAATCTTAAAAGCTCGAGAATAAATTTATTTTCTAATTTAAATGAAGTCCAAATCAAGCTTCAGGTCCATAATTCATATTTGTGGTATTCGACTTCTAAATTTTGAATCAGCAAATGCCATTATTTGTCTCAAAAACATGCCCAATCAATATCTCTTAAAAACCCCATTTCGGAAAAGGTTCATTGTCCATTTTAGTTGGAGTTTTAATAGAGTAAATTTCTGCTGGGCACGACCATGGGATTTTACCTTCTCATTTATTGATGTGAAAGCAGCTTTAACTGACTCAAATACTTCTTCAACTGGCCTTGCAGCATCAATCTAAGAATTGAAAGGGAAATGCCAAATGTATACTAAAGGGAATAGATTTTAAAAAGTGCAGACAATTTAGAACCAATATTTGTCAGACTTACCTTCTGAACTTTCCCAATAGATTCATAGTACTCAACTACAGGGAGACTGGACTCCAAGAAAACCTTGAAACGCTTCCGAATTGTCTCGATATTATCATCTTCTCTTCCCTGAATCACCAAAGATAATTTTCATATTTGTATGACAAATATCATTTTTAGAAGAAAGTATAGTAACTTTTCAGTTCAGAAAGAGGGCATAATGGCAGACCTGATTTCTATTTAAGATACGCCTCTCCATCTCCTCTTCAGGACAATCAAAGAACAGGACAAAAGCTGGCTCTATACCAGTCTGGAAACCATCAGAAATTGACGAGCACAACAATTTAAAGATAATAATTAAAAGAAGTTCATATTACGAGTTTAGTCCCTTTGTGATTAATAGGTCTCAAAACTTTAAAATATGTTTAATAGATATCTAAACTTTAAATTTTGTATCTAATAGGTCCTTGAATTTTAAAAATATCTAATAGGTATCTAACTTTCAATTTTGTATTGAATAGATCATTTACTTATTCAACATTGTTAAAATGCACAAACCTATTAGACTCAAAATTTAAAGTTCAATCATCAATTAGATAAATCATCTATTAGACACTTCTAAAGTTCAGAGACCTATTACATAGAAAATTGAAAATTTATTGACTAATTAGATACTTTTTAAATTCAAGGACCCATTAAACATAACATTAAAAGTCTAGAGACTAAATTTATAATTAAACCTTGAAAAAACTTAGTTAGAAATAATGGAACATACTATTGAACAAGGTATTACGATGGAAATCAAACAAGTTTGAAAGGAAAAGGGGAAACAAGTGGCTAAGAAGGCTTACAACAGCCTCAAAAGCAGCACGGTTTTCATCATTACGCGGAAAACCATCAATAAGAAATTTGTCATTACCACTTTCCTCCATTGCTCGCTCGAGAAGCTTTACCGTTACCTCTGAAGGAACAATATTCCCTTCATTAATCATACTTTTGATCATTAAACTGCAGATATTGTCCAAAGTTCAAATTCTATCAGTTTCCTGTCAAGCATGTAGGCAAGCTATGAGCATGAACCTTCAAATCTATGCTTGCATATAACATACCCATTTGCAGAACCAGATTTCATTTCTGCCCTAAGAAGATCACCAGCACTAAGATGAGTAAAACCAAAGTGCTCAACAATGTATGCACATTGTGTGCCCTTCCCACTTCCTGGGCCACCTGTCAACAAACCAGATTCAGTTCATGAGCAACATCACAGAGAAGAAAAATTTGAAGTCCATTTGATAACAATTTCATTTTTTGTTTTCTGCTTTTAAAAATTATGCTTATTTCCTCATCATTTATCTGGTAGGTTTCTCATCACTTTTAATTACGCATTTGAAGTCTTAGTCAAATCTTAAAAAATAGAACCCAAGTTTTTTAAAACTACTTTTTATAGTTTTTAAATTTTGGCTTAGAAATTGAAAATGTTTTTAAAAAGTAGATCACAAAAGAAAAAAAAGAAGAAGAACACGGGGGTGTAAGCTTTATTTTCAAAAACAGAAAATCCAAAATAAAATGTGTATCAAATTGGAGCTCACTGAAAACCTTTTCCCAATATGGTTCAGAAATCATACAGGAGAAACCCCCAACATACGATAAAGGCAAAGCCATTGGAATAGTGGAAAAGTGGAATAAATAAAGGAAGATACATTACAATAAAATTCTTCAGAGAATCACCCAATAAAGAAGTAGTTAGAAATTTTCAGCCACTGAATTCTCAAACAAGCAAGAGATATCCTATATTCTCATCTTGTCTGAACTCTTATAGTGTTACACTTACCTAGCACAAAAACAACTGTTGGCTTCTTCTCAACTACACTTCTATTTGCTTCCTGAAATAGCTTAAATATATCAGTCAACAATGACATACATAATATATCATCAAGTAACAGAAAATAAATGTGTCAGACCAATACTTATAATCTATCTGATGCATCAAATTATAGAATACAGCATATCAATGAATAAAAGTTTCCAATAAACTAGCAGCAAATACAAGTAAATTGTGAGAAGTTATTTTATACCCAATGAACATTATTGCTGTGCAAGAGGACATACCAAATTTAGGTGAGAACCCTAATAAATTAAAGTAAAGAACCTAAGTTTTAGATGAAAAAACA
Source organism: Momordica charantia (assembly GCF_013281855.1). NCBI lineage: Eukaryota > Viridiplantae > Streptophyta > Magnoliopsida > Cucurbitales > Cucurbitaceae > Momordica > Momordica charantia. The sequence continues at coordinate 17,143,634 of NW_028275165.1, forward strand.
GCTACAAGTACCTCGCTGGTTCCCACACCCACAACTGCGTCCATGAGCCACAACTAAATATGGCTCAAATGAGAAGTACCTGCATACATTAAATATGAATTAAACTTGGATATCAATGTGGAAAAACTAGGCCTAGTTTGATAACCTTTTTGTTTTTGGTTTTCTGCTTTGAAAATTCAACTTATAAACATAGCTTCCACCTAGTTGTTTCTTTGTTTTGCTATCTACCTTTTATAAACGTTTTCAAAATCTAGCCAGCTTTTGCAAACTAAACAAAGAAGTTTGATTTTTAAATTTGCTTTAGAATTCGAACCTGTTGGCAAAAAAGGTGAAAAAAACATACCAAAGAAATTGAGAGAAGGTAGGCATAATATTTAAAAACAGAAAACTAAAACGTTACCAAACTGTTCATTTCCAATTTTTTTATTACATGTGACAAACATAACCAAGACATGGGTGCATAATTCCTAAGTTCATAAGCTTAAATTGGGAAAAACATCATAAGTTATATGCAAACCAGAGCAATATCCATACTATAAGATACAATGATCCTCCAAGCTAAAATTTGTGCTCCCAATTCAGTTATTCTCTCAAATTTATCAAATGGGCAACTGCAAATTAAATTGAGTAGAATTCCCAAAATTTCCCCTCCATTTTTGCACATTCAAACAAACAGAACACTCTAAGCCGAGACCCGATTTGAAAATTCCTGCAATTCCCAAGATTTAAATCCCACCCAAGTCGCAATTTATCTAACGAATGCAAGAAAACTAAACAAGCATAAATTATAACAGCAAACAAGTTGCTTACTGTGGAGAAATCAGGAGAAAATTTGAGAGAGAGAGAGAGAGATTGCCGCTAAATGAAACGTGTAGGGATGAGCATTAAATAGAGGAGCACAAAAAATTTGTGGGTTTATACCCAAACGAAATCGTGGGCACTTTTTGTTGGCAAGGAAACCCAATATGAAGCAAAATTTCTCCACTTTGGGCTATTTTCATAAATTGCCATAAGAGTGGTGCATTTTTCAAAATAATATATATTTGTTTAAAAACTAAATTATGAGAAAGAATATAACCGTGTATATATATATATATATATTATAACTGTATCTCTTTAGTCCATATAATTTAATTCGAATAAATTTCTATCCTTCGATATAGTACAATATGATACGAGAAAGTAAGATTTTTTTTATAAAATAAAGTCTAATAATCTAGTTTAAAGTTGGTAATTGATATATATTCCTTATATATATATATAATCGTATCTTTTGAAGTTGGAGGTTGGAACACATACTCGAATTTGTTGTCCTAAAATAGAATTATTTAAAATATATTCTAAAATGGAAGAAATTTGTAACCGAACAAAACTTTTTTTTTCAATGATTATAGTTTATATTTTTATATATACTTAGTATCTATAGGCTCCCTTATCATTTTGCTACTTTAGATGATTTAACAACAATTGTTTTATTTTTATTTTTATTTTTATTTTTCAAATTTGAACTAATTCTTGGAATATAAAATAAAGTTGAAAACAAATTATCTTTTTAGTTTCCAAAATTAGAAAGAAGTAATGAGAAAAATTTTTATTAAATGAATTCAATTTTTTTTTTTTTGAATAATTGCAGGGCGGGGATGGAACCATCAAAATATTGTCCAAACTAAATGAATTCAAGTTAATCAAACAACAAAATAATAACCATATAACATTTTTTTGTTTTCAGAATATTAGTGCATTTGTTGAATTTTTATTTTTTTTGTTTAAATAATAAGTTTAATTTTTGAATTTCCATAATCGTGTCTAAATAGATCTTTAACTTTCAAAATTATATTTAACAAGCCTTTAAACTTTAAAAAAGCGTACACTTTCACTAGGTTCTATACTTTCAATTTTGTATCTAATATCCCGAGAAATCTTGAAAAATGTCTTATAGACGATTACAAGCCTTTTTAAAAAAAAAAAAAAATTAGATATCTCTCCCAGAGAGAACATTAAAGCTTATTGACTTATTAAATAGTCTTCTAATTGATCTTTTTTTAATATCTGTGAGTGTATAGACTAGTTTACAAACACTTTGACTAATCTCACAAAGCAGCGACTTGACCCTATAATATTTGGTATCGAAAATATATATTTTTAAATAATTTAGGAATTAAAATTGGGAAATTGAAAAAAATGGTGGTGTCCCGAGTTAGCCAAGGGAATTAGATGCCGTTTTGATGGGGAGAAAGCGAATCTAATTCCCAATCACAAAGTTGATGGGTAGGTGAGATTCTTATTTATGATAACAAAAATTCTGTCCAATAATCAAATTCCAATCAACGAAAATTATTTTATAGGTCTCTTTTTGGGTTGATTATATAATATTAGTTTTCGTACTATTTTATTACTTTTTTTATTTGGTTAATTTTGGAACTCATGATTCAACTTTTGTCTATTTAATCTATATACTTTTAAAAAGTAGCTATCTCATTTTTTCACCGTAATTATAACACGATACCATAGATCAAAATAGTATTTAGGCTTAAATTTCCTTATGAAGTTGGTTATGGTATTATTAATAACTTTTAAAGGCGCTACAACGAGCATAGTTTGTCGGTAATTGGCATATATGACACCCACAATTTTATCCAAAATTCCAAAAGATTAAAAATCAAATTGAGAATTACTTCAAAGATTAAAATGCATTTGATTAGTATGTTTTCAAATATGTGTTTGGTACAAAATTTGGAAATTGAACCTCAAGTTACAAAATTGTTCAATGTGTATTTCACAACTAATCTAGTTTCCAGCTAAATATTTATTCCAATCTAAAATATTATTAATTAATTTATTAGTATCAACATTTTTTTATATCTAGTATTAACATATATATCATAAATTTTTTATAGTCATTATTTTATAATATTATATAAATTGGTTGAAAAACACTTTTGGTCCCTCTACTTTTGTTGGAATAACGATTTAGTTCTTAAATTTTCAAAAATAACGAAATTTAAACTTGTAACGATTTAGTCTTTATTGTGAATTTTTTTTATTAAATTCTTATATATGTAGATCGATAAACTGATGAATGATTAAATTTATTTATAAACTACAAAAAAAAAATCTTTATATAATAAAAATTGACGCTCAATTTTGATGAGAATTTTCTTGGTAGGTACTAAATTATTACAAAATTTAAACTATAGAATTGAATTGTTATTGAAAGACTCAATTGTTACCAACATGATGATTGATAGTATTGAATAGTTACAATTCTTTTCAAAAACAAAAAACAAAAAATATTTAAATCTCCATAGTTTAAAATTTAGTGCGTGAATATTGATAGTATTGAATAGTTAATCGTTTTTTACTTTATACAAAATTTATGAATTTAGTCCTCCAATTTTAATAGGTAACGATTAATTCTCTTCCTTCTAGGTTTTTCGTTACTTTTACAACGACCGAATATATTTTTTTGACCTTTAATTATGTTGTACATATTTGAGTTCGAATCTCTCACCCTCGACCACCTATGTTTATTAAAAAAAAAATGTCTTGAAATATTTTAGGAAAAAAAAAGACGAAAGAAAAGAAAAAGAAGAGAGGAAGAAGCAGCCATTTGTTGTTCACACATTAAAAAAGAGAAAGGAAAAAAGAATGCAATCTTGTATCTCTCCTCCTCCGCGATTCAGCCCTCATCTCCACCGCCATCGCGGCACCGCCTCCGGTCATCGAGGCCTCCGGCGCCGCCGCCCTCCGCCCCCTGCCGCGGCGCTCAGGTACTGGAATTAGGCAACTCCTCCGTCCCGTTGTGTAATTTTTGGGGCTAATTTGGAAGAATTGAGGAGAAATTTCAAAATTGTGTCGCAGTTTGTGCGAGAATGGGCGTCTGGAATGCGTTCTTTTCGACATCGATGGAACGCTCTGCGATTCCGATCCTCTCCATTTCTCCGCCTTCCGTCAATGCCTTCTTCAGGTCCGCCGTCGCCCTCATTTTTATCTTTTAATTACTTTTTTCATGTTTTTATTTTGCCTAAATAATTAATATAATATACCCAATGCTCTTTAATCTTTTTGAATTCTCAATTTTGTTCATAATGTGATTGAAATTTTCAATTAGGAAGAAATGGATTTTATCTTAGTGATTTGTGAGTAGGATTTTGGTTTGAATAGGTTTGGTTTCGGGTATGTTAATGAATCGATGATATGTTAACTTTTTTTTCTTCTTTTGTTAAGGACCTAATTGAGAATTTTAATGTATTAACTTATTAAGGGAAAAAATACCATTGATGATTTAGTCTCTGAACATATATAGTTTAAAAATTATAACAATTTAGACGTGAAAAAATTTATTAAAATTAAGTGTCAAGTTTTATTATATAACAATTTAATTATTCTTCAATCACTATATATATAAGAATCTTAACAAAAAAAATTACACGACTAAATCGTTACAAACTTTAAATTATTACATTTTAAAATTTTTGAGACTAAATTATTAAAAAGTACAGAAATTAAATGGTTACAAACTGAATTTCAAGGACTAAATCGTTACAAACTAAAATTCATGAACTAAATGGTTATTTTAGCAATAGGGACCAAAAGTGATTTTTAACTGTACTAAGAGTAGAAATTGAGAAGTTTAAAAGATCAAGTACTCAATTAAAAAATGGACTGTCTCGTATATTTAGATTATTATTTTTAATTAGTGAAATAATGTTTTTAGGATTTTTTCTAAAGTGCTTTAAGAAACTTAAGTTTAACTTTTAACTTCTAATTTTATTAAATTTGTGAAATTAATAATAGTTTCAAAATTAAATTAGTAGTATGAGGAAAAAAAACATTATTCTAAACGTGACTATGCATTAACCTACTAAAAACTAATGCCACTATATAATAAAACAGGAATAATACTTGACGGCTAATTCACTTGTCAATATTTATTATATTCATTACACGTATCGCGGTTCAAAATTTGACAGATTTTTAATATCTTTAAAAAGCAAAAAAATATATCTCTTTTATTTTTCTATCTTTTTTTTTATTGGTAAAAAATTTAATAGTGGTCAATAATTGACGCTTAATTATTATTCATATAATAGAATCATAAAAACATTTAAAATCAGCAAACCACATTGTTGACGACGATTTTTGGTAGAGGGCCACGTGGTACTGGACAAGCAGTCCGACCTAGGATCCACTAGACCTGAAGCCAAAGAATTCGATGCCGGTACGATATCCTGCCTAGCCTAATATACTCCGACGATCAAGTATCGGAATATTAGTAGAAAAAAATACCTCAAGTGTTAGTGACAGGTTTTTCACTTACTTGGTGAGGATGGTGGTTCTTAACCAGGAAGGACAATAATTGGAGGTGACAGGGACGTTGCACACTATACGACTAGACAGAAGGAAATGCGGTTCCGACAGTAGCAGCCACCTGTGCCTCCTGGGTATGTTGCCTAGGGCTGCGGAATGTTCCCGTTATACCGACAGCGTGCATTGTCAGCTGTGGCCGTGTATGAGACGTAACCGTTTACAGTCATTCGTCCCCTCTCGAGCGGATGTGTTTCCTGCTCGACGATATCCTCTCTGAGAAGGTGGTTCTCCGTGGACCCAAACTTGTGGAGGAGCGGATGCGTGTCCTGTTTGGACACTACCCATAACACACATTTTTTTTTGTTGTGAACTATTTACAACAATAAACATCCCAAAAAAAATGTTGTTTATATACTTTTGTAAAAAATCTTCTTGTTAAAAATTTCCTTGATATCTAACAAAATAAGAACAATTATTTTGATGTAGGTTGGATTCAACAATGGAGTCCCAATCAATGAAGAATTCTTCGTAGAGAGCATAAGTGGGAGACACAATGAGGACCTTTGTGGCATTCTCCTACCAAATTGGGACCTACCCAAAGCTAGAAAGTTTCTTGAAGATAAAGAAGCCTATTTTTGCAGGTATTTAAACTTCATCCCCCATGGCGCTTATGAACGGAAATGAAGGAATGAGAATCATTTTCGCTCGTTTTTATTCTTGGGTATGTTTCTTTTTCTTACTAAAATTATATACGAAAATGTACGTTATAAAAAATTGACTGAATCAATACAATGTAACTACCATACCCATCCCACCATTACCCATTGAAAATGATCGTCTCTAGTTCGTTTAGCCATTCCCTTCAATCTCAATTTTTGGTCTATTTGATTTCAAAATATTCATTTTGATTCATGTAGCTTCAATTTTGGTTCATTTTAGATTATATACTTTCAAAATTATACTTTTAAAAGCAACCATTTGATACAAAATGTTAAAACAAAATTTATACACTACCTCGAAAACTATTTAATATAAATTTATGGTTACGTTTCAAACTTAGTGAGGGAAAAGTTAAATGAGATGAAAATAAAAATGGTGGAATACAATTTTAGTCTGTGAATTTAAGGATAGATCTATATTTGATCCCTAGTTTTTAAAAAGTAATAGTTTGGTTTCGACTTTTAGAAAATAGTTATAAAAGATTTTGAAGTAAAGATTGACGGCCAACTGTCACTTTTTGAAATTTATGATAACCTATCTTCAAACTTACAGATTGAAAATGTATTTTACCCGAAAAAAAACGAAATTAGAAGTATAAAACAGTACTAAAGTAAACAAAATTTAAAAGTATCGATACTCCTATCTAAACACATGGTGTCCACCAGACTGGCAGCAGAGGAGCTGGAAGCCATTGAAGGGCTGGAGAAGGTGTGCAAGTGGATAGAGGCGCGTGGGGTAAAACGCGCCGCCGTGACAAACGCCCCACGGCGGAACGCGGAGCTGATCCTGTCGATGTTGGGACTTGCAAATTTCTTTGAGGCGGTGGTTATAGGCAGCGAATGCCAGCGAGCAAAGCCATTTCCTGATCCCTACTTGAATGCTCTTCAAGAACTTGGAGCCTCCCCTCAAAATTCTTTTGTCTTTGAGGTAATTTATTTTTATTTTTTCTCACTTACTCTCAAATTTTATTAATTCAATAGTCTAGAAATATCGAGGTCTCAATTTTACGGATATATCAATGAAAATATAGATAAGATATCAATGTCGATAGATATTTCTAGAAAGGTTAAATCAATGTCGATGGATATTTCTAGAAAGGTTATAAGGTAAAAATATTTCAGTTAACAAATAAGTATTTAAGTTGTTCTAAACAAGTTAAAAATGATTATGATTAATATTAATATTATGTCTATATTGGTGATTTTTTTTTATACATTTAATATTTTATTGATTCTTTTAAATAATATGGAAATGTCGATTTACCTGTCATGTTGATGTTGAATCGATGGATATATGGAAATGTCGACATGTCGACGGATGTTTAATATTATACTCACTCTAACTATTTTTTCAAAATAAATAAATAATTAAAAACTAAAAAATTATGAGGGAGGTGAGTATTAAAGTAATGACCTTTAGAACGGTAATAAGTGCCTTAACGGATTGATTTCAAAATAGTAACTGCATGGAGTACTTGTCGGTGACAAACATACCCTCTCCACCTTTCACATTGATATGATATGATATTGTCCATTTTAGGCATAAATTCTGATTTTAGACTTTGTTTCAAAATGTCTCATACCAATAGAGATGTCTCTCGTTAATATATTCGTAATCTTCCTCTGATTTTCTCCTTATCTAGTCGATACAAGATTTTTTGGTCCCATTTCCGACCGGACTAAATTGATTATTTATTTATTTGGATGATTTTTGTGTTTGGGAATAGGACTCAGTATCAGGAGTGAAAGCAGGAGTGGGAGGTGGAATGAAAGTGGTGGGTGTGGGAAGAAGAAATCCTCAAGAGTTGCTGATGAAGGCTGGAGCCAGTTTTGTGATTAGGGATTTCAATGATCCACAACTATGGACCCACCTCAAACTCTTGGACCCAACTACTCTTTCAACTTAGATCCCACTTTTTTTTAGTTCAAGGAGAATAGTTTTTGGAGTAGAGATTCGAATATCTAATTTCCAGGTCAAAAAGATGTATGTTTTAATTAGTTGAGCTATGTTCAACTTGACAATTTGATCACGCTCCGTGTTCTTTATTTCATTACTTATTATCCATGTTCTTTGTATTCCTAGCCACATTCTTTTTTCTTTAATATATAGTGTTTCCAATAATGTAGCCTCAATTCAAGACTTAAATTTAACCCATATCGAACAGCTTTGAATATGAATGAGTTTCCAATAATGTAGCCTCAATTCAAGACTTAAATTTAACCCATATCGAACAACTTTGAATATGAATGAGTTGTGATATGAGCGTCCTCGATTTTAGTTAGATGTGAGTGACTTGGTGGTTTGGCGGGATTTTTTTTAGGGTTGTATGAGTACTTTTATTTCAATGAGTTTGACTTTTTTTTAGTTCAATAATACCGGGGTGAGGATTGAGATGCACTATAACCAGTTGGATGTTTTGGTGCATTGAATTTCGAATTTTCTGATCTACTCGATTTTAGATTTGGATGTTTTTTTTGTGGGTGTACTAATTTCATTTGTTGAAGCATTTTAAAAGTTGTAACTAAAATTACAATTAAACCTTTTTTTTAAGAAGTTATTAAAGTTGTAATTCTTCAGTTAAGTTCAATAAATAAATATAGGAGAGAGTCTGAATCTTCAACTCAAAAAAGATAACTGCTGTTTTAATTAGTTGAATTATACAACATTTTTCGTTATTACCGATGATATAACTATGCTAAAAAAAATACTAATCATATAACAAGATATAAACAAGGCTGAAAATTCCCCCCGAAATGTTTTTACCATATAGTTTTCGTACTTTAAGTATGCCCAAGTAGTTGTGTTGCATTCTTATACATCTTATTTGGAAGAAAAATGAGAAGAAAATGAAAAACAAAGAGAAAAAGTAAATTAGGAGTAATTTTCATGGGAACAATATTTATCACTATATAAATAAAGTATTTTTCAAGTAGTTAAAAAAAGAGAGAGAGAGAGAGAGACTATAATAAAATATTAAAAATAAAATGAGTTTTTTTTTTTTTTTAATCTATGAAAGTAGGACAATGGTAGTTGGATGAGGGTCAACTTTAATTTTTGGTTAGGTTACCAAGATTCTCATTTCACTAGAAAGATTTTTTGTTGTTGTCTTCCCACACCTTATGTACCTGAGAAGGGGATCTAGCTGTAATAACTCTAAATATTATATTGTTAAATTATTTGTATGTTTATTCTATTTTGATGTGTAAAGTTTTGTAAACTTTACTTTTTGTTTAAAAAATACCATGTAGTTTCGGTAGTTTCAATGCTACTATTTACCTTTTTATAAAAATTTTAGAAATACCCTTTGAGCAAACATTAGTTAATATTTTGAATGGAAAGTTAACATAGCGGAGTTTAGAATAACGCAACAATTAATGTGGAAACTTACTTGAATTTAGTTTGAAAAGACAGGGATGATTGCCGTGTCGTTCTAGATTATGTCGTGTCAATTATTTTTCATTCAAAATATATTAACGGATGTTTGCTAAAAGGATATATATTTTTTAAACATTTATGAATGGTTAAGGATAGTGTTAAAACTCTTGAAAATATAGGGGTATTTTTGAAACAAATGGCAAAGTTTAGGGGTTCTTGTTTTGTAATTTAGTATAGATTTTATTTTGGTCCCTAACCCACTACTACAAATCTGGGTTTTAACGTCCGATAAAAAAAATAAGAAGTAAACAATGTTGGACAAAAAAATAAGGAGGAAACAATGTCCGACATTATTTTTTAGTTTCAATGTCAGGTTTCGCCCGCCATTGTTATTCTACTTTTATTTTTTTAGTTTTAATGTCGGACATTATTTTTTTTAGTTTCAACATCGGGCCTGGCCCGCCATTGTTATTCTACTTTTTAGTTAGTTAATTGGTTGTACAAAGTTAGTTAATTGGTTGTACAAAGTTATTGAGATTTGTGCATATATAAAGATTAAGAAAGGATGAAAGACCATTGGTTAGTCATATGAGCAACCAACAATTTTTTAATTAAATTATCAACCAAATGATGACGGGCATTGTCTGACATTGAAAACGGACATATGATGACAGACATTTAATGACCGTCATTGTAGGCTACAATAACAGTTAAATAGATGTCGGTCAGATCGTCATTGTAAGCTACAATGGCGGTCAGATACAATGTCGGGTCGTGCCTGACATTAAAGAACGTTCGACATAAGAAGTTACAATAACACTTGAAACAATTCGGGCATTATCTTTTTAGTTTTAATGTCAGGCCTCGCCCGCGATTGTTATTCTTTTTTATTTTTTTAGTTTTAATGTTGGACATTTTTTTTTTAGTTTCAATGTCAAGCCTCGCTTGCCATTGTTATTCTACTTTTAGTTAGTTAATTGGTTGCACAGAATTGTTGAGATTTGTACATATATAAAGGTTAAGAAATGACAAAAGACCGTTGGTTAGCCATATGAGCAACCAACAATTTACAATTTTTTTAATTAAATTATCAACCAAATGATGACGGGCATTGCCTAACATAAACAGACATAAAATGACGGACATTGCATGACATTGAAAACTGACATATGATGACGGACATTTAATGACCGTCGTCGTAGGCTACAATAATAGTTGAATAGATGTTGGTCTTTTGACCGATATCATAAGCGATCATCATTGTAGGCTACAATGACGGTCGTTTACAATGTCAGACCGTGCCTAACATTAAAGAACGCTAGAGGTAAAAAGTTACAATAACACTCGAACCCTTTAATGTCGCGTCACGCCCGACATTAAAACCTATTTTTGTAGTAGTGAACTTTTCAAAGGTTAAAATTTAGTTTCTAAGTTTTCAAAAACAACAATTTTGATCATTGCTATTGTTTAGCGTCTCCTAATATCACCCCATTAAATACCTACCTCAACCAATCTATGAGGCTCTAATACCTATCCACGTCAACATACTAATAAATATATTCAAATTACATCATGCATGTGTCAAACAATTAATGATAAACTATTAGAGTGAGTTAAAATAAATTTTTTTTTTAAGTTCGAGTATCATAATAGACATTCTAAAAGTTCAAAGACCTTAACTTGTCGTGTAAAGACTAAAATATACCTATAGATTTAGAAGACTTGCATAGAAGAAATTTCTACATACATATTTTTTTTTAGTGGCTCCAATAACTCCAAATATTAATTAGTAGCCAAAAGATGCACTTCCATAAATTTCTGACATCAATATCATAATGGTGCTGTAAATAGGCTCAAGCAAAAATAAAAGAGGATGCAAATGCAAGGACAAATTTATAATGTAATATTAAAATATTATTAATTAAAAAATGGGGGAAAAAAGAGATATAGAAATTATTTAGTGCAATTTATTAATTGAAAAAAAAAGGACCATTATTTGTAGGTGATGGAATTTACTACCTGCCATTTTGTAAGGGGAGGGTGGTTGCCAACTCTTTGAAAATTGACAAAATACTTTTTAGTTTTTCTTTTCAAACTTCTTTTAAAAATTTTTATACAAAATAAATTTCTCGAATAATCTTCCTAAAGAATGAGTCATTTTCATTGTTAACGTACTTGTTATTATTAAGTCGGTCCATAATTAGAACTATAATGAAATTATAATCTTAAATCTAAAAGACAAATTCGACTAAGTAATTATTGGTTCTATGGAGAGTTGATCATTAAAGGGAGAGAGTTGACGAATTTAAAAAACCATTGAGAGTCAAAGTCTTTGAACCAAACTCAAAGGAAACAAAAAAAAAATGTCTACTAAATATTTCCATTCTTATTTTGTTTTAAGATGTCAACAATCAAATATTTTATTCTAGTCTTTAAAAATTTTAAATTAAAAAAAAACTATATTTTAGTCATTACAATTAATTTAAAAAATAATATTTAGCTCTCAATATGTATATTTAGGCCTTCCAATTTTAAAAATTAAGTTCAAAAACATTACTTTTTACTTGTGTATTCTTTTGTTTTGTTATATAATTTTTATAAACATTTTCAAAATGGAGGTTAAATTTTGAAAACTAAAAATATGCATAGTTTTCAAAATTTTGTTTTTGAAATTTGGACAAGAATTTAAATATATTTTGAGAGATGAAAAACTTACCAATGAAATTGTACAAAAACAAGCATAATTTTTCAAAACACAAAAATAAAAACAAAATAGTTATCAAACGACACCTTAATTATCGAGTAATTTTTTTAGTACAACGAATATGCAGATATAAAGGAATAGCTGACATCTAGCTATATATGAGATAAATAATTTTTCATAAATTATCTAATAAAAACTCGATGACCCAAAAATAAGTAACATCGAGTTTTTTTATTAGATAATTTATGAACATTAATTTATTATAGAAAAAAACACATAAATAAAGTTTGAATCCGCCGTTTTTTGTTCCCCAATTTTCAACCAAGTTCATATTTGAATTTGACCTAATCTTCTTTCCAAGTGGATTAAAACAATGGCATTACTTGTCCAAATGCAAAGTCAAGAGTCAAATAGCCATTTTAATATTAATGTTTAAACTTGTCGTTTATTTCTACTTTATTCTTTATTTCAAGAAAAAAAAATTCCAAAGACTTTTATATCCATAGAAAAATAGAATTTTTTATTTCTCACGTTTATTTATGAACATTATCGTTTCAATCTCGTTAGTTAGGATTCATTTGACAACGTTCTCATCTTTTGTTTTAAGTTTTTAAAAAGATTAGGCTTGTTGACTAATTATTTTCTTTATTTGGTAGTCCACTAATGTTTTTAAAATTCGGATTAGATTTTGAAATTTCGAAAAAATGAAATAGTTAAAAAAATATGGCACTATTTGGGTTTTTTTTTCTTTTAAAAAATCAAGTTTTAAAAGTTGTTTTTATAGATTAACATTTTTTAAAATAGTTTTTTTGTAATTTTTTATAATTATAGCAACCATTTGGAAAAGATTTCTTATGAATATGATCATACATGTTAAATTTAACAAAATATAAAAATAAAACACACCTAAATAGTAATAGGGTAAATTGCAAAAACCACCCCTGAAATATGGTAGTTGTTATAATTTAACTCTTAAACTTTCAATTGCAAACTCTAAACCCTCAAACTTTGATAAATGAAAAAATTAGACCCATAAACTTGCAATCGTAAAAATTAAAGCCCTGAACTCCCACCAGAGATAAAATTATTAAAAAAATAATGAAAATAAAAATAAAAAGGTGAAAGAAAAATCTAAGTCGAAATTTCGGACACATCAACGATCACGAACGAAATGTATGGGCACCAGTAACGATCTTCTTAGGGAGCGGGAGAGTCCAAGATTAGAAAATTCAATTCCAACGGTGAAATGCCCAACAAATCCCGAACTTGAAATGCCTAAAAAAAGGCCCGAATCCAAAATCAATTAGAAAACTAAAAAAATTTTATTTAAAAATAAGTAACTAATTGATAAAATAGAGGATGAAATAGAAAAAAATAAAAGAATTTTAGTCCCAAAAAATGGGTCGATGGATTGATTGAAGGTGACCAAGAGCTTGAATCTAATCGAAAAATCGAATTCCAAGTGTAAAACTATGATCCCAGTAAAACAAACCGGACAAAGATCGAAAATTTCCAACATTGAATTTTCCAAAAATGATACCCAAAATCGTGTGAGATGTTGAAATAAGAAAGGGAAGCCAGCGATGAAAAGGGAGTTATGGGAGAGGAGAATGAGGTTTTCTTCCGGCCAGATTTGGAGATGAAGAAGGCGAAGAAGGTTCCTTGACTTGGTGGTGGAACTGGTTAAGCATTATATGATACGTGGAGAAGAGATGTGAATAAGACACATCTTTTTTTTTTCTTCTTCAAATTGTAGGGTTTAATTTTTACACTTGAAAATTTAGGGATCTCATTTTTTCATTTATAAAAGTTTGAGGGTTGAATTTCTAAATTTGAAAGTTTAAGGGTTCAATTGTAACAACAATCTCATACTTCAGGGATTGTTTTTGCAATTTACCCGTAACAATATACCTCTCGTTTACCTTTCTAATATTTTGAAAAATTATTGGCCTCACAAGTTTCCAACGTAAGAATATATTTTATTTTTTGGAATACAAATTTATTTTTAAATATGACTTCTAAATAGACTCTATATTTTTGTTTTATAAAAAATATATGGGCCTTCATATATATTTTTAAAAACTTATTGATAAATATGACCATTCAAATAGATATAAGAATGGAAAGATGCTTCTAAATTTTAAATAATTGCCAAAAAAAAAAAAAGTTGAGTTTGTCTATTTAATAGATTTGAACAAATTTTGGAAACCTTAAAACAAACCCACCAACCATATTTCAAGGTTGCCCAATGTTTTAAAACATGAGTACAATAAAAGAACTATAAAGTGACTTAATTTTTATCATAATTAAAAAAATTAAAGAAAAAAAAACAATTTTTATCATAATTAAACCCCAATAATTTTTTATGCTATAATAACACTAATTAAATGACAAATAAAACCCTCCTACCTCAGTTCTCAAGGTTAAAATAATTTTTTGGTCACGGTACTTTCAACCTTGGTTTATTTTAGTCTATGTACTTTGAAAATGTTATTTTTATCTCTATATTGATAACTTTCGTTCATTTTAATTTCTATACTTCGAAAATGTTTATTTTGATCATTATACTTTTAAAGAGATCATTTTAGTTCATATTTGTAAAATTTTAACCCAAATTTTAAACCTAATAGAAATTAGTATAAAATAATGTTTGCATTTTAAGAAATATATTGATTGTAATATCGTATTGAAATTGTGATAGAAAAAATGAGATTAGAAATCAAAAGACCACAATGGTAACTTTTTAAAAGTGCAGAGACCAAAATGAACGCTTTGAAAGTATATGGACTAAAATGAATCAAAGTTGAAAATATAGGAACTAAAACGAACATTTTTATAATACATGTATCAAAATAAAGCAAAACTGAAAGTACAATGACCAAACTTTGTATTTTAACTTAAATTTTACTTCATAAATTTTTCTAAAACTATGTTTGAAGTCCAACTTTATGATAATGATTTTTTAAAAAACATTCCCACTTGCAATCTAGAGTGAAACAATAACAGTAGATGATCCTGCGACTTCAAATATGTAGACTAATGTATTAGCATGGGCGTGTATGGAAAACTACGTCGATTTATTGAGGTGGATATTTGGTGGGAGAAAATATAAATTGACGATAATGACAAAACATTTATTTTTAAAATGTTAAAAATTAAAATAGAAATTTGGACTTAGAGTGTAGCTAAACTATTTTGCAATTTAACTTTTTAAAATATCACATCAATTTTTTGGTTAAGAGTTTAGTGTGTAGAAATATGGTATGAAAATGGGAAAATAGCCAATAAAAATGGTAATCCTTTTGCATAGTATTCTGTAGGTGTCAACATTTTATCAATATTTCTAATTTTGACCATATTTCGATAAACTACAGTATTTGATATCTCTACTCCCACATTTCGTATTGATCTTTTTTTCTTTTTTGTAAGAAATGAAAAATGATATCTTTAAATATCTTCCAAAAGAGAAACTAAGATTTTGATTGGAGTTGTTGCCTTTTCAAGTCAATCAAATTCTAGCCCCCTCCCCCACAAAAAAAAAATAATAATAAATAAATAAATAAAATTAAGAGTCAACTCTATTCACCACCACAAGTCACAAGGATGTTCCTTTTTCCTTTTTTTTTTCTTTTGACAAAAAAAAAATCAATTCCCAATTTGGCAAATTTTCAAACAACTAACCATGAAATATAGTAGATAAGAGTCTAATATCCTAATAATAGAAACTAAAAGAATGATATTTCAATTGTGACAAAAAAAAAACCCATATATATCTTAAATTCTAAACATATTACTTTCCATTTTTTTTACATGAATTTTTGAAATAAAAAGATCTCTACATTCCTTTATATGCCCTCCATGGTCACTAAATTTCAAAGAAAAAAAAAGGCATGTTAAATATTTACAAGGCATCTTTGACAAATTCTTGGGATTTTTAATTACACCCAAATTAAGATGTGGCCATAAAATGATCAATGTAAAAATCTTGAAATACTATTGATGAAGTAGTCTTCCCAATACATAAGTGGTTGAAAAAGGATGAGTTGACATTGGATATAGCCATTTTTTTTCCTTTTGTTTGGGGAAAAAAATTTGAAAACAATTTTGTATTTTTGTTATCAAAACTTTTCAATTTCATGAGATTTTTTATTGCATAACTTGTCAAAATTAACATTTATGAAGAACAAAATAAATGAAAACAAAATTTAAAAAGATCGTAATCCAAATATATTTTCATTTGGTTAAAAGTACAAATTTGATCTATATGATTTGAGTTTAATTTTAATTTGGTATTATGATTTTAAAAGTTTATATTTGGTATCTACGGTTTGGTTAAATTTCTATAAATCGTTCCTAGATCTTTTTTGTCCACTTGAAAATCACCGTCTAATTTAGTCATTGTAGTTTTTTTTAGTACAACATGTGGATGTGGAGAGTAGAACTCACGATTTTTTGATCGGAAACAAGTGTTTTAACCAGTTGAGATATGCTCAGATCGGTTTGGTCATTAACTTTTAAAAAAGTGAAAATTTAGACACTTCATTTCATTTTTATCTCATTTCTTTTGGATCACAATTACACCGTGAAAATTCACTCATTAAATTTCTTGAACTGGAGCCATAAATTTGTATTAAAGAGCTTCGATGTTATATAAAATTTATTTTAAAATTTTGCAAATAGGAACTATATTAGTCCCCTCCTAAAAGTACTAGTCCAAAATATACGTTTTGAGGGGACAAAAATTAAAATAACCCAATGCAAAAAAAAAATTATAGACACTAAAATAATATTTAAGTTGATGTTAAAAAAATAATAATAATAAATAAAGGTTTATTGTTTTTTACAGTTTACCGGATCCAGGTGGATTTACTGTATCCAATGTAATTGGTGGGCGCGGGGCCCACACTATGTGCCGTCGTCTGTCTCACGTTCCCTTATATTTTATCGAAGATTCCAAATATTCTTTTAACCTTCAAATTCCACAAAACGCCAATAAATAATACAAGATAAGACAACATTTCTACAATTAATTTAATTCATATATATAATTAACAAAAAATCTTCTTCTTTTTAATATTTTTGTAACTTTTTTTAACTTATTTTCAAACTTAAACTAATGAGATGATGTGAAATTGTTCTATTTTCTTATGTGTTTGGTCGAATGGTAAAAATATGAATTTTAGGGTCGGTTTGATAATATTATATTTTTGTCTGTTTTTTGTTTTCTCCATTATAATAAATGAAAATAAAATTGAGATTGATGGTTGTTTCTTATTTCTAGTTTTTTATTATTATTATTTTCTGTTGTTAAAAAAATAAACAGAAACATGTTTGTTTTTGTTCTAAAAGTAAAAATTTATATGAAAATTAATTTTTGAAATTAAATATTCATAGTTGTATTTATTTTTTTAATATTTATTAGGCAAAAAGTATGAGTCTATTTAGTAACTTTTTTCCTTATCTTTTTATTTTACTCATAAAAATTCATTGAGTACACTAAAATTTTATATATAATATGTAAGCAAAAATTTTATTTGTTCAAAGGAGTTTCTGGTTTGTGTTTTTTTTTTACAAAAAAAAACAGTGATAAAAAAACAATGATTCAAATACTTAGTGAATTAAAGTGATTATTACCTTCTTTTAATGATATAATTTTTTTTACTACATATTATAAAAGGTTGTAAGTCAAGAATAATAAAATAAAATTTTTATTTTGTTTTGTTTAAATATAACTTGAAACAAGAAACATGATTTTGTTGTTTCTAAAATATCTACACAATTTTAGAACATTTATTAAAAATGGGTTTGTTTCAATTTTAAAGTAGACTGTGAATTAAATTACTTTTAAAAAAATGAGAACGAAAAAAAGAAAGATAATATAACTAGTAAGTATCCTTAATTTTCAAAAGTATAATAAAAAATAAAATCGTTATCGAATAGGATATGATTCATTTATTGCCTAATAAAAAAAATCTAGTGGGTTTTAAGAGAATTTAATTAGTTATTACATTTTCAACCAAATCCTTCTGCTAAAAAAACCCTAAATCCCTTTCTTTCCTATCTCTATCTAATTTATTATAATTTCAAGATATCAAAACACCTTTTAAAGGATTAAATAAATTGTTTAGTGTACTAAAAAAATAAATTGTTTATACATAATTGTTAGGAAAACAAAAAGTAAACTTAAATGCATCATGATTATGCAAGACTTAAATTTTTAGATCACAACAAATCGAAATAATGAGCAAAAGTAGAAAAGTTATCAACAAATAAATACTTTTAAATATGTTCATAAATAAAAGAAGAAACTCGCGAAAGGAATGTAGTAATGGCGATTCTTATTTATTTTTTTTTTTTTTCCATTTCAATCTTTCTATTTCAATGTGGCCTCTCAAATATCTTAACCTCAATTAAAAAATATATATATATATCTTCAAATAAAAATGAGCTTTTATACATATAAGATTTGAATTGATTCGTATATTATATGGACTAATTTTGTTTAGTATAACAATTTGGAGATATAAGGAATCAAACATTCGATTTCGGAGAAAATAATACATGTCAATTATTGTTGAGCTAGGTTTATGTGGGTTATATAAGGATAGCAACATAGCGGGACGGGGTTGGAGGGGCAATCCGGGGATTTTTTACCCATCCCCTTCCCCGAAATTCTGGGAGCGGGGCGTTATAAATATATGTTTTTTAATTTTTTTAATTAATTTTTTTATTACTCGTATTAGAAAAAAAGCAGCTAAAAAAACTATTAGCTTGAGTTTTTTTTAAGTATTTATAGAATTAATATATATTAATATTATTATATAAAAATAGAAAAACTGATAAAATATTAAGCGGGATGGGGCAGGGAGACCTCCTCCATTCCCACTGGAGATTCCGATTAGGATCCTCGGTTTGACCCGTCCTCGATCAAATCGGAGATTCCTCGACCCAATCGGATGGGGTACCGCAGGGATTGAGTCCCGCAGATTTTTTTGTCATCCCTAAGGTTATATAGTACAATTTTTAAACTAAAAATGAGATTTTTAAATAAATGAATAAACAATAAGTATAGTTTAATGGTAAAAAAAAATTCACTAGTGTACTAAAAAATGGGTCAAAAGCCAAACCGAACATAGCTCAAGTGGTTAAAACACCTCTCTCTGACCAAAAAGTCATGAGTTCGAACCCATCCCAAAATATTGTAAAAGAAAAAAAAAAGGGTAAAAAATTTACTTTACCCTCTCAAAAATGGTAGGTTTCAATCTATATATATTTTTTAATCTTATTTTCTAGAATCAATATTGTGTAACTTATCTTAATTAGATCTCTATAACTAGATTTGTTATCTGAGCTACATTTACCCATTTATTCCTTTATTGAATTAAAATAAATAAAACAATTCCAAACAATCTTATAAGTTGCAAATTTATTCTTATCATACTCGTCTATACATGCAAAATAATTTTAAATCACATTTTGATCAGCGAACTTTGAGTTTGCTCCATTATCGTCTCTAAATTTTTAAGATGTCCATTAGCCTATAAACAAAAACAATTGTTTTAGTTCTTAATTTAATTTTTATCACTAACAACAACCACACTTAGTATATACTTCAACCAATTCGAATAGCTTCAAATACAAATCTAAGTTTGCACATTACATCGCATAGTCGAAACCATATATTAAAACAACGATGCAAAATTATTAAGCAACAAAATAGTTATTTTTTGAAAATTTCACAAACAAAATGAGATTTATATTATGCTAAATTACTTTAAATGCCCTCCTCATTCATTTTTTTTTTCCATAAATACACACACATATTAATTGCATAAGCTATCACCCCAGCCTCCAAAAAGCAAAAGTGTAAATACCTCACTTCATAGAAGGGAAAAATGGCAACTGAACAATTCTTTACAACAGGAAAAAAAAAAAAAAAAAGAAGAAGAAAAATTACAAGTTTTGCCCTTGCATTTTTTAAAAAAAAAAATATATAATAAGTCTTAATAGGTTAATATTGGTCCACAAACTTCCAATTTTATGTTAGTTAGGTCTTTTAAGTTTTTATTTTGGGTCGAATTGTCAACATTTAAAAAAAAAAAAAATTCACATACCCATTAGAAATATTAAAGTTTGGATTGGATTTGCACACAAAATTCAATTTTACGTGGAATAGTTATGTTAATTTTAAGAAAAGTTGAATATGTCAGATACAAAATTAAAAGTTTAAGGATTTATTAAACACAAAATTGAAAATTCAAAGACTTAAAATATTAAATTTTTTAAAGTTCAAATTTGATTTTAATTCTCTTAATCCCAAACTTCCATCGAGTTTCATTTTGGTTCCTATAGTTAGGATAATTTCAAATAAATTCATATAGTTTGGTTAAATTTCACAAATTGTCCCTAAACCAGGTTCAAAAAAATCTATCTACTTCCTTCTAATTTTTCCCTAAGCCTAAACTCCTCAATTACAATTAGCTAACATAGTTATCCAAATATTGAAAGGACAATTACCAAATAGAAACAAAACATAAACTATAGAAATTACTTTCGTAGAAATATCGATAAGATGAATACTTATGTAAAAGTTAGAGAAATTAAAAAATCTTAAAAGTTATTTAAATTAACAAATAAACATTCTTTTTATTTCTAAATAAATTAAAAATAATTAATATTAATATTATCTATATATTAGTGACATTTTGTTGATATTTTTCATATTTGTTTATTTTTTCTAATATGATAGAAATGTCGATCTATCCCTCGTATCGATGTTGAACCTATGAATACATGAAAATTGAATATGTCGACGAATATTTAATACTGTGAAACAACCCACCCAGAGAACTAATTTATAATTTAAACCAAAAAAAAAAATCGTATGAACTTTAAATTTGAAAAAAAGTAAAAAGAAAAAGTAAATTATTATTTTAAGAAGAAGAAATAAAGAGGAAAAAATATATTACCCACTGGAGGTCTCTCTCAGTGGCATATGATAAGAGTGATATTACCTTTTTATTCCTCTTGGAGACAAGCGAAGAACGACAAATCTTCTCCTTTTCAATCTACTCAGATCTCTCAGTTTCAATTTCAATTTCAATTTCAATTTCATTCTCTCCTCAAAAATGTCTCTCCAAATCTTCAATCCTCCTTCTTCCTCCTCCTCCTCATAATCTGCTTCCCGATTCCGATTTTGATTTCGATTTTCGAATCGATTTCCTCTTTGATTTGATTTTCTCGATTCAATGAGGTGCAAGAAGCATCTCTCCGACGCCACCAGCGCCGTCGGCGTCTGCGCCACCTGTCTCCGGGAGCGCCTCCTCTCTCTCATGGCGGCTCAGGCCAGGGCCGAGGCTCTAGCGCAGGTTCATGAACTGCACCTCTCTCGCCTCCGTTGCGAAGATCTTCCGAGGAAATCCGATCCTCATCCTCATCCTCCTCCTCCGCCGCTGCTGTTTCCGCGCTCTGTTTCGCCCTACGTCTCGCGCCGGAAGGTCGAGGACTCGTCGTGGAACTTTCCGAGTCCGTTGGATGATCGCCACCGCCGATTCCACCACCGCTTCTACAGTACTCCGCAGGTCGGTCCTACTTACTGCGGCGGCGGTAATGGTAATACTGCTTCTTTTGTTACTACCGGCTCTGTTTCTAGGAAACAGAGGAGTAGGTTTTCGCTCTGGTCTAGTCTTTTCAGGTCCAGATCCGAGAAATTGGATTCGGTTCCTCGAGATTCTTCATGCGAACCTGCCTCCTCCTCCTCCGCCGCCGCCACCGCCGCGTATTCGTCTTCGTCTTGGCTGTCGTCAATGTTCTCCGGCCGGAAGAAGAAGCAATCGAAGTTTTGCGCGATTGAAGCCTCTGTAGATGCAATCGATCAGAGGAAGAAGAAGCAATCGAAGTATTTCTTCTCGCGAGGAATGTCGCCTGCGGGAGGAGCGAACGAGGCCGCCGCGGAGGGAGATTACGATGATCGCCGCGACGGATCTCCTCCGGCGAGCGGCTACTCCTCCGAGTCATCGAAGTGGAAACCGTCTCCGGCGGCGTCTCACGGATCGACGGCGAGGCGAGGGCGGCAAGGACTGAGTCGGAACGTTTCAGGTCTGGCGTTTTGCTTGAGTCCACTGGTGAGAGCGAGCCCTAACCACCGGCACTGGAGCCAGAAAGGACTGCCGCCGGAATTGGCGTATTCCGGCGAAGTTAGGGTTCAGACCAAGCCTCATCTCTCCGAGGCGGCGTCGTTTTGCGCGAACCGGTCTCGGAAACTCGCGGATTTCGGAAGAGGCAATGCCAACCGTTGATTTTGAAGACCGTTGACATTCAAACAGACGGTGCTGATTTCATCGCTCACAAAAACTTCTCAACAAGTACGGTTTTGCCCTCACTCCCTCTCCCACCAAATTGTTTATTACTACTAATCTTCAGCTCATTCCTCACTGTAAAGGCTGGGGAAAAAAACTTAAATCAAAGGGTCAAAATAGGTAAAAAAAAAAGAAAGAAATTAATTATTTGTTATTTCTATATACTAATTAATTAATGTTCATTACACAGAAATGAGAATTAGTTTTCGGTTTATATTTGGATTTGGATATGGGTTTTTCAAATTTGGAATCTGGTTTTTTCTTTTTCTTTTTAATAAATTATAATGTATTTAGTGGAAGATATTTAATTTAAATAATGAAAAATAAATGCTTCTTGCCAAATGGGTTGTGGTTCGGTCCGGTGGTTGAAGATTTGATCTAGTGGATGCGGCGGCTCCACGTGTACGGTTATAAAAACCACAAATATACTTATTTATCGCCGTGAAATTTATTCCTATATATTTTTGGATTTATTTATTTTCTCCCAACCTTCGACGGATGAATTACGAAAATCAATTGGATAGTGTAAATATATATATATATATATCATTGTCATTTGTCAGTAGAATCTATTTGGTTAAATTATACCTCTATCTCTTTACTTTTATGAATTTTGGTTTTGTATTTTACAGTTTTTTGTTTCCATTCTTGTTTTTTAATTGTCAGATTCCCACACAATGAGTGTAAAAAAAATTGTTAAATTTCTTTTTTTTTTTTGGGTTTATGTTTTAACTTTATTTTTAAATTTTAGTTCATATGCTTTTAAAATTTTTATTATCATCACGGTGGTGAGAACTAATAAAAATATGATGCAACAAGTCATTGCGACGGTAATCAACTAGAAGTCACGATAATCCAACAAGTTTGATTGGTTGTAATTTAAAGTAGGATTAGTTTTGTTCGTAGTCTCCTATTGGAGATCTTTTTGAAAAGCAATTCACATTGTCGAATCGTCGAATCAAATTGGCGTAAGAAAAATTTTCAGTTATATTTAATATCGCTCATTAATAACGTAAAAGGTATGGAGACCAAAATCCGGGTTAGTTTTTATGGTATCTCCTTCGTTTTCATTTTCAACCTTAGAAGATTTTTTTTTTCTTTAATTCATATTATGATGTTACTAGACAATTCAATGCACATAATAAATTCATAAAGATGGAGTCAAATTGCTACACTTGCAATGTTCACATTACTATACTAATACAAGTCCAAAGGTAAGAGTTTAAAGTCTAAATTGTTGCAACTCCAATAATTACGATAGCAAATTGAACGTTCCATCAAAAATCAAGTAGAAATGTCAACACGACCATAGTTTAGTGGTTAAGACATCTATACTTTCTCTATAAGTTTAATTCTCTTCTAGATATTCGTGATGTGATATTTTAAAATTTTTTAAAAATGAAGTGTCAATCTTAATATAATTCAAATAGTCTGTCTCTTCCTATAAATAATAGATTTAAATCTATTTTCCCTAATTTGTAATGTAATATTATCTCAAACTTACCTCCTACGAGGAGAAACATTAATGTCTAAACAATTGAGTTATATCCATGGTAATTTTATTTTAGTCGTTAAACTTTCCAACATTTGATTTTGATCCTTTTTCTCAATAAAAGAAAAAAATATATTTTATTTTGCTTAATTTTAATACTAGAACCTTTTAAATCTTAACCCACCGTACAAATTGTCGAGTCCAACCAATGATTGTACAAAGAGCCTAAGATACAGTGCCCCAATCTACGGTTTAAATTTAAAAAAACAAGAAACAAAAAATGGTTACATTCCGTCTCTTTTTTCAATAAAAAATAAAAAAAAACAAGAAACAGTTATCAAATGAATAATGTAGGTTCAAATCTACTGTACTCTCGTTTTTACGACCAGACAGGTCTGTAGGGGACGAGATGCGGCGGCGGAGAGGGAGGAACGACCGCGTCGGTGGGACCAAAATCTTGTCCATCAACGGTCAGAAAAAGGTGAAAAGAGAGACGACGGTGGTGTTTCTAGAAAATGGAGCTGAACTTAGTACCATCCAATCCAATGTCCTTTATTTTTGGAATCTCCCAATTCGTTTCACTTTTTTTCTCCTTTTTTCTCATCTGTCTGATTTTGCCTTGGATTTTAGCAAAGATTCAATTGCTGTTGCACTTTTTTTAAGAAGGGAAAAAAAAAAAAATCTCCCTAAGTTTTTGGATTTCCTTTTAAAGAAAAAATTGAAGGGAAACTTATGAAGTAGTAGATATGATGGATCTATAGGAACTTAGAAATTATTACAAGTAGTTGTTATTGTTTGCTGACCTCTCTTAGTCGATGGATGTATGTTTCGAGAGAAGTCGAAAAATATGTATCATTGCTTGTTAAACGTTCAAAATATTTACCGAAATTGATGGGTTTTCGAAGATAAACCATATGGTTACTAGATTTGGATTGAAATTGGTGGATTTAATGAGATTTAATATAATGACTGCTAATTGATTTGATGGTTTGGTTATGTGTATTGGAGCTTGATTTTTTTGTTGAAATTAGCGGGTAAAAGTAGGAATACCTATTAAATTTTGATGAAATTAAAACTTTAGGATAAAAATCGACACACATTAAAAAACTAAGAGGTGAAATTTAAATTTCTCCGAATAATTATTTGTTGAGTTCAACAACAAGTAGGGGTGAGGATTCGAACATTTGCCTTCAGGTTAGCTTGTGTTCAACGACTAAGATAGATTAGTCGAATGTTCAGTCTCACAATATTTGTTTTTTTTTTAACAAATTGTATTTGTTGTAAAATAAGAAAAATAATATTTAAAATTTTAGAGGTTACCATAGAGACGAAAATGAAATAAAAATATAAAAATTAACAGACTAAAATAGGATTTAAATTTGAAATTATCAACGTTCAAAAATTCAAATATAATTGAATATTACAAGAAGAATAACTTTGTGAACTTTGCCCTTTTTTCATTCAAATGTTTCATATGGTTCAAAAATTACAACACCACCTTTTTCCCAACTTTAACTGAAACTTCAAAGAAAAAAAAAATCAAACAAATTTTCTCTTTTATTTGAACTTAAAAAACAATAATAAAATTATGTTCAATTCTGAACCCTTTTCTTGGTTTTCTCATCTGAGAAAATCAGTTTCTTTTCTTTTCTTTCATTTTCCTTTTACCTTTTGAGCGGTTTGTGATTTAACTTAAAAGTCACTCTAAAAAAAAATATATTGTTTATTGTAAATCTAGTTCTTAAAACTTTTATTTTCTAAAAAAATCTCTCTAAGTTTTAAATTTTTTTAGATTAAATTAAAAATCTAGTTTTAACTTTGAAAGCGTTTTTCTAAACTTTCAATTTTGTCTCAATAGATTCTATATCTATTTTACTTTTTTTTTTAATTTACGAATTTATTATAAATAGAATTGAACTTACCTCACATCATTCTAAATTTTCAATTTTGTGTCTAATAAATCTGTGTGACTTTAAAAAAAATCTAATATATCAAAGATATTAGAAACAAAATTAAAAGTTTATAAATTTATTATACACTTTTGTTCAATAACTCATCATACATGAACCAATCGATAGTTTAGAGATCAAACTTGTAACGTAACATTTTTTATTAAGTAAATCCACCCTATTAACTTGATTAATGTAACGCCAACGTAGTATGTCTATTTATCAAACTATTTGTCACGTCACAAAAAAAATTTATTTGATAGACACATACCCAAAGTTTCAAATATTGGCGTCGATAAAATTGTCCTGGTCTCAATTTTACTAAAATGTCCATGTCGAGAGATAAAGATATTTCAAGATGACTGGCACCTCTCCAAAATTTTCTTCTTTTTTCTTTTTCTTTTGTCTCTCTCTAAACTCTCTCTCTCTTGTTTCTCTGTTTGGTAGAGAATGAGAAACAGTAAACCCAGTTGTCAAAATTCATAATGGATGGTTTTGAAGAAGTTTGGAAGAACATATAGAGAGAGAGAGAGAGAGAGAAGTGGGAGATAATGGAAGCCATGTGAGAATTGAATATAAGAATTGAAGTTGGACAGATTTCTACCACATTCAATAACAAAACCCTTCTCTCTCTCTTTCAACAAATGCTTTTTTTTTTTTTTTTTTTGCTTTCCTGATCTTTAATGTGTAATATTGTTCAAACCCTCATTATGATTTTGTATACTCAAAACCCATCTATTTATTGTGAGCAACTTCTAACACCTACCCCAAATTTTTTTTTAATTTCTTGCCTTCTTTGCAAAAAGAATTCTAGAATATGGTTAGTAGACGAGTTTTTTTACCTGTTACTTTCTCGTTTATTGTTTTTTCAAAAAATAAGCATTTGGTAAGCTGTTCATGTTTCTCATTTTTTATTTTCGAGAGACGTTTCCAACATCAAAATCAATTTGTTTTTAATTTCTAGTTTTTTTTCCAAGATATAAGTAAAAAAAATAAAAATGAGATAAAAATTTTGAATATTTTAATTTTAAAAAATTAATTTTCATTGTTTTATACAAGAAAAAACAAGAGAAGCAAGGAACGAGAATGTTACAAAATGGTCGATCCTTATCTTTTGAACAATATATTTTACTTTATACAAATCAATATAGGAGTCGATCGGATTCTATCTCTTTCAAAATCACCCATTTATAAATAGCAATTTCAACGTACGCAAAGTTTTTATCAGTTATTTGATCATAATTTTCAATATCATTTTTTCAAAAACATGAACTACTCAATTGTTTCCAAATCAAACAAAAAAAAAATCCATCATTTTTCACATAAAATTTCAACAACGTTATTTGCATTTACATTATATATATATATATATATATATATATATATATATATATATGATGTTTAAATAGTGGATCCATCAAAATAATTATTGAGTGTAAGATACGGATACGGCGTCGTCTATGTAAAGCAAACCCAATAAGAAATTGCCAAGTGTGATTTTGCTTTTTTTCCCCTTTTTTAAAGTGGGTAGATTTGGCATCATTTACATTTTGAAAATGAACCAAAAATTTTTTTTAATTTTATATATATATTTTTTAATTGTTGGGTATGATTCAATTTTCTTTTAGATGTGGAACCCATAGAACTTAGGTCTTGTTTGTATTTATTATTGGCATTTGATGCCCTGTGTTACCTACTTCCACTTAGGGTAAGACCGTGCTTTATCTCGTTCATATTTTATATTTAAAAAATTCACTTGAATTCCATCATTGGATTATTCTTTGTATCTTTTAAACTCGAGATTTTAATGAGGTCGTCATTCGACTTAGCTGCAAGAACAACTCTAATATTTACTGAGAAAATCATGGACGATTTCAAAATCGTAAGACTTCAGGAAGCATAACCATTAAATATTTAATATGGAATATGTTGTCAATTTGTAGTTAGATTTTAATTGAGTTTCTTTTGGTACCAAATTATATCTCCCTTTTTATTATGTTGATTTTGTTTTATTATTTCCTAGCAAACCAATTTCATTTTGAGATATTAATTGAGACATTTATTATAGATAATTTTTTTAAAAAATATATTTTCCAATGTAATTATATTTGATCATTACACACAATTTTCTCTATTATTCGATAAATCAAAATTTCGAACTAATCAATTTTTTTCGAATTTCCCCGATTTTTTTTCTCCAGTTTTCCATTTATTGATTTTCATCTTCATCAATTTGTCTACACCGACTACATATTTTCCTTCATTGCAACAATATAAACTCAAGAAATGAGTATATTTATTCATTTCCATTTATTTGAAGCAGTATGCAGTAAATTTACGCTTTTTTTTTGTGATTTTTTTTAACATAATGGAGAGGAAGTTTTGAAAAAATTAGAAAATCAATGCAAAACTGTTTTACGAAAATTTTATATTTTGGGAATATTTTTCTTAAATATCTAATTATGGGCAAAATGATAAATTGATAGTCAAATGAATTGGGTATATAATTGGGCCACATTATGATTTAAGTTGTAACAAGTCCAACAATCTTAAATATTAAAAGGAGAAAAAAAATTCAGAGAAGTAATATTTAAAGCTTAGTGAATCCAGTGAAAGTTGAAGGCTTCTAAGAAGAAGGTACGGAAGTCGGGAAAACAACCGAATACGATAACGAGACTATTCACAGTGGAACACGAAGAATCACAGTCGACTTAACTTGAACTATTGAGTCATTAGCTGCCTTTAGAGCTGGGATAAGTAGTCGACCCTGTTCTGAGCCCATGGGAGAAGACTGGGTAAAAGAAGTTTTTAGCCCTTGCTTGTTCAGTGCTATTTTCCGATCATGATTATCAAACAAAACTTGCCATAGAGTAGGAACAAGAAAATGTTCAAGGTCGTTCTATTTCAATAAGGCCATACCCTAAGCAAACTCTCCTATCTACTCTTTTTGTGTAGTTGAGATCTTATATTATCTCTCACTCGAGCTGACTAAAATTTTCAATCCAATAGCAATTTGTCACGTCACGAACTTCTACTTCCCGAACGAAACGACATTCCTTCTCCCTTCAAGCAATAAAGCAATTATTAATACAACCAAAAAAAAAAAAAAAACTTCAACAGTAGTTAAAGTGTATTCCAAGTTCCTACAATGACTCCAAAATACACAAATTGTTTCATCATCTATACCATTTTCGCTCGCTCACGATCGTCAACCTGGTCGGCTGTTGCCAACTTAAAAGGCCACAAGTTCATAATTTTTCATATTGCCATGAATGGAGCTAAGTAAATTATTGGACATCATGGATACAATAGAGTAATTCAAGAATCAAGACTAACCTATTTACTTACATAGGTTTTATCCAAATGAATGACCTAATGTAAGAATAAACTTAAACCAAATACATGCTGTGACATACCTGTGTACCGAGACGACTTCGTGCCCGGCTTCGCCTTTATGGAATTTGTTGAGTAAGATTATTGTAAAAAAATGAGACTTCAGATGAATCTGTGCTCCTAAGCTATATGCAGTTTACATCGGATGGTCCATCAACAAGGGGACCTTTCGTCGCAGGGTTCGTCGGTTTTGTTTCGCCTTCTTTGTGCCTTGGATTCGTCCATATAGTTTTGGTATAAATAAGATGCAAAGCCCCATAAGGCGAGAAGCAAGGCAATGATCTTCACACCATTCATCTTGTCATGGAAAACTACAAGTGCAGCTAAGGGTGTAATGGCTAAGGAGACGGTACTGATTGCATTGGAGAAGAGGGAAGAGACGATGAAAATCAATCCAACGACGCCAACCGAACATGTCTGCCAAGCCACAGCCGTTCCCACCAAAGTCAACACATATGAAACTCTTCCCTTACCATAACCTGCCATCTCCCCAGGCAAACTCCTCCATTCACCGCTAGCGAAAAGGGCAACAACCGAAACACAAGTGGCGACCAAGGATGTATAGATTTGCATCTCCAAGACCACAGAAAAGGTCTCCCTCTTCAGAACCTTTTGAAAGGAAAGCTGCATAAGAGAAAGCAGCAAAGAATACAATGCTGAAGCTCCCAGGGCACAAATGAATCCAATGAAATATTTCGACTTCGACACTCCAGCAGGTCGTTCAGAATCGTCGTTGACAGCCAAAAGTGCAGAAGACAAGGAGAGGATAATCACAGAATTCGAAATCAAAATTGTGAACTTCTGAGAGTTGATGAAGTAGGAGAAAACTGCATTGAAAGCTAATTGGCTAGCACAAACAAGTGAGTAAGTGGAGGCAGAAAGGTATAAGAGCCCAGTTGAGTACATCCAGTTATCTAGAGCTATAAGCGATCCAAGCGAAAAATAGACCAAGCAGAGTATTAGAATCGAAGGCGGGATAATGGACGCCGAAGGCGAAGTGCCCTTGGTGGAATGGGAAAGAAAGAGCGGGATAAAAAGAATTGGGAATGCAGCAGTTTGAACAACGGTTGCCATCCATTTACTGTTTCCACCCTGATCATAGTAAAATCTTCCAAGTAAAACAGCAGCAGCTTGACCAACAATCAGGAAAAAGATGTTGAGTGCCACCAAGAACCACCATTGCCAGCGTTTTAGATTAGCTAAAGGCAATTCATCACCAGAAGCTCCCTCTTTATCCAATATTGGTTGTTGGTTGTCTGTTATTTGATATAAAACAAAACTTAGTCCAAGAAAGGGGGGAAAAGTCACAAAAAGAAACTAGGTTGGCTTTTAAATGGAAAAAAAAAAGTCGTTAAGGCACTATTTTAAGCTTAACTAATGACATAAAAGTCTAAGGAAGAAGATAGTGTTGATAAAGTGCAACTATTTCAAGGAAAGATAATTACTGAGGCAGAATGGGAGAGATTAAAAAGTTCTCAACACTTTTTCACATGAAGGTAATGGGAACTTTAGGAGATTAAAATCTTAAAACTTTTCATAAAGAAGAGAAGGATTTTCAGTAGAATGTATGGAATTGTTCCTTACAGGTAATTTAGAACCCAAAATGTACTGCATTAAGGCCATGGAACTGTGAAAAACCATACAAAATACAGAACAAATCATCTGAACATCTATCATAAAAACAAAAAAAAAAATCCAGTCAGAACCTATTTCTCAGATAGGAGAGTCAACATATTGCCATCGACTCCACAAGCGTGAATTTGGGATGACTTTTGAAAAATGTGTTTTCGATTAAAAATACTTCTTCTATAAATACTTTTGGAAGAAACTCTAATTAAGTGTTTCTCCTACCAGCATTTAAGCCTTTTAGTGTCTTTAAAATTTTCAAAACCACTCCTTGATTATCTAACCAAACACTATGAAAATTTCGAGAAGTTATATTAATGGGCTAAAAATACTCTTTATCATCCTAAACATCCTCCCAAACTCACCCTAAATTTAACATATAAACAAACAAAACAAACTGAAAGGCAAAGAAACGAGTCTACCGCTCCTAACTTTAAACTCCATTGTAGTCCCTTGCCTAGAATATTAAATCTTACAAATTACCAAACAACTAAATATTACAAGGTGAGACAGTTGTCCCATAGATTAGTCAAGGTGTGCATAAACTAACCCGAATACTTGCAAATATCAATAAGAAAAAAGATATCACTCCTAACTACTCAAACCCAATAATCCAAGCCTAGCTCAATGGATAAAGCACCTATCACCTTCCCTAAGATCCAAGTTCCAATTCCTCCACGCATTTGTTGAACCCCAAAAAGGGAAAACTACTCAGACCCACCCACAATCCCTAATTTAACAGTAAGCCATGAAAGTGAAGAACTCATAAAAAAATCACCAGACAGAAACAGGAAAAAACGAAATCGAAGCTTGAGAATTCCCCTAGCGATGATTCTAAGAAAACCCAACAATGAAAAACGAAATTCCTAGGGTCTAAACCATAACTAAACAAGGATTTTACTGATTCAAACAATGGGAAAATTCGAGAGATAGAGAAAGAGGGAGAGACCTGCCATGGTGCTGAAATCTGAAGCTCTGTCTCTGAAAGAAAACAATCGGAAACAGTGAGTAGAGAATTAGAGAAAAAGGGATTTTGATTTCTGATGTCACGGAAGCCATCTTTTTACTTTTAAGAGAAAAGTTTAATTTTTTTTATCTTAAATTTGGTTTTATCATTAATTAATTATGCTTACATGGGACTCTCTTAAAAGGCGCCACGTGTGCAACGGCAGCCATGGCATCAACTTCAAGCAATCAAATGTTTCAAATCCACTTTGCGATTAATTTTAAAATTGTTGTGAATTTATTCAAGATTAAATACAAAGTTTGGTTTCTTAAAAGTTCATGATATTATTTTAATGTAAATATGGTATTACCAAGCAATTCGAGAGACTGAGCACGAGATTGAGAGGTCAAGAGAGTAAAAGGATAAGCAATTTGAGTAAAAGATTTCTTATTAGTGTTAAACTTAACGAGCAAAGACTGATAGACACAAACTTATAAAAACTTCAGAAAATTATGAGAAACATTTTAAACTTAAAATACTAAATAAACACAATCTTAAATAATAATATAAATTACTTGATATCATTGGTCATTCGTCTCATTTTTTAATCTTTTTTAAAAATAAAATCACCACAGTTTTTTTAATACAACAGGGTGGGAGATCAAATGTATATGTCAATTATCGTTGAATTATACTCGTTTTGGCAAATCACCATAGCTTTAATGTTTTATAATGGAAGGATAAGATTAAACTAAATCAATACATTAAGATAAATTAAAAAAAAAAAAAGATATAAACAAAATTTTAAAAATGACATGATAGTTTTCCATCCATTTGAATGAGTGTTGACTTAATTTCAAGTGGTTGGTCAAGCTCATTTTTCATAGAAAAATGACTCTATTTGGGGACCACATTACTATATCCTATTTATTTATTGAGATTTAACTGCACAGAGTTAAAAAAATATATATTAATGTATTTAAAAAAAATATTTTTTTCTTTTGCAAATGAATAATTCATTTGATCCTTCCTCACAAAAATTCCCTTTACGGGCAAAAAAGAAAAGAGAAAGCAGGAAACCCACAATTTCAAAAGTTAATATGAACATGGGATGTAAAACAATCGAAAAAAGACAAAATCCTAGAAAAATTGCAGCTCTTTATCGGTAGAAATCATGAAGCAATAGAGATTGTAAACAAGAAATTGGAGTATTTTGACATTCATAAGAAACTTATCCGTTGCACGAAGAGATGGATGTCGCCGTCGATCGAAGCTGTGAAGTTCGCCGTTGGACTTCACCGTCGATCGAAGTCGTGGAGTTCGCCATCCTCCGTTACTGTCGCCGTCGATCGAAGCGGTGGACTCCGACTGTCGCCGCCGAATTCACCGTTATGCCTATTTCACGCATGGGAGAGAGAGGCAAACGGTTTCGGTGAAAAGTTAGCGTTAGGGTTAAAATTAAAATTTGGGCCACCCTTGACGGTGGGCCCAAATGATAATGATGATCTTGAAAATTTGTTTTTTTTTTCAATTTTTAAAAAAGAATTGTCCTGTCATGTATAGAATTCTAATTAATCTCAAATAGATTCCTAGATTATATTATTAAATCAAATTAGACTCTGATTTAAATACTTTTTTCTTATTCTTTTATTCTTTTTATTTAAAAAAAAAAACTCATTCTTATCTCTCTCCTACTCTCCCTCGAACGAAAACAACCCATAAGCTTAAGCATTTCATTTATCGATCATCTCTAATCCCTTTATTTTTGCTCGTTTCCTTTTGAATCTATTTTTTTTCTTTCCACCATTAAAACTCACATCTGTTGTAGTTTGAATATGGTTACCTCAAATGATTAGTAAAATATATATATATATATATATATATATTTATTTAGTACAGCATTTAAGATGAGGAATTGAACTCACAAATCAGATATACTCGCTTTGACAGTAAAATATATTGGTTGAAGTTTGAAATTATTCACAATATTATGAGGTTTTATTATTATAATTTTTTTAAATGAATGTTATATAAGAAAATTTTTGAGATTGAAAGGAAATCATATACTTAAACAAAATTTAAATCGATCAAGATTTATGACAAGCTAATACACAAAGTCTCCAATAGAAGGTCTTATATAGTAATAATATGAAATTTGGTGGAGTAAATTACTCATTTTACTTGAGCAATCCGAAATGCTAATAAAAAAAAAAGTAACTGGAAAATAATCAATATATAAAGGAAAAAAGAAAAGTTTATTTATTTATTTATTTTTAGTACAGAAAAGTTTATTTTTAAGGATGTACATGTAATTAGGATAAAGAAGGATAGGATTAAATTAGAAGTCACTCTTTGTTGAAGATATGGAAAGCTTTCAAGCAAAGTAAAAACTTAAGAAAGCTTCTTCCTTTTTTGTTAATCTCTCATAATCAATAAGAATATAAACGCAAAAATTAAAAAAAATAGAAACTTTTAGTATACTATAGTAGTATAATTGCTTAATTGACAACTATTTAAGATTTGGTTAAAATTATATGATTTATTTTAATCTTCAAAATGTCCATTTTGTTCCGTACTTTAAACATTAAAAAGTGATCATTTTAGTCCCTCTTTACAAAACTTTAACACAAATTTTACACATAACGAAAACTCTCAAGTATAAAGTAATCTTTACATTTTAAGAAATATATTGATTTTAGTGTAGTGTTGAAATTGTGATTTAAAAAAAAGTGAGATTAAGAATAAAATTAAGGGACCAAAATAGTCCCTTCTTGAAAGTGCACGGACCAAAATGAACATTTTGTAAGTATAGGGATTTTAATGAACAAAAATTGAAAGTACAGAGACCAAAAACGAATATTTTGAAAGTATAGATATCAAAAGGAACCAAAGTTGAAAGTACACAGACCAAATTAGTGTTTTAACCTTACGATTTGGTTGAAATACTATTTTGGTCATCGAACTTTCAGCCTTCATGATAGTTTAATACTTTGGAAAGGTTCATTTTAGTCCGTATACTTTAAACTTTGGTTCATTTTAATCTTATACTTCTAAAAATGGATCATTTTAGTCCTTTTTGCGAAATTTTAACACAAAGATAACACAAAATTGTTAATAAACAAGTTTATTAAACAAAATCATCATCATTTGCCAAAGAAAATTAGGGGTGCATGTTGATAATTGAAAGAGCAATGGCAGTCAATTGAAATGTATCCTTATTCCTCTTTGTCAATGGCGATGAGATGCCTTCTTTTTCCCCAAACCCATCTTCACAAACCCTAGCAGCATCCATAACTGAGCTCACTTTGATATCAGCATCTTCATAATGTTTTGCCCTATATGCCTTTTTCCCTTCCTCCAAAGTGACAATGGCATCACAATAAAGTTCCAAGCAATCCCTCAAACGAGCCCTTTTATAAGAATCTACCTCCTTTTTCAGTAGCTTTTCCACGTGCTTAACTGAATTTCTCACATGGTCTCGAATCGAACTCAACGATATGGCGCCGAGTTTGCGAACATCGGCTGAGTCGCTATCTGGGTCGGCCCGAAAAGACGAAACGCAGAAGTTATAGTCGATGTTTGGATCGTTGTTTTCGCATCTTTTGCAAGTTTTTGGGACAAGATCAGCAGCAACAATGGTGTACTCAAAGGTGTTGAGGAGGATTAGGAGGAGGAGAGAAAAAGCAAGAGGAGTGGTGATAAAAGGGGATGATGAGAATTTGGGCTTCATGATGATCTTTATATGAGTAAGTTTTTTATGTGATTATTTTGTTGTGATGATCATTTTGGGGCTAATTTATATGGTTTTGGATTCATGATTTGGTGGGTGAGTTTTTGTTGTCAACTAAATTAGTTGTAATGCTTTTTCTTTAAACCAACTTCGTTCTAATGTACTTTGATTAAGGGTAAAGTGAAATGTTTTGAATTTGATAAGGAAAGTAATTAAAATCATAAATTAATTAGAGGTCAGAAAAAATCATCATGGGTTGATTCATGGGTTTAGAAGGGCTAAGGTAAATCAAAATGATCGTGATTGACCACCTACTCTATGTGTTTCCTTAGCAACTAAATGTCGTAGGGGTCAAAACAATTATCCCGTAAGGTGTACGTAAGCTGGCTCGAACACTTATAGATATAAAAATTTTAGAAAAATAGTGACTGAGGAGACTAAATAAATTGATAGAGATTAATAAAATCATATATTTTGGTCTATATATTATCATATTTATGTCGCATCGTAAATTTTAATTTCATCAACATCATATATATATTGGTTGACATTAAAAGTCACATCGATCTAAGTAATTAGTTGGGTTTGAATTATACAAATGTATCATTTTTGTTCAATTGTCTCAAAGGTTAATTGTAAAGAAGGTAGTTGTGGGTAAGCTTAAAAATTCATTGTTATATTGTAAATAATTCCATACAATTAACCATTAATGTTCTGAAATTGCTACAAAAGTTTCTAGTAAATTTTGAAATATCTATTAATTTGTATACTTTATCAATACTCTAAATTTACCATACAAAAATAAGTGAGGATATTGCAAAATCCTTTTCTTCACTTATTCTTCTTCTTTTTTTCTTTTTTTTTTTTTTTCTTTTCTTTTTTTTTTTTTTTGTAGATTGTGATTTAGTAATTGGCAAGAGTTTTGAAGTTTTTTTTTTTCTTCTTGAAGCTAATTATCAAGATTATGTAAGATTAATATCAAAGTTTCACATGTTTCAAAAAAAAAAATCAAAGTTTCATAAAGTGCAGGGTGAGCAAATAAGTTGATGCCTCATAATTATTATTAATTTTAGTTTTAAATTCTCCCAAAATTTTCATATTATCTAGGTGGGAGTCTTTAAATTTTTAAATATATTCTTTAATTTTTAATTTTTTTAATTATTCTTGAACTTTACATTAGGAAAAAAAAGTCCGTTTTAATTTTTGGGTTAATTTTCATTAATCATTTAACAAAAATCTAAATTATGTTTCAAAATCCTTGACCTCTAATCATTTAATAAATACTTGTCGGTCCAAAAAAAAGACCTATATACCCTTAAACACAATCATACATGACATAAAAATCATCTACACGCTTCTTAGATTTATTTATGGCCCTCAAGGAACCGCACTGAGAAAGATTTTTTAGAAGAAAAAACATCAACTTGATCTAAACTCAAATCGAAAACGACTTGTGAGTCAAGAATAAACCAAAACCAGCGGGAAGGAGAGAAGATTTTTATTTTCATTTTCATTTATTTGTAGAAGGGGAGGAGAGATCAAGGCTTATACATCTCAATTCTTCAATGTAATGATAATGAAAGATTGAAAGATGATGATTTTTTTAATATAACATTTCCACATTTGAAATTCATGAAAAATATTCTACTTAGAAGTGAACAACACCCAGACAATATTCATATGAAAAAACAAACAAATTTTATTAAGGTTTAAATCCTTGTTCTCATCTATAATTTTGTTTTAATTCCTCCACTTTTAAATATTCAATTAACAATTCGGTCAACAAATTTTAATTTATTTTTTAATATAATTCTAGATTTTAAAATTTTAAAATTTCAAAATTTAAAATACTAATCCGTTCAACTTTTCCTAAAAACAATATATCCAGTTATATGGAGAGTCAAAATTAAAGTGAATAATAACGTCATATCAATGTAGAAATAAGAAGTTCGGGATGGCACGTTGTCCCAACTCAAAGAGGACTCGAAACTTTATTGGTTTGTTTTGGTTTGTTCTTTTGTAAAATTAGAGAAAAACCAGAAGAAAAGAAACCTAATGAAATCACAACCAAGAAAAATGGAGAATTTGCATCTCCATGTTTTGAGTGGTTTGGGAGTCAATTTATTGAGTTTATGAGAGAGAGATGGGGTTGCTTGAATTTAATGTATTGTTAGGACAAACTATGCAGAAAACAAAGACACCTCACAATCATATCTTTTTGGAAGACAAGAATTTGGACAAGTTTCATAACATGAAATTCATATGGTACCGACAATGATAAAAAAGGAAAAACAAAAACAAAAACAAAAACAATCGAGGATTTTATAACAAAATTACTGTTGGAGGTGATTTTTGCCACGTGTCAATTTTTCATAGATTAGAAACGTTGAATCATCACACTAACTCTATCGAAAGAATAAACCTTTAAAAAGAAAAAGTAACAGTTTGACACATTCTTGAAGGCAAAGTTAAAACATATGAAATTAGTCGTGCTTGAATCTATAAAAAGGTCGAGGCGACCTATGGAACTCTCAACAGTCTATCCTTGTAAAGGACGAGTCAACCTTCATGAGCACTTCTCATTGCTTACCTCAACTACATTTCAGATAATAGGTCGCGATTTACGGAGCTATCATAAAGCTACCGAAACCTATCAATAAAGAGATTCTGTTCATTTTTCAGATATGTGAAACTATTCAATATCTCTCTGAGTAATAAATTGGACTTGAACTGAATTGAGCCCGGAGCCTTTTCCTCTCTCTATGCAGTTTTCTACGTTCGTCCCCCTAGTTACCCAAATCTGAGTTTCACATGGTTGGTCAATTTCTTGATCAGAAACATCTACAAAATAATAAATTCATCTCATCAAAATCTTCATTCATCTAACTTACGGTCCACTTGGTATTTTACTTTTTCTCCTTTTTCAATCAAGAAAATACAAGTATAGATAAGGTAACTGTTTTTTTGTTCCAAACATGTTCGTTAATCCTTTCTTTTTTTTTAATTTTAGATTAAAAAAAAGTTTTACATGAAATTTAATTTTTTTAAAATAAAAAATGATAAAATAATATTTTAATCTATATTGTTTCAAAAAAAAATTAAATTTGATCTTGTACGGAAATGGTTCTAAAACATGAGAAACAAGAAAAAAAATAGTTACAAATGCTTATGTTTCTCAAGAATTTAAAATGATAAATGAGAATGTTATCCAATGAAATCTTGATTATTCATGATCAGTTACTAGTCAATTTAATTCTGTTTTACCAACAATTGCTGATAAAAATGTCTGACAGAATGGCATACGATTGAAATTAGGTTAAGGTGTGTTTTGTCTATAATAACACTAAATTATTGGTTTTTATAATTCTCAGTACTTTTGTTTAATCTTTATACTAAAAAAATGTAACAAATAAGTAATCACATTAAAAAATTATTTTAATCAAGACATATGAATGGAAAAATAATTCCACCATACATCTTTTATTTTGGATCATAGAAAATTTGCTAACTTCATTCCTCATTTTTCCATATTTCACGCACATATATAGGTTTTTTTAAAGACAATTTTAAGATATAGCTATTGAATTTCGAAAAAAAAAATATAAGTTTAAAAGCTACATTGTTACCGAGTAAAAGCAGAAGGATAAGCTCAATGATAATTGGCATACCTATTTTTTCGAGATCGAAGATTCCATCCCCATATTTTCAAATTAGTGTACTAAAAAAAATAATAAAAAGGCAGGAAGATAAAAAATGTGATCCAAGGTAAATCCTATGGAAATTTTTTATCGAAAGTCATTAAACCATATACCAATTAAGGAAATTCTAATTCGTACCAATAATTAATAAATGTTGATAAGAAAAGATGTACATTATTGGAAGAAAATGTTATTAAAAATACTTTCAACTTTCTAAAAACAGAGTCCCCTATTTTATATGGTCATTAAATAATTTAAATATAATTTATTAAATTAACTGTTTTCCTCTTTTCACAAAAATATATATATATATATATATGTGATGTAAAGTCGGATTTGAATACTAAATTATTCTTATTTTCACATTTACACATGCTTATAACACATTAGTATTAAAAATGCTATCACTTTATTCTAAGAAAAAAATTTCATGTTTGTTTTCAAATTTTTCGTTTTTTTTTTTAGATAAATTTCCATATGTTAAAATGGGAAGGAAGAAAATAAGAAAAAGAAAAGTTTACACGAGTCTAGTTATCATTTTAAGAATGTGTTTCTAAAGTTTTAACGTTCAAATCTTCAATCCCACCTGATTTTGTTGAGCTAAAAAAAATTCAACCTTTTAACTTCGAAAGAAAAAAAATAACTAGTGTCTAATCCATTAAATTATATATTTGGATCTATAAAATAACTCGAAGATATAATATGCTTTGTGAAACAAGGTATATATAATACAAAATATGACAAGAAAATGTAAATTAAAAGTAAGTATTTTTTCCACTCTCAAGCAAGCATATTGATAATGGAGAGTGCAATAGCTGACAATTCAAAGGCATTATGATTTCTACTCGTCAATGGCGAAACCACTCCTTCTTCCTCCTTGAACCCATCTTCACAAGTAACAGAGTCATCCATCACCGAGCTGATCTCGGAGTTCGCCTCGGCGTATCGGCCAGCCCGGTAATCTCTCCGGGCTCGCTTCAGCGTTGGGATGTCATCGGAATAAAGCTCCAAGCAATCGTCCAAACACGACTTGATGAAGGGGTCCAGCCTGATCTTGTTGCTTTTTCTTCTGAGTAGCTTCTTGATGTGGCGGCGCGTGGTGGTGACGTTGCGGCGGAGGAGGCGGAGGGAGAGGAGGCCGAGGTGGCGGAGATCGGCCTGGTGGGCGTGGGCGGCGGATTGGAGAGAAGTGAGGCAGAAGTTGAAGGAGATGTTGGGGTCTTGGAGAGAAGAGATTTTGCAGGTTTTGTAGATGAGGGAGGAGATGGAGTTGGAATTATTGTAAGGTTGGGTAAGTGTGGGGAGAGTGGAGAGGAAGACGAAGAAGAAGATGATGAAGGGGGAGAGAGGAGACATGAGGTGTGGAAATTAGTGTTTTGTGTGTGTTGTTGTTGTTTCATTTGGTGGAAAAGGAATTGTTTTTATAGGGGTAGGAAGTAGAATTACCATGAGAGAGAGAGATTTATCTACGGTCTTCGATTCGAAAAATTTCTAATACTACGAAGTATCCACTCTCTTGATCGATTGAGAGAGATTGTATCTTCGATCAGAAAAATTTCTAATACTACAGGAGTATCCACTTTCTTGGTAGAGGGAGAGATTGTATCTTCAGTCCAAAAAATTTCTACCAATACGGGAGTGTCTACCGTCTCTGTCTATAGACAAATTTCTAATACTCCGGGAGTATCTACTCTCTTGGTTGAGAGAGAGAGATTGTATCTTCGATCCAAAAAATTTTTAATACTACGAGAGTATCTACTCTCCCTGACTATGAAAAATTTTCTAATACTATGGGAATATCCACTCTCTTGGTCTATGGAAAATTTTCTAATACTACAGGAGTATCTACTCTCTCAGTCTATGAAAAAATTTCTAATGCTACGGGAGTATCTACTCTCTTTATTCTCTAATCTCATTATTTTGTTCACGCTAGAAAGATGTCAATTCTATTTTTGTTGTCTATGAAAAAAAAAATTTAGTACTAAGGGAGTATCTACTCTCTCGTTCTATGAAAAAATTTCTAATACTATGGGAGTGTCTACTCTCTTTAATTTTGTTCACACTGGAAAGATAAAAATTCTATTTTCATGGTTTATGGAAAAAAAAATTAATAGTATAGAAGTATTAGTTCTCTTTATTCACGGTTCACACTATAATATTTACCATAAATATTTTTTTAATACTTGTGGACCTCACATCATTCTTAAATGACACTGACATTGACACAGTGTCAATAGAAGTAGTATCATACTGTAGCTTGGATGGATTTTCATATTTGTTTTACCATTAATTTTTTCAATGAATACTTAAATAGAAATTTGATATTGAAACAAATATTGTTCATTTATTTGATTAATAGAATGTCTATATGAACCAGGTTTTAAATGTATATACAAGTTCTTAATAAATGTGATTAATTAAAAATTAGCTATTATAACCAAAATAGCTTTTTATGTAAGTGTAGAAACTAAAATAAAAGACTTAAACTTGAGTGATTAAAATTCTAAAATATAACATTCCGTCGAAAGTTTAATCAAACGAAATAAACCTTTTTTTTTTTAACAATCGAAATGGAATAAAAAAAAATTATTTTTATCGCTGTTTTAAGGATATCAAAAGTGATTCATATAATTCAATA
This sequence comes from Momordica charantia, assembly GCF_013281855.1. Taxonomy (NCBI): domain Eukaryota; kingdom Viridiplantae; phylum Streptophyta; class Magnoliopsida; order Cucurbitales; family Cucurbitaceae; genus Momordica; species Momordica charantia. The sequence continues at coordinate 17,185,573 of NW_028275165.1, forward strand.
ACTGTGATTGTCGTAACCTCTTCTTTTTTTTTTAATTATAAAAGTAAAAAAATTTTGTCGTGTGTCTTATAATTATTTTTTCTTTCAAAACATTACATTGTGAAAAACAGTGGAAATTTGCAATGGTGAATCTATGATTTTATAGCAGTAAAACAAATGCATGTTGACAAAATGTGTATCAATTTATACCTAGCACAAGCACGGTGCGGTAATCTTCACCATAAACTTTTAAAAATGTCATAAATTTTAGCATTCAATAGATTAAATTGTTGAAAAAAATATTCTCATACGTCAAATAGTTCCATAGAGTAGAGGAAAAGTCAAAAGATCAAACATCATTTTATTAATCAGATTATATACTATATGTAACTTAATATTTAAAATCCAGGGCTATGTACCCCTCCCGTTCCCAAAGATTTGAATCTTCAATCCGTATGGATGCTAACTCTTGAACTATAATTGCAGTAATCAAAATTTAATGCATTTATGTATTGTATTGACAAACGTGTTAGGATTATAATTTTAAATTTTTTAAGGTATTAAAAAAATTAACATCAAAATTAAAAAGAAACAATGAAATAATATTTGTGCCAACCTAAATCCAATTCAACTGATTAAGATACGTATTCTCGGCGTGTTTGAATCACATTCGACGTATTGTTCTAAAAAGTAATAATAAATAAATAATATTACATCATATATATATATAATTAAAGTCTAGAGATCAATTCATGGGGTCCTCTCATCAATTTTGTTTTGTCTTTATAACTTTTTTATTGAACACTTCAAGTTGTTAACAAAAGGGAGAGAATTCTATTTGTACAAGGAAAAAGACTCGGCTGCATATTGTAATGTGGCTGAAAATTAGACACTTTGGATTGAATTTGTGATTTTTTCTTTTATTAAAACTAGGCCACTTCTAAACCTGTAATTAATACTTTATTCTTCTTTGTCAACATGAGTTTAGCTCAGTGATTAAGACATCTTGCTCCGTCATAGGTTCAATCTCTCATCTCTATATTTGTTATATTAAAAAAAAATTTGTTATTTTTTAAAGATTTGTGACTAGTTACGAACGTCTATGTGGTGGGTAAAGCTATTTTTTTTTGTATTGATTGTCGAGCTTGAACATTCTTTTACGTGCTTATTTTATTATACGACTAGATTTGAGTAATTTTTCGTAATTGGGTTTGGAAATTTTTACGATAAGATTTTTAAATGTTCTACTAGCTGTATTTTGTGCATGATTTATTGTTGCTGTTAATTGGATTGCCCCTTATTTTAAATTCAAATTTTCATCTTATTTTTATTGTACCTTTGTCAATATCATATATGTCAGCATTAATTCATCCAGTTAAAAGCACATATATCATCCATCAAAATGTCAGCTTTTTGAATCTTGAACTAAAAAAAATTAAAATTTTTTGGAAAAATCTCCAAATAAAATCCTAGTTTGGTGGCTACTTAATTTATTGAGAGTGGTTAGGAGAGAAAAGAGTAGACTATATGACATATTGTGCAAAAGCGATCATGATATTAAATATTCATCGACACGTCAATATTTCATCGATATTTCTATGTATCCATGGATTTGACATCGATATGAGGGGTAAATCGACATTTCCATCATATTACAAAAAAAGAAAGATAAAATATGAAAAATATCAACAAAATGTCACTAATATTTACATAATATTAATATTAATTATTTTTAATTTAGTTGGAAACAGAAATATTCATTCAAATCAACATTTTTATATTTTCATAAAATTGAGATCTCGACATTTCTATCGATATTTACATTAAATTGAGACGTCGACATTTAAAACCTTGAAAAGGACGGCGAAATAGCTTCGTAAATAAATGGTTAAAGGAGTAGTACATTTATGGACCGTCAAATCACATCGAACAATTTTGTAGTGTAGCGTAGATTAAAATGGCGTGCTATTTAAAATTAATGATTAATTAGGAGATGAAGGATGGAGAATAGGTACCTCATCTAGCCCCGATTATTTTACTACTTGGTAGGTCAACATTCATTTTAACTCTCAACTATTAACAAGAGTCTGCTTGGAATTTATTTTCATAAAGGAATTGTTATATTTTGTCTTATGATTCTATGAAGTATATATGTGTGCATTTCTTCTATTGTTCCTCTGCTTTTAGTTAGGGTTATTACAAAGAAGTTTAAAATGTGAAATTTATCTTTTTCTTTTTTTTTCTTTTTTACTTCACCGGTAAGAGTCAAACATCTACTCTAACAGTAGTATAAAATCTTAATCAATTTAAGGCATATATCATTATCTAAGGTTGTGCGTTCGAATCTCTACCCTATATGAATGAATAGCTCCTCCTCTGTTACTTAATAGAATCTTGTTCACCAATTTTATGACGTGTCTTCATCACATGTCAAAAGGCTTCAAATTTTAACCTTAGGGATTGGTGGGGAATTTGAACCAGGTTCTCTCTTTAATTAGGCAGACATCTACACACTTTTCAATAGTGTTTTTTTAGGCCATATAAAATGTAATTAAAACACTACAAATTATATAAAATTTAGAATAGTCGTTGTCAAAAAAAGAATTTAATAGTAATTTAACAAAAGAAAGTTAAAGACAAAATTATTCTTTCAACCTAATTCTATTTGGTCTATACGAATTTCTATGATTTATTAATTTCTTTTTTTTTCTGAGAGCGGAAATAAAACAATAAATAACAACATAGAAAATTAAATCGTAGAAACTGGATTATTTAAGGCTCGTTTGGTAACGTTCCCGTTTTTTGTTTCTCGTTTCCAATCCTCGTAAGAAATCTAAGCATTTTGAAATTAACTTTGTTTCTTGTTTCTCCTTATTTTAGAATCTTCTTTAGAAATTTTGGAAACAAACAAAACAAGTTTCTTCACAAGTTTCTTCTTTCTGGTTCTCATTTCCACTTTGTTTCAAAATAAAATTAAAAATATTGTTTTATCATACTTGAATTCATAGATATTGAAGCCATGCAATTCATTTTTAAGAAACGTTACCAAACGAGCCCTTAACTTCCATCTCTCCCATCTCCTTGTAAATTCCTCTAATCTCCTATGGAATTTCTTCGAGCAAGAACCTCTCTATGCCAAAACCAGCTGCAGCTGAATGAACATCGACTCAAAGTTGAACCCCAAGTGTCCTCTGCAATGAAACCTACCTCCTACCTCAAAGCTAACAACTATTATAATAAACCTAAACTAAAGACGGAAAGAGTCACTCACGGGTATATCACCTCGACGGGGTTGCTCTGACTCAGAGGGCCCAGAGAATTATTCATTTCAATTTGGTCTCCATAATTTAATTAATCAATGTTACCAATTATCTCTACACTCTTACCAAAATTTACTCTTACTTATTTTTAATATGCCCTAAAGCCCTCTGAATGTGTATTCTAACGACTACCATAATAAATCTAAACTAAAGACGGAAAGAGTCACTCACGGGTATCACCCCAACGAGGTTGCTCTGACTTAGAGGGCCCGGAGAAGAATTTCTTAATATGAGAGAGTCATTCCAAGTCGTATAAAACCATAATTACTACAATAATGAAAAAGGGCGCCGCGTCCAGACGAACAGGTGATAAAACATGCCTTGGATCCTAACAGGTGATGGAACGGCAAATTCACCTTTTTGAAAAAGGGTGCCAAGTTGTATAGAATTTATTTGTTCGAGAGCTTGATGAAGACATACTTTGGATCTAACAGGTGATGGAACAGCAAATTCACCTTTTTGAGACTCGGGCCAAAGAGCAAGGGACATTCCAAAAAATGAAAAGGGTACTCTTTCACATCGAGAAAGCCGCTTATGAAAAGAGAGTGGAACTCCTTATTACTTTCTTCAACTAAAAACCCAATTTCTGATAATAAATAACAAAATTTGGGCCAAAAATAAAATTAACCGAAGCATAATTAAACTTTATTACAAACTACACTTTCAAGAAGAATCCTCAACCATCCCAAACTTAATTGAATTCACAAAAAAAGAAATGTTTAAAAAGAAAACAACGAACCAAAATTTTTAAACAAGTCATACGAACAAAATTACAACTTTTAAAACTAAAAAAATTAAATTTATGCTGGTTCTTAAAACTTTCTACTCCAATTAATCTCTTCATAATTCACTGAAGCAAACTCATAATTGCAAGAACAATGGCTCCCAATTCAAAAGCATCCCCATTCCTCTTAGTCAATGGAGAAACCACCCCTTTCTTCTCCTTGAACCCATCCTCACATGTCGTCGCGGCGTCCATCGCCGCACTGATCCCCGAGTTGGCATCGTCATACCGCTTCGCTACGTAATCCCTCGCAGCCCGCTTCACCGTCGGGATCGCGTCGGAGTAAAGCTCCAAACAGTCATCCAAACACGCCTTAACGAACGGATCAAACCTTTTATATCCCAGCAGCCATTCAACCCGGTGGCGCGTGTTGGTCACGTTGCGGCGGAGGAGGACGATGGAGAAGAGGCCTAGGCTGCGGAGATTATCGGCGCCACGGCCGGAGCGGGATTGGAGAGAGGTGGAGCAGAAGTTGAATGAGATGTTTGGATCTTCCTTGGAGATGTTCTTGCAAGTCTTGTAGATGAGAGATGTGTATTTGGATTCTGAAATTGGGAGATTTGAGAAGAATAATATGGAGAGGATAAAGAGGGAGAGAGGAGATTTGGCCATTTTGGAGTTAATTTGGTTGTGATTTTTTATGAACAATTGTCTTTGTTTTATCCTTTGCTGAATCAAAATATGTTTTATGGGTGGGAATTACAATGTTTGGAGAGTGTTAAAATTTTAAAAGTTTCTGTTTTTGACTTTTTCTTGTTCATTTGTTACTTGTTTAGTCCTCTTCAGTCTCCTAGTCTCAAGGATTGGCAAAGTAGTTATCTTCTTCTTATCGGGTGTGCCTTCTAATTTAATCACCTTTTGGATAATCAATTTAAAAGTGATTTTTGCAAAGATTATTATAAAGCAATTTTCCTTTTCATGTTATTTGATCTCCATTCATCTATTCTCCCTTTTGCAAGGGGGAGGGAGGGAAAAAAAATTTGAAAATTTTCTTTTTGAATACTACATTAATAAGAAAAATGTTAAATTACAAATTTTGGTTCGTGTGGGCAGACATACTTTTAATTTGATTCTTATGATTTGCCAATATGATAATGGTAGAGGCAATTTACTATGAGGATCAAATTCAATCTTTCAAAATTATGAAGACCAAATCACACCGACTCAGTTAAAATTTTTAAAAAGATAGAATAGTTTAACCTAGGAAAGATGAAATTTTTAGAAAAAAAATCATTAATAGAGTCTTATATTTCACTTCAAACAAAAAAAAAATAGTCTAATTTTATATGGCGGAAATTACAATGTTAGAGAAAACTTAAAAAAAAAATAGATCTAGGACTAAAAAGAGTAACTAAGAGATACCTGCTTTCCATTTAAAATATTATCGTTAAAAATTAGAGAAATGAAGTTTTTGAGATGTACCTTAAATAGTTGAACTATGAAACTTGAACTTGAATGAAGTCGAGTTCAAACTTATAATATTTGATCACCTATGTTGCTTTAATGAATAAAATTTGTGCTTTAATTGTGGCAATTCTTTAGTTTATACAGTCATATATGAAAAAGTAAGTATTAAAAGAAATTAAAGAGATCTCTCTATTTTTATTTTAAATATTTAGGTGATTTGAATAGAGATTTAATTTGATTAGTTATTCCATTTTTATTCTAAATTTTATTTATACATTTGCACGAGTTGTTCAAAAGATTTCCCATGATAAAAGGATGAGTAACTAATTTCCTTAATTTTAAAGATTTTGTGTAGTTTCTTATTACATGTTTTATCATATCTTAAAAATAGAAGTAAATACATTTCATAAAAAAATATATAAAATAATAAAACAGAAAACAAAGAGAGCTTTATTTTGTAATAAATAAACAAAATAAATATACAATTTGTTTATGGAGATTTTGAAAAAAAAAACACCTAATTTGAAGATTTTTTCATGATGAGAACTCGAAGTGTAATGCTAAAAATAGATTAAAAAAATGTCGAAATTAAAATAATTAGACAAGTGAACAAAGAAACTAAGGTCAAAATGAAAATCAATCATAATGAAATCAATTAAAATCGTAATGTTTTACTAAAACGGTTTGGAATCAAAATCAAAATCGAAATCAGATATATAACAATTATTGATATACCTCTTCCTTCTTTTTAGCTAATTATTATTGTGCTAATATTTTTTAAATTACAATAATAGTAAACTTTAATTTAATTTATAGATAATAAATATTTTTTATTATAACCATTTATCTCATATTAATAGATACTGAATACTTAAAATAAAATTACATCAAATAAAATATTTTTTATTAGAACAATCAAACTTTAATATAACATATTATTAAATTTTATTATTCTAATATCTAAAAGTAATAATATCTATTTAAAAAATTTATTCATATTAATTTATCATATTATATAATAAAATCATAAAATCACATCAACAAATAAGGTATAAATGGAGAAGAAATTATAAAAGTATAAAAAAAACTAATTAAAAATTATATGGTTCTAATCTATAGATGAGAGAGAAAGGGTAAAAATATTACATTAATTAATTATAATATATATGTAGAGTCCACGAAATAAGGAATGAAAATGAAATTAATATGTAGAGTCCACGAAATAAGGAATGAAAATGAAATTAATATGTAGAGTCCACGAAATAAGGAATGAAAATGAAATTGATGAGATTGTAGGAGTGAATCAAAATTTTCATTACGATTCATTAATTATGATTGCGGGTAAGTAAACAGGGGTAAGTAAACAGGGTCTAAAAACCAACTAAACCGAGCCAAAATCAAACCAGTTTGTAGTCCGATCCAGTCGGTCTTTTCTATTATTGAAATCAAAATTATCCTAATATCTTCCTCATATTCTCTCCCCCTCTCCCACCATTCGATACGATTCCATGTACACCAAACTGTGATAATCAGCTTGCTATATTAACACAAACCGAACCAAACTAACTATTACTGAAAATTCGATTTTAGCCCAAACTAATCAGTTTGATTTCAATAGACCTTATCTTGCAACACCTTACCATGGTCTCCCTCTCCTGACTTCTATCAGTTTGCAAGTTCTTAGAAATGTTTGTCAGAAGACAGAAATGGCAAAACAGAGTAAAGTATTTATCAAAGACTGAGGTAAGAGATCTAAATATGAAATATTCAACTAGATTGATATTATAGCTGGAAATGCCTGAAATATCCTTCTGCCTCTCAAAAAAAAGAAGGTACCTAAAATAAAACCAGAGTTATGGCAATCTTATCCTGAATCTTTACTCAACTACAGCCAGCAAATCACTTGCTTTGCAGAAGACATGCTTTGCATCTGTACCTAAATCCACCTGTGAAATAAAGAAAACCATCCATATTCAACATCAATGGACAGAACAAAATGCTGCCGAACTTAAATGATGTCCGAGTAATTATTCAATATAGTCACCACCCTCGTAACTGTCGAATGCATGGTCAAACTACCTTTTCTTTTTCAGTCTCTATCATATATCAAACGATATAAAACTGTCAACTGCATTGTTCTGGCCATGTCAAATAATTTCTTCTGAGGTAGGGTGTTCGAGTTTGAGCGTTGGATCTATGGAGAACCTTGGATCTAACCCCTAATTGCACCAAAATGGCTTGAGGTCTTCTCTTGTGGTTAACCCAATTGTGTAGTCTGGTTGTTTTCATCTGTGTTTTTGTGAGTCCTATTAGGGTTAGTTTGGGAATATGGGATAGTATTAGTATTGTAGTTAAGGACATTATGATAATTAGTCAGGTGAGTTTGTTATAAATAAGGGTAGTAGGGCATCTTGAGAAGTATTTTATGGTGAGGAACTTTGGAGAGTTCTTGAGGGAGAGATAGTACTCTCGAAAAGTTATTGATATGGTAATTTCTCTTTGATATTGCAATATAGTTATCTTGTGTTTAGTGTATTTGGGATCCTAACAGTTTTAGTGGCTGGTCTGGTCGGGGTCAGGTTGGACCAATCGGACCTAGTATAAGTGGGCTTCATTTATTTTGAATCCCACAAGCTTTATTATTATTTATTTTTTTATTTTTTTTTTTACCTACTGATGTTTGTGTCAATTTCTTGTTTCTATAATTAAGTTTCAATTTTGTCTATGTATTTCATTAAGCTGAACATGCTATGATAACTACTTGTTCAGATGGAAAATCATAAAATACTGTGAAAATTCTGAAGAATAACTGCTGAAATGAACAAGTAATCTTCAAGTTAATGTGGCTTACCTCATACGCACTCATGTCTGAGAAAAGAACCTGCAACACAATAAAATTATTCTCCTCTTAATAAAAAGGTACAGGAAAACATTTTTTAAAGAAAAATTAAGAATCCTTGGAGAAATGTTGTAGTTTTCAACACCAACAGTAGAAAAACAAGAAGCTAAACAGGAAGTTGAATCCTAACCTTCTTTCCCTTCTCCAATTCCCCAGCATCAGCATCGGCACCTGTAGAGAGGATCTGAAAAACGATGAAAAGTCAGCACTAGCAGCAGAGTAAATAAACACAAAGGGACTGCCGCAGTTTTGTTTTGCTTTCCATCTTAGCAGATTTGGAGAAGGAAGGAATTTCACTTACTTCTCCCAAAAGATAACGCTCGAATTTAACAGCTGACTTGGGTAACAAAACTCCGCCTGCTGATTTCTGTGACAAAAAAATTGATTGAAGAGTCAGTTCCAGACTGCACGACAATGTGGAATGCTGATAAATTAGTATAATTTCAGTACCTAAAATTCAAGTGATTAGCATTGTCATTCATACATACTATTTTCTTCAGTGGTCACTAAATTTTTATTACTTGAAAGCATGCTACATAAACTTATACTAGCAATTAAAATCAATCTACGAAGTTCTAAAGTTTCCCAAACATATTTAGCATCTCCAATTGATCTAATTTCCAAATTTCTATCCCCAAGAAGCGGTGCCTTAACTGTAATAATCACTGTTTCTCTTTCTCATAGACTCAATTTGGTGCAACTAACTTAGACATCAATGCAAGCTCAAAATGCAACCATATATTAGAACATCCTTGTTGCAGTGGATAAAAAAGCGCCTGTGACCTAGAAATTCATTTATCATAGTGCCAAAAAACTCGATACCTGGTTATAGAGTAGAATAAACCCTTTAATGGACTCAGATGTTGAAGTTTGAGAAGAAACATTCTTATTATAAAAGTTAACTTCCTAACTGCTGCTCATGATCAATTTACTCAATCATTGAAGATTGTAATAGAATACAATACAATACGAGATTGAAAGGTAGAACTATCTAGATTTTCAATTCCTTAGCAATATGAAATTCCAATGAAGAGAATAAAATGTCAAAGTTCAAGTTGTGATACAAATAACTGTGTAAATTCATGTCAAACAGACTTACAAATCAAAGTTCCGTTATTTGAAGGTAAAATAAGTTAAGTTTTTTTTTTCTTAATGCTCGTGAATGCCTGGACCAACTTACGTGCACCTTAAATAATCTCGTGGAATAACCATTAACCCTAAAACATTTGGTCATGAATAAACTTGTAGGATTTCAACCTCCTAGAGAAGGTGGCCACCAAACCCATTTCCCCAGAGTTTCTTTACTTTTTTCATATGACCGAAAAGCGACTCTAGTACTGGTTGTTTAAGTCATGATACAAAACATATGGTGGAAGATCAGCTCCAGTTTGACAAGAATTTCATTTTTAGTTTCAGTTTTTAAAAATTACACCGACTTCCCCACAATATCTACGGTATGTTGTTCTCTTTCTTAAAAATACATCAGAATTCTTAGCCAAATTTCAAAAACAAAACCAAGTTTTTAAAACTACAAGACAAGAAGAAACGCACATAGAGAAATAATGTTCATAATCTTAATTTTCAAAAACAAAATAGTTTCCAAAAGGCGACTTAAAAACTCAATTTCTACTCAGCCTGTTAAGAATTTTAACAATATATCACTTAAGAACACAAAAGTAAAATGATTGAAGAAAACGACAGCCATGGATGTTAAAAATTCATACATCAGGAAGCTCCTCCAGCCGAATGAGGACTCTATCACCTTGAGGAACAACCTGCAATCCACAAGTACAAACCCACAACTCATAAATCATAATCTCGGCCCCCCTCAACTCAAAACAGACAATGAATCTTAGAACGAAACCAGAATCGGCAAGATTTCAACTCAAAACTTAATCGAAAACCCAATAAAGGGTAATAGGGTTTCAGACCTTGGCGGGTTCCAATTTCTTCGCCACTGCACAGACTCTAAGGGAAGTTCTCCGAGTGCCTGCCCAGAACAAAAAATCAACGACGAAAGAAAGAAGAAACTGAGATTGGAGGAGAGCTGAGGGAAGAAGATGAGCAATTACTCTGTAATCTCTGATTCCACGAAGTGGGTGCATCGATTTTGCTTATGAAAGGCTTCAGAGTGAAGAAAGTAGACGCCATGGATAAGGTAGCGAGCGAAACGGCGGGGCAAGAGCTCTGGAAAGTGTTCGAAGAAATGGAAATGGAAATATTATTAAAGATGGGTTTCGAGATTCTTACTAATGATAATACGTCTAGAATGTTCTAACACTTTTCAAAAAAATAGTCTTTTTTTTTTATAAATATAATATAGGTTTAAAATATTATTTTAGTTTATTTTCGACTTTGATTCATTTTGGTTTATATACCCTCAAAATATCTATTTTGATTCATATACTTTCAACTTTTGTTATTTTAGTAAGCGTAAAAATAAAACTTGTGTGTATTGTCCTACTCTCGAAATGTTCGTTTTATTTACTATGCTTTTTTTTAAGTGTATTTTTTTTGCGCCTTAATTTTTCATTTTTATCTCACTCATTTCGATTAAAATTTAGACATTTCACTTCCTTAAAATTTTGAAATGTAACAATAAATTTGTATTAAAAGACTTTCATTGTGTATAGAATTTGTGTTAAATTTTTGCAAATATGTCCATAATTGTCCCTTTTAAGGAGTACAGGATTCAAAATAGGTTTTTTATAGTTACAGGATTAAAATGAACAAAAATTAAAAGTATAGAAACAATTTTGAAAGTGGAGAAAAAAAATGAACCAAAAGACAAAAAATAGTATTTAAACCTCTGTGTGAATAGACTGACAATGGATTATTCGTATCTAAATATAAAATAAAAATTCTCAATATCAGCATAGATGGTATGTATCCCTTATGCCCTATATTTGTTGTAATAATGACAAAATAAAAAGTATTAACATCTTTACATTTTAGCTATATATTTATATTGGCAAAAAATGTATTTTTAAAAAAAAATAAGAGGTGATCCAAGTTTAAACATCCTAACATTTAAAGAGGTAAGGACTAGTTAAATTATGTTTATATTAACTAAAAATATGTCAATTTAAATATGATACAACTAGTTGAAAATATTAGCTAATATAAACATAGCTTAATAGTTAAAATATTTCTATTTCTTAGAAATTGTACACGTAGAAAAAATTAATTGAAGTATTAGTAACAAAAAAGCCCTAGTTGAAATATTATTAAAATTTTACTCATTGTTTAAATTGTAATTTTAAAACAAAAATATATATAATATTGGCCACAAATTGAGTCTAAAAATGTTATTAATTATGATAGTCACCTATCTTATAAATTAGTAATTTTCGGTGTGTTTATCGATACCAAATGTTATAGGTCAGGCAATTGTCCTGTGAGATTAGTCGAGATGCACGTAAGCTGGTTCAGACTCTCACGAATATCAAAAAAGAAAATACTATTCATTATTTGGTTGTACGATTAGTCCCAAAATTTTAAAAAGGTTGAATTATGCCTATAAATTTTGAACTATGATCTTATATCGTCAATACAATTAATTAAATAATGTGTGATATGTTTACTAAATAAGCGTTACCTTATTTAAAATAACAGTGTACCTATAAGAAATATAATAATGCGACTGAGCCACACAGTTAACATGCCTATTTTTTAAACTACATATCAGTTTCCAAATCATGACACTCAAATTTGTCAACTTTCTTACTTTTTTTGTCATCAAATTTTGCACAATCTACCTATATTTTTTAAAATATATCTCGTCGTCATTTAATTCATGATGCAATAACAAACACTACAATTCAAAGTTAAAAATATCATTCACACACTAAATAAACACAACCATCGATATTATTCTCTAATAAAGAAACAATACTTAGATGCTCATCAGTCATCAACCATCTTTATATTAATCATCTATAAAAATCAGACGCCTATTTAGATTATTAAAAAATAGAAAAAAAATCTTATTTTTTGCATTTCTCTCAAATTTTTAAAAATTATTTTAAATTTTTTTAAAAATATACGATTTTACAACTTTATCCTTTTCGAGAGCTGGAGGAAATGCATCTCAAGTACACCAATTAGTAGGTATGAGAGGATTAATGTCAGATCCGAACAAATGATTGATTTACCCATTCAAAACAATTTACGTGAGGGGTTGTCCTTAACGGAATATATTATATCATATAGAATATCAAAAAATTAAATAAAAAAAAAAGATTGATTGGTATATGTATGTTCAATTTGTATGGATCTCAATTGATTCCTCGTTACTGTTCAGATGATAAATAATACGTAGAGATGATAGGATTTGAACCCGTGACATTTGACTATATTTTTGGTACTTCTCGTTTGCAACCATTTTAACACAGATTTAAAACCAACTTCCTTTTCCAATATTTAAGAATTTTTTCACTGCAAATTACTGCTTGGGCCATGGTGGAATCAGCTGGATGGGGTAGGGGTACCTCCATTATCACTGTAGTAGAATCTGACCCATAAATGGCCCACTTCAAAAATCCCATTTTTCAAAAACCCCATTCTTTAAGGAGCTGAACGGCTACTTGGGGCCACCACTTTCTTGTTCTGTCCCACAAACTCTACAACAAATTTCTTCAATTATCTCTCACTCTCTTCTCCCCTCTCCTTTTTCCAGGAAAATTTCCCTTCCCCATTACACCCTTTTTCCCCAACTAGGGTTTTCTTTCCCACTTCCTTTTGGGAAATCCCTCATTTTTCTTCCCTTTTCCCCTTTCTATCTTACAGTCAGTGTGGAGATGGTGATGGAGAGGAAGCTCTGTGTCTTTGAGGGCTTCATTCTCTGTTATCTCTTGCTCTCTGTTCTTGCCTCCTCCAAGAACCATGGTATGGTTTCTCTGTTCTTTGATTCTGCTTGTTTCTTTCCATGGCTAAATCTGAAATGTGATGGGTTTGATTTCATTGGATTTATCTTTCATCTGTCTTGTAAATGATAGTGATTGTGTTGAAGAGATTGAGTTTAGTTTAGCAAATTTATTGCATTACCCAACTGTCTGCCTCTGCCATACTCATTTCTTAAAGGAAGTTGTTGAGAAGTGTTATTTTTCCCTTGCCTTTGAGATTTTAATTGATTAGTCCAAGTAGACCCATTAGTTTACACTGTTCCAATCACCTGTCGAATCAACTAGCCTCGAAAATGGATGGCATTGTGGCACGCGACCTATCCGTGATTGATGGGGCAAGTGCCGAGCCCAAATGAGTAGAAGGTGTGGGGTTTGCGGCAAATCGCTCGTAGTTCATTTGAGATTATGATTTCTTGGAAACTTTGATTTGGCATGATGGGATGGAAGTTTGGAGAGGTTTTGATTTGGGATAAGAGGATAGCATTATCATATTTTGATGTTCATTTCCATTGATTTTGAATTGGGTATTATGAGTGATATATCCTTTTCTTGATTTTGGATAATTGGTATTGAAAGTTATGCATAACATCAGAGGAATGTAAAGAATAATGTTGAAGTTGTTATCATTTTTCATTTCACATTGTTTAGGCTGGATGGATTTATAGGTAATTCAGTTTCGTTCTTTACTCTGCAGGAAACCCAGCAAACGATCTTGTCGATATTATCAACAAAAACCGAACCACCGAGAAGCTCTCTCACCTAAGCGACAGCCCCGGTCTCGGATGCATGGCGCTGCAATTCGTCAACTTCTGCAAAGGAAACTGCACAAGCAACAACACAGTCAATTGCAGTCCATCATCCGACGACTTCATAGAAATCTTCGCTCCAGACTGCGGCGTCGAGCTGCCGACTTTCGACACGATAACCGGTCAGATCTTGGCCTGTCAATCCAAGTATTTAGAGCCATCGGTTGCCTTCTCCCAGGTGCTCGTTCCTGACAAGAAAGCCCTTGCTCTGTTGAGGAACAAGTCTCACACAGAGGTGGGGGTGGGGATGGTAAGGGTGCATCATAAAGGGCCATTCTTGTGGTGTGTTTTGTTCAGTAGTGGGAAGACAAACTCAACATTTGTTCTTGAAAATCATGGTTTGGGGATCAAGCAAAAGAGGGGCTGCTTCAGTGGAAGTGGTGTTGAATGCAGTAGAGCTCACTCCAATGGGGCTTTTTGGAATAATACTTTTATGGTTTTGTTGTTTTTCGTTCTCTCTTATAAGAGCTTTTCTTGTTTTTCATTTCCGGTGATGTGAAAGTGAGATTGAGGATCTTTGGCCGCCTGCTATGTGTTCTGAGTCGTTACAGACGAAGTGGTCTATAGAACTTATAAAGAAGAGATGGTTGTGGTTTCTGGGTTATTGAAAACCAGGAGACAGAATCGAAGTCGAGGAAGGAGAATCATACGAGTCGGGAGGATTGAAATTTTTGTTGTATATTGAATTAAAGGAAGAGTCTAAGAGCCAATTTGCAAGTGTTGTATGTTAGAAAGTTTTTTTTTAGTATTTTAAAATGGTTATATATTTTTTGGGAAATTTAGAACAACTTTGGTCATGTTACTAATTGGTTAAGGGCTTTTTTCACTAACCCAAATGGTAGGAATTTTTTTATTAATGTTATATATTTTAATAATATTTCTAGAAATAAGGTACTTTTGACAGTTTTAAAAGATGAGGTTTTTTAAAGTATTTGGAAGAGTTTCGATGGTATGGCAGGCCCCTTGAAGAAATTGTAGGTTGAAGACACGATTTCATTTCAGATTTAAAAAACACCATCAAATAGTGTGTTCTTTTTCTTTTTTGGCTATAAGAATTGAAATGAAATTGCCACTTCAAAAGAAAATCAAAACTTCTACCAATGATCAGTGTAGAGTGTGAATACATGAAGAACCAACTACAATAGTTCAATTAGGAGGAGGCCTAAGAATCCATTTCAACTGCCAAATCCAAGAGTACATGACTCCAAGTGAGCAATACATAGAAATCAACATGAGTGGTACAAAAGGAAACTTACCACCTAGAACAAAAGGATGCAAAAACTGAGCCCAGATTTCAACTACCAAGAGACCGACAAGATAAACCTTCTCGACGAATCTAACATGGAACGCTTCTCCAATTGCAGTCATACTTCCCTTCGTTTGTACTTGTCGTCGCTTCGTCTTTGATGTGGTTTGTTTAACTGAATCTCCTTTGTCAAATTGTCCAGAAAAGCCTAACCACATCAGAATGGAGTGCAACAGCAATAGCAGCACTTTTATGGGATATTCTTGGGCTTCAAAGAGTAGAGGAAACAAGGAATAGCAAGACACTGCATGAAAAAAGTAATGTAGCATTTATATTAGATGGGAAGAAACATAAAAAGAAAGGATGGAAGATAATTTTATAATTTTTGTTTTAAAAGATAAGAGACACGTGTAGCGTGGTTAGGAAGATTGGCCACAATAGCGTGCATCAAAGGGGTGAGGGAAGGCAAACCACAAAAATAGATCAAACCGCCCATTCATCGATTTTTCATCTTAAAAAGTCTCTGTGTTCTTACTTCTTCCTCTTTTTCTAAATCTAAAGCACCCCTCCAAACCTCCCCTGCAATATCTCGAGATTGAGACAAAAAGAAAGGTTTCTGTTATGAGAATGACTATTGGTGGTAGTCCTTCGAAGAGCCAACCACCAAAAGAATCGAGTTTCCTACATGTGACACGATGCTTGAAAGTTGAAGATGGAAACATGTGAGTGTAAGGAACCTAAATATCCTAAAGGAACTAAGTAACTATATTGCAATATCCAAAGAGAAATTACAACATCAAGAGTCTTTCGAATGGATTATCTCTCTTCCAAGAACTGTCTCAAGTTCCTCGCCATAAACTATTCTCCAAGATATCCTTCTCTTCTCCCTACTACTCCTATTTATAACAACTCACCCCTAACTAATTACCATTGATATACTAATAATATTCTCAAACTATTCCTAATAGTACTCTCACGCTAAGAGCTATAATGAATTTTTAGTGGAAAAGAAAAGAAAATAATCGACATAATATCCAAGGCCATTGACCACGTGTTTGTGATAACCATGATGATGTTGTAGCCAAAAAGTAATGAAATTACATTTAAGAGCATAATGTAAAGATTGGCCCTTATCCTAATTCTAGATCAAATAGTAGCTTTAACTTTGTCATCACAAACTCAGATCAGATCACCATGGAAGTTATCTATGAAACATCTACCAGCATAGCAACTACCTTAAGCAGTGTCAAGATCCTAATCAATAAATAATGGAATGTTCTTAAAAGGGGAAGATCCTAATGAAATATTTCCAAAATAACGACAGAATAAAGGCCGATGACATAGTGAGACAGAGGGAAAGAAGATACCAATTGATAGTAAGAAGTAATGCCTTGCGTCCTCCAAACTCTGCACCGCGACAACGGCAAGCGGAATTACAAAGTGAAGTGATGCCTTCTCATGAACGTGCCACCCAAATAGAAAACCACATGTATAGGCATAGGCCACCCATCTAGTGATCATCCGCGGCTGAGGATCTTTGAAAGCTTTGATTATGCAAGGAGACAAAGATAGCAGCACCAGAACAAAGGTTGTCAAGGGAGTGATCTGCCATTCAATGGATTCACAAATCAAAGTTTCAATCTCAAGGTGATTAACAAAAATGCAATAAATTGAAGAAGATAAAATATTATGTTGTGCATCAGAATGCGTAGACCACAGAATACCTACCTTACAAATTAACGAAGCAAAGAATTTCTAGCACAACTGGACCTATGAAAATGTTTTCTTTCAGTGGAAACAAACAGGGCCAGTCGTGAAAGAAAGCATAAAGCATAGCTGCTTGAACGCTAAGATTAGAGTGTAACGAAAATTTTTTAGACTAACAACAAATATTGATTTAGAAGTCTAAAAATCAGTTCACGACAAAGTAAACGGTTGGTCTAAATTGTGAATGGGCTGACTAGAATTCAATACTATCTCAATTTTCTACGAGTAGATTTAGTTTATCATAGAAATTACCTGAGGTAGCACAGAAAATGGAGATGAATCACCAACCAGACCACTGGTAAATGAAGCCGTTGGTATCTTGATACTAAAACCAAGTTTTCTAAGGAAAATGGACAGTCCTTTGTCCAGTAAAATATAAAAAACCCAGAAATTTGGGGCCCAATATGCATGGCAAAGCCCCCTGCCGAAAGGAAACATGCGTCGAATGACTTGCTGCATCTGCAAGGAACATAATAGTAGTCATATATTTTTCCATGGAAATCATGATTATTAGTGAAGTTCCATCTGGTAATATAACTAGAGCTGCCACTAAGAACCTAAAGCTAGAAATACAGATATAGAATGGAATGCAGTCAGAACATACATGTCGATTAGTTTTCTGAAGAGAAACTATCAATTTGTTTAGTAATATGAGGTGACATGCTATGCAATGCGCATAAAGTTTGGGGCAGTTCAATCTCAAGAGAGAGGTGATTCACGTACCTAGGAAGTGAAAAGATGGGATTAGAAGTGTCTCTAGTATCAAATCACCACCAAACTCATAAGCTTAAGATTATAACTTATTCAATTTCTAAAATACACTCTTAACATTCTCCCAGAGTTCAAAAATTAGCACAAGACCCACCAAGAGACTATCAGTATTAATTCAAGGTTAAATAACATTATAGAAGTTTGAACATGCTTCGATGCTACATTAAATCACCACTAAACCCAAAAACTTAAGGTTATAGTATTTAATCATTTTAATATATTCCTAACATCTCGCAATACCCTGCATACCAGATTTCAGTTCTCAGTAGTCCTCTTGCCGACCTCGCAGACTAACTTATACTTCAAATTATAATTAAGTCCCATCTCAAATCCACGCATAGAAGATAGAATACAGCAAGAAAAATCAATATACCATATTCGTGCTGATAAAATTAACATATAAGTAAATTGGTCGCCTAGAAACTACACGTTCCTGCCAAAAACAAAATTTCAAGCTCAAACAGTGAGAGGCAGAATTTTATACCTGGCCATGATAGATAAACGGTCCATAAGCTGCCGCAAAAACTGCCACAACCACAGATCCCATCATTGTAAGCCGTCCAAAACCTCTCACTAATCCTCCCCGACAGTAATGCCTTAACAAATAAACGAAATAAACAGGTGCCGCAACAGCAAACAAATGCTTGAAGCACAACAAGACTGCAAAAACAAACCCACCCATCAAATCCCTCCCCTCCTCCAAATACGAAAGAGAAATCAGAAGCATCCCAAGAAGAAATCCATTATACTGAAAATGCAAATGGTCCACAATCACGAGCGCCGGAGACCAAACAACCAAAACCCAGATCAATTTCCGCCTCATAGGATGCAAATTCCTCGTCAATCTAAAAACCCCATAAAGAAGACATAAATCGGATACAATAACGGTAATTCTCTGGAAGTACACGACGGTATTCGAGTTGTAATCCAAACCATTTTGGAGATGCACAATTTGGGGATCGACGAAACCCGCGAAAATTGAAAGGAAGCGTTCGAAATATGCAAAAAATGGGGGGTAATCGAGAGTCCATTGACTGGTCTCGTCGGAGTACCATTGAGAGAGAGGGAGAGAGTGGGTGAGAGCAAGCCAATGGCGGTGGACCTCGAAATCTGTGCTGTGGTAAGATGGAATCAGGAGGAGCTTGATGCAGGCAGCTATGGCGAAGAACCACCAGAGCTCGAGCACGGACTTCGTGGATTTCATGCCTCAGCTGAGGTCTCCCTGACGAAGACGCCGGTGACCCTCCACGGCGGAGGCCGAGGGCCGGAATCGGACCGACGGCGCTGCGTCCACTGTTGAGTTTGGTGGGTTAGCGGGGCGCTTGGTTCGTCAAAACTGTTCCGCCAAATTATGTTTTTACGGAAATGAAAAGTAATATTTCTCTTTTTTTTTTTTTTATTGCTAAATATTCGAGTGCGATCCCATTTAACCAGAGAGACAGAAGTAATACCAAGTAAGGTGACCATTTCAGAAGTCTCGGAACAGTAAAAAATATTACTTAAAAAAAATAAATGGTATATTAATAACCAATAACGGCCGTAAGACAATTGTTGTTTGAGAGTGATTCAAAAAATTAATGGTAAATATGACTTAAAAAAGTAATTGTCTAGTGATACCGATATTTGTAACATTTACCATTCATTGTTCACTTGTTTTAGAAGTGAATTGTTTTAAACGATAATGAACTAACACTAAACATCCAAATTTAAAGGCGTTTGAATAATTTAACCTAAACAATTTAAGTAATAATAAAGGTAAATTATGTTTCTGTCAACACGACCCACGTGGACATAATTGAATTGGGTCAATAGACTCAATACATTATTTACCACTCTAGGTCATAAGTTGTGAAAATTAAATAAGTAAAGTTAAATTATGTTTTGGTTCTCCCTACTTTAATTTGATTTGAATTTGATATCTAGCGGAACTACAAATAGCTTAAGTGGTCAATTTTTGTTACTTCAACAACAACAAGGCCAAGAATTGAAACATCGATTTTTTATATGGTAATAAGTCAAACTTTAGTATGTAAAAGTAATAATAATAATTTCATCATAATTACTTTTAGACTCTTTTAGTCGTAATCATAATTATTAGGTAAGGTTAGTCTAATTTGTTTATTGTAAATAAATAAATGTTAGATTATTATCTCTATATCTTTGTCAAAATTCATTTGATATGGTGACAAAAATTTAGCATCAATTCGAGCATACCTCAACGAAGGTATTATCACTTATCAATTTTTTTTATAAGTAAGAAAGTTTAAATGATCGACTCTAAATTTGTGATTTTATATTTTGAAAATAATAGAAATTTAAGAAACGGAAAACGAATAAAACATAATCGTTTTATTAAAATGATGTGATTAATTATATAAATATATGATATATGCCATTTTTTTAAATCTCACTTTCTTTTTATATTGTCTTATTTTTCATTTTCTTTTGCCCAAATTCCCTCTTTATTTAAAATCCAAATTTACCCTTCAACTTTTCATATCAACCTATAAAACTTAGCAAATAAATATCTAAAATTTGATAGAAATTCTTAGAAAATACACCATTACAAAGTTTTAAAACATTATTGTGTAATTTATATAAATCATTTTAAAATACTCTACGCAATTCGATCTTGCATAAAACATGGGATAAAATCAACATGTGGAGCGCACTAATATTGTCACAAAATAAGTGTGGTAATCAAGACAAATAAACACCAACATCGTACCAAAGAAAAGTAAGCCATCATATTTTGGCTATCGTTTCAATTTTCGACTTTTAAATCAAATCGAAAAATAGTTGATGGCTTATTTGAACATAAAAAAAATGCAATTTTGATAAATCAAAGTATAAAACTCGATTGTAATTAAAAAAAAAAACTTAGTTCTAATTATTTTCATCACTCGCTTAATTTCTAATATTCTCATACTACCTACTCATACTATAAATTTCCTTGATAAATAGTCGTTATATTTTATTATATCAGAATATTTTGTATAAGACCTTCGGTAATGTTTTTTTTTTTGTTAATATTCTAATTTACTTTCTATATTCAATTTTCAATTGAGCAAAACTTTTGATATTGTATCTACGTATGTTTTATATGACGTAGGTGCGATTGCCATGTATTTTTTATCTATAAACGACTCTTTGAATTTCAATCGAAGAAGGGAACAAGATAGCTAGGATGTGACATGAAGGCTACGAGATGTTGACATGTGAACTTATAGAAAATAATCTTTATATTATTTTTTAAACTATAAGGATTAAATGTTTAAATAAAAACAAAGCTAAGGCAAGAGCATATTACTTGATTTTAACCTTTATTTGTATTGTTTGGAAATTTATCTTTTATTTAATTATTGTTTACTTTGTTTTCATGTGATAAAAATTCTAAGAAGCTCCGTTGCATATTGGCTATTTATTACATAGTGAAATAAGGAATGGCAATAAAATTTGAAGGTTTTTTTAGTATAAAGATTAATTTTAAAGTTTTAGCCTACTATATTAATTTGGGCATGTGGATTGACAACTATGCCCTTATAAAAATCATGTAGCCCTATTCTTTTATCATACAACATGTAGGGATGATCAAGATTCGAACTTGCAATTTTTTTGGTCGAAGATATCTACTCAAGTTGGTCGAACCCTACAATTTTTATATTAAAATTATAATCCTTAATATGCACACCCACGTTTATTAAGGCATCTTTTTACTTTATTAAATAATATCTTATATCGTGTAGTCTGTCCTTCCATGTCAATTTCATTCCTATGTTTTTAAAACCTTTAATTTTCTTTACGTAATTCTAATATTCCTCCATATTAATGAATATTGTTATAAATATAACAAAAACACTAACATTAGCATAAACTTAGTCAACAAATTCTAAATCCTAAACTCTGAAAATAATAATTAAAAAAAATGACATAAACAAAACCAAAACTTTTAAAGATACGTTATCGAAATTGATATTTATAAATAAAAATTACGTGAACGAGACGTATAATTAAACTTTTATGACTTTTTTAATCCTTGTTATCTTTTATTTCATATTCGAACTACCATACAAACATTTATCATGAGTCCCCAGAACTTTGGATAAAGAATATTTTCTCTTAAAATCACTTCTTACAAATGTAGATGACAATAACTCTACATACGAGCATAGTTTTTTATACCCAAAAAGAAAAACGAAAGAGAAAACCTTCCGTCAATCATTTCGGACCACATCTCTTCATTTCAAGAAATCGCCACTATTAATTCTTTGAAAAAAAAATCTTGATGTTCTATCTAATCAATCATCAAATAAGAAAGAGTTAAAAAAGCCTTTGGCCTAGCTACTAATTGACCCCCATTGTCCAATTGCATAGTTCATGTCTACTTTCTAGTTTTATGGCTAGATAGATAACAACAAATTAGACCTCTATCATGCAAACAAAGGCCAATTAGCTACCCAACAAGGCTACCTACAAAGAAAATCTACAAAGGACAAACTTGTCTATGTTGCATATGAAATTATGGTCTCTCTCTTTAGAGCTTCACCATATATTTTAAGTTGTGTTGGAGAAGTTTTCCTTTGACATGATTGCGGTGAGGTTTTAAACTTCTCGTAGCTCCGTTGTATTTTTTATTTGTAAGATGCCTAAATAATAGATAGGTGTGGTTCGAACACGAAAACTCTGTTGTGAGCCCATTTAGAGGATTGTATAGAGTTAGGATAAAGTACAAAGGATAATGGATCAGGTATGAAAACACTCAAAGAAAAAATTTAAAAAGAAACGTAAGGAAAATATAAGTCCAACTACGTGAAGGTCGTCAGGTAGCGTACACCATAATATTGTGGTGCTGATTGATTAGGAGTAAGCATTATATATGGTGCGAGAATGTGGATGTTGAGGTTTGAGACAAATCAAGATATTATGACATGATCAAGATAATTGACGTCTTATATTTAAGGCGTTTTAACATTTTGGTCGATGGATTCTTAACAATGCATCAAAGAAACACAGAGTTGTAATAAAATATAGAAAAAAATTTCCAAAAAATTCCAAAAAATTTCTTCATACTACAATTAATAAAACAATAACTCAAGTGGGTCATGTGGCATAATACAAATGGTTTACCAAAAAAATTTTTCTTAAAAAAGTCAATACCAAAAGAATTTCAAACTAAAGAAAGACTTGTATATATTAGAAGCTATATTCCACACTCCAAACTCCAATGCTATAATAAAACACATCATTGATTTTTTAACTTTTTATATAAATAAACTATAAATTTAAATATTTTTCATTTATTTTTTTAAATAGATGTGGTGTCAGAACCAGTTTACTAACACACCACAACTATATATATATATATATATATATATTCATCAATAATTAACAATAATAAAATAAATATATGGCCAAATTTATTCCAATTAAAAACTATGAATAAAATAAAATAAAAAACAAAACAAAATTCATTGACTTAGAATGGAAGTAAATAATTTCAAACAGCATCTTCATTTTCAATCTAACATAATTCATAAACGACAAATATCAATTATTTTCCGACGTGTCGCCTCACAACTTGGATTCCTCCACCAGTCCGTCGATTCCACGTCATCTCGACTTTTAATAAACGCCAAAAAAAACAGTCGAGGGCCCACTTTTCAATCTTACGTGGCACAGTCCCGTCACTCCGATCCACGAATCTCATAACCAGGGGCGCCATATTATTTATAATTTCATTTTTATTTTAGTCTCAATTCTTTTTAAAATACTTTCTATTTTAAAAGTTCACAAAAATTTTTATTTGTATAATTTTTAAATATTTGAATCAATATTTTATAAATGTGGGACCTTGATATTTGAAATTTAAAAAATTAGATCTTATTTTGTTTCGTGAACTTGTAAAAAATTTTTTATTTTGATTATTGAGAAATGTCTTTTTTTTTTATTTCTAATTTTCAAGTTTGTTCCGTTTTAACTCTTCAACTTTGATCGTGTCTTTTTTTTTAAATGATAAAACAAAAGGAATAAAATGTCTAATTGTTTCTAGATTTTAAAAATTTATTGTTTTAGTTCTTACTTTGTTTTTCTCCTACCAAATAGATAATGTGGCTTTAAGCATATATACCAACAAATAATGTGGTTTTATGATCACATAGGTTATTTGAAGAAGTATTGAGTACCGAATATCATGTAGCAAAATATCAGCAACGAACTACAAAGGGTTGCTTTTAAAGTTTAATTAGTAAAATATAAATTTTGAAAGTCCATGAACTATAATGATTGCATTTAAAAAGACGTTTGAAAAATACAATAAATTAGAATATAACATAGTTGAAAGTTGAAATGCAATATCTCTCCTTCTAAATAACTTTTAGAATGTATTTATTTTAGTATATCATCGATATATTTTAATATCTTAGCTATATTTTAAAATAATTATTTTTGTGTTGCTATTATTATGTTCACATAATATCCAGTACTTACTTAAATCAACCTATGTGATTCTTGTATTATTGAAAAAACTAAAACTCATAGTCGATTTTGGCCAATGTTTAATTAAAGAGAATTAAACTCAAAGAAATGGAAACATACTAAATCCATAGTTCAAAGTTGATTGATGGGATCTAACGTTCTAAGAGTCTAGATAGATCATGATTTTCCTTAGATTTCTTCATGGAAGCAATTCTCTTTTTTATGGGATAAAAAGAACTTTCGTTAAGCCTAACATTTTGGAGACCGTAACTCATTTGTAACCAACAAAAAATTCACTGGTCAAATACAAATTTTTATTGCTTCTAATTTTACCCATCATTAAATTATAAATTAATTTATAGTATCTACACGGATTATCTATAGTCAATTTTATTTTTTTTAGTATAACACATAGGGTGGGGATGAACACACAACCTCTTATTTTAAAATATATGTCAATTACGTTGAGCTATACTCGCTTTGACTCTATGATCAATTTATAATCACTTATCTATAACAAAATTTACACATAATTATATCATTTATTTAAATAATTACATCAGCGATCTAATATTATTAAAATTTATAATATCTTGTACACATTAAAACATATAGTAAACTAACTACAATAACAAAGTATTATTTCTTAAAATTTATTGATCAATACAGACATTCTAAAAATTTATATAAAAAAAGAGTAGCAAATTTAAAGGTGATTTCAAAAATTCCAATTCCAAGATAACATAAATTTATAACAAATATACTCAAAATTTCAAATCCATTTTATTTGTTGCCTTTTAATCTTAAACAGCCGCCACGCCACGTAGCTGGATCGTGGTTTGGTTTTCTGTTTCTGGTGCTGCGGTTTGCCGTGCACGTGCGACGGGCAAGCGCTGGAACGCTGCCCGACAGACACGGGCAGAGGAGTGGGGCCCAGTGGACAACGACCTCGGAGGTGGTGCCAAGAGTTCCATGCTTCGTTGTTGCTGTCGGCTTCTGATTGGACCGTGGGGCCCAGTATCTAGTCAGCAAGAATAATGATTTCTTCGCTTTTTCTAAAAACAAATATCAAAATATTCCGAATATTAAATTCTGGCGGGACCTGGGCCCCTTGACTTCCAGAGAAATTATGATGCCGTTAACGAATTGTCGTTTTTGCCCCTGGACATTGCACTTAATTACTGATACTGCCCCCTTCTGCATCTGGATCAGGATTGACTGACTGTCAGAGAAGAAACTAGATTTTGTACCGCTTGTTGTTTTTTTTTCTCTGAGAAGCCCCCGGATTTTAACTAAACCCTATTTTCACCCCCCAATAAAATAAAAATAAAAATAAGCTTCTAGCAATTTCCATAATTTTTGGAAATTGTCACATAATTCTCAATCTCGCCTTGTCATTATCCCATCCTCTCTAGCTTATTAATATCCTCATCAAGGTTACACTTTTTTTTTCTTGTATTATTTCAGCCTCCATCTTATCTGCCCACTTCGGTTTTTTTTTTTTTTGGAAAAATATTTGGCTTCTTAACCACGATGACTAAATATTGTCCTCACCAACATCTAAAAATTGACAACTCATTGTTTTTTATAAAAAAATCATTATTTTTGTATTTACCTCTCTTAATTGGCAAATATTTAGTGGCGGTCAGAACAAAATTTCTTCTTGCTATTAAGGAGCCAAGCATTTTCCTTTTTTATATGCATAATACTTAGGTGATTATTGGTCATTCTCATCTTTTATTTTTAGGGACTACCATTAAAGTCATTTTCATAGTTTATTTTAGCTGGCTAACACTAAAATTTTAACGAACCATCTTCTATTTTATAGAATTTAAAATTGTCAAAATTTTATTTGTGGTTTGCACCCTAGTACCTTTTTCTTTAAGCACACTCTCTTAGTTTCATCAAACCCTTGTCTTCAAATTTTGACTGTCAAGTTCTCTTAGTTACAATTTATTTGCACGATACTTCTCTGAGGTAGGATCACTTTTCCTTAATCTTAGTTTCATATATTTATTGTCGATTTAAGAATTTTCCTAACTAACTTGTGCATGGATAAAATATAAACCTTTATTCTTACCCTAATAATTGAAATTACACATCAATGACATTTTTATATGTTTATAGGTTGGATGAAGATATCTAGAGTGAAATGATATTTTCGTAACTTCACCGTACATTTGATCTTTTATATTTTTATAATTTTTTCATTAATATCCATCGAGATCAAGATTATAATGTTAGAGCGTAAATAACATGAAAAAGTGTGATGGACTAATTATTAGACAAAGGAAGGACTAAAAATTAATTTTGTTTGTCCCTTCCTTTTTAAGAAATAGATGCATGCACTGTGCCAATAGATTAACTCCATGGAATCTTAGATAAACGCCACTTGGATTTTAATCAAGTACAATGACTTTCTTTAATCAAAATTTTTAACATGTTCCAGTACTTCGCACCCCACGATAACTTCCGTCCCCGAGCCAATCAGCTTCCTCCACGCTAGACAGTTCTCAGCTTATTGACGAGTTCACGGAGCTCCCGTGGGTCCGCGAAGCAGGTGATCACTCCTCACCGATTCAGGCGACTATAAAACGCTCCGAGATCTCCGATCTTTCTCCCACACTCGGCGCTCGCTCGCTCACTCAGTTTACCCAATCGATCGAACTAGAACTCGAACTTCGAATTCTCTTCTTCTCTCGCCATCGTCATGAGGACCGGAATGCGACACCACAGCGGCGGCGGCGGCGATGATCACCGGGGGGAATCTCATTTCCTCCAAGCTTGTTTCCTCTGCCGGAGGCCGCTCGGATTCAACAGAGACATTTTCATGTATAGGTGAGTGTGTGTGTGTGTGTGTGTGTGTGTGTGTGTGTGTGGTGTGTGTGTGTGTGTGTGTGTGTGTGTGTGTGTGTGTTTGATTTCAACATTTTGTGATTGCGATTCGAATTTCTAGGTTTTTGGATGAATTATTAGTGCGAGAATTACTGACGGAATTTTCTCTGAATTGGATTGGATCTCAGAGGAAACACGCCGTTCTGTAGCAAAGAGTGCCGGCAGGAACAGATTGAGATCGACGAAGCGCAGGAGAAGAGCTGGAGAATCTCTTCTTCGTCTTCGTCGTCGTCGGCGGCGGCGGCGGCGTCTTCGACTGCGAACAGCGCGCACAAAACGACGGCGTCTAGCAAGAAAAGCGTACGGACAGACACAGTTGCAGTAGCGTGAATTTCAATAACGAGAGGAAAAAAATGGGGGAAAACGAAAGAAGGAACCCTAGAATTTTTCGTGGGAGTAAAAATCGATATTCGGTGGGGAAAAAAGAACAAAGAAACTGCCAGAAGGAAAAGATTTTTTGGATTCACTGCAAATTCCGGAGGAGATTGCGTCTTTTGACAGATGGAAAAAGCTTCAGATCTCTTCAGGAAGCAGACGCCATACAGAATCGTTCTGCCTTCGATCTTCCTCTCTGTTCTTACTTTTTTTTTTTTTTTTTTTGCTTACAAAGAATTGAAGATTACTCTGTCACCAATTCTGTGGAAAAGAAATTGATTATCTGCCATGGAAATTAGTTGAAAAATTTTACGAAATTATAGCTTAGAACATTATCAAACCGCAGACATTATTGCAAATAGTTGAATTGTAATTTTTTTTTTCCTTGTGGAATTTGTCGTTTTTGAGCCGTGGGTAAAATTTGATAACCGCCGCATTGAATTCTGTGGTTTTTATTTAGCGTTCTTTTTCTGACATTATTTTTCAAAGGGAACATATATATATTGCAACACTATTTTTATTTGTACTAAAAAGAAAAAAAAAACAGTTATTTTTATTTTTTTAAGAAAAATACGCGTCATCGAGACAGGTAATACAGGGTCTAATTTGTAAATTGCAACTGTCCGTTTTTTTTTTCTTTTAACTTTTTTGACAACTACGTGTAGATGTAGATGACGAGTTTTTTGTTTTTTTTTTCTTCCTTCACGAGAATGTTATTTCTACCTGATTTCACGAATCTATTGACTGAAAAATATTAAATTAAAATTACAATCAAAATATAATTTTTATTAGGTTGATATAAAATATTAATAAATTAATTTTATTATTATGATATTTAATAATAGTGAAATTCTATTTTAACAACTTTAGTGATATTAATTAATAATAACATGATGAAAATAAGATTAATAAGATTGATGAAATTATAAATGGAGAAGGAAATATGTGGGTCCTTGAAATAAATAATGAAAATTGATAGGAGGAGGGATTTTTCCGTCCGTAAAATCTATTACTATGCGAAAGCCACGTAATTGACATATATTTATAATCTTATGAGTTCTTATTTAAAAAAGAAAAGAAGTGTGAGTTCGATCTCTCACTTTTCCATTTTTACTAAAAAAAATCTTAATGCAATTAAACACCAATTAATTTTATTCCTGCATTATGTTATATTTGATTCTTATCCCAACTGGTTTTTTTATTCCTGCATTATGTTATATTTGATTCTTATCCCAACTGGTTTTTTGTTTTCTAAGAATGGAAACGTTTTGAATAATTAGTTTGTTTGTTAAATGTTAACAAAATTAAATATATTGAGTAGTTTATTATTATTATTATTATTTTGAGAAAGGCACTAGTTTTAAGAGTTATATATATATATATATTTTTTTTTTTTTTGAAAGAAATATTTCATATATAAGTGTCTCTCTTAGTTTCATTTAAAAGTCAGGATGGAAAGTTAGAAAAGCTCTTGAAGCAATTCTATGAACAACTTGATTAACATCTCTATGCATAAACTGGAATTAGATAGGAGAGAAGTTCGAAACCAGATTCAATCTTGTCTTGAGTCGCATGCTTTCAATAATAGACAAAAGCTCTGCCACGAGAGGTCCATAGTACATCTCACAAACCTCTCATGGCAGAGCTTTAAGAGTTTTAATAAATAGATTTAGGTGCACTTTCTGTTTGGTCCCACGCGACTTCTTATGATCAGATTTTACAATCTTCCTTCACATCTCAGAGCCCTCTTTTCTTTTTTTAATTATTTTCTCACATTAAAAAAAATTATATCATAAGAGACTCACCTACTATATATAATATATAGGTGATTTATGATATCTTAATCAATAAGTTAGGTTCAAATTCAAATTTGGCATTCTCTTAGGTAAGTTAACTTTGATCATTTTCAATTTTACCTTTTATATATAGTAAATTCTCAATATTAAAGAAACAAATTTTAATGATGGATAGTTTGGATTTCCATGTATCAAATATTATCTGGATCTTACATTCGAAGTAATGGTGCATATCATCGATTGCTCAGCATCAGTTTTGGGCTTAAACTGACATCGACAGCTGACCAACAAATCGGTTTTTATTCATAGAAGACTGACTACATCGTTGGTTGGTCGATTTTGGTTGAAATTGAAAACGTAAGGTTAAGCTAATTTTAACCAGATAAAAAGAGTGAAAACCTCGTGAGATGGATAAAAACATAAAGCTTACGAGGGCGAAGAGACAGGGGAATGAGAGGCTTGACGAGAGAAAGGAAGATGAAGATGGAGGTGAAAGAAGAAATAAGGGGACTTAGGGAGGCAAATTTAAAAAATATAACAAAAAGTTATTTACTATACCACCTGCTAGATTTTTCAATGTATTTTTGTTGAAACAGAATGTAATTCACTGGACAATGTATCGATTTGTATTTATCTTTTAAAATAAACTAGAAGTCGTTTGGTTCAATTAGAAACTAATTTTCCGACTAAACCAATCATTTTTTAGTTTTACAAAAACCGACACTGACTAAACCATTCATCAAATTGACCGACCGATCTTCGGTCGGTTTGATTCATTGGGACTGATTTTTTAGAAACATATAAAATGAATAGGAAAACTAAAAAAAAATGTTTACAAGTACGGGACAAAGGTTGTTTTTGGACAACGTTGGGCTCAGCCAATTCTTAGTTCTAAATTCAATGTTCATAACTTCATCTATCTTTGGAGAGAAAAAATAAAATTAAACAAAAAACACAACAAAGTATGACATGACTCATCAGCTGTCGGTCTTGTCGGTTAGCGTAGGAGCTTTGTTTTCCCTCTAAAATGAGAACGACATGTCGGCTTTGTAAGCAGACTACGTATTAATGTTACAAAGTTAAGGCTGGTTTGGACATGTTTCCATAATCCATTCGTTGCTGCACTCATTGGACTTTACGTACATTGACCGAATACATATCGTCTTCGGTCCCGAACTAACTCGTATCGATTGGGTCGATCCATCAAGCAGAGGTGTCCATTTTCCTCGCGGGAACAGACTAACCCTGCTCTAAATAGAGGCACGAAATCTCTGCTCTACCTATATATAGATATATATAAACTCTAATATTGTTGGACTTAGATGAAATACTATATTATTTTTATGGGACGGTTTAAACATTTTTCTTTTAGAATTATATATTTAATTGGAGAAATTAAAATGATAATAATTAGAATGGAGGAAGGAGATCGAAATGGGGGAGTCCCTATTTCTGCACCACCCCGTGAACATTCCTATTATCAAGTTGAATCGATTCAACTAACGAACCTAGTCCATGATAATAATATACAATAAAAAAAATTTGTCAATTGCTGTTAAGTTAAAGATATTATTTTTCTAAATTGAATTTGAGTTCGTGTTAGTTGTTCTGTATTTTTGGATAATCTTTTTTTTTTTTAACTCTTAGGTTAAAGGCATATTTGAAAATTAGATGTAGTTCAACTTAACAAATTATGAAACTTGATAAAATTAATAGAGATGAAAATAGACATTTTAAAAATGCAGTGATTAAAATGAATCAAAGTTAAAAGTATTTGAACCGACCAAAATAGTATCTCAACTTTCTTTCTTTTTTTAATAAGTATCCAACTAGTTTTGCCAAACCGAGCATAGCTCAAGTGGTTAAGGCATCTATCTCCTAATTAAGAAAATCGAGCATAACTTTTGGTCAAAGATAGGTTCCTTACCACTCGAACTATACTCCTGATTAACTACCTTTTAAGAAAGGGAAAAAAATAAAAAGAATATATATCATAAATTTATTTCTTTTGAAAATTCCTTGTAATCTGCCATCTGGTTCGGGCCCATGACTCAAAAGCCCATATCCCAAAGCCCAAAAAAAAAGTTTTTCGCAATCATATCCTCGCAGCCAAACAGAACCTAACGTCATGATTAAGAAAACTTTATAAATTCAATAGAAAAATAAAAGAAAACAAAACAAAAGAAGCAATTCCATTTTCAGAAAGTTTACAGACAATTTCCTGTAATAGTAATAGTAATATGTATATATACAGTAAGTATTTAGGCAAAACATAGACAATGGTCCCTTTGGAAAACTTTCAATTTTGTTCTATAAAGGACCAATTTGGTTTCAATTATTAAAAAAAATCTCAATTAAGTTATTTGTAAAAAATGTGAGAAATTTGTTAAGAAAAAATAAAAATTATATCATCCCACTATTGTTTTATCAATGTATTCTACTATTCTTTTATCAACTCGTTTATTAGAGAAGGTCGTTACAATATGACCGACAATTTTAAATCGTTAGGTCTATGAGAGAAAAATCACAAAAATACATTCAATCTATATCTAGTAGTTATTAAAATGTGGGAACATTTTCGAATCTACATTCGACGAGGTATTATGTGGCACTTGGCAGCCACTTTATGGTAGCTTCGTTCATTATTTTTAGCCACTTAGATGTTATTTGGTACATAAGACAATCAACTCGTTTATCTTCAAAATCAAACTCACTCGTCAAAAAATCTATCTTTTTAAACGACATTTCCATGTGGTCCCATATATGTTCATAGAATAATAATTTAATGGGGCATAAGGCTTTTTTTTTTTAACAAATTTTTATAAAAAAAAAACAACATTATGAGGACCTAATGGAGAGTTTTCAATACCTTGAATGTTAAATTGAGAAATTTAAAATAGTAAGGATTAAACTGGGAATTGTCTTATTGACTAGGACCATTTGGTACAATTGGACTTAATTTTATTTTATTATTTAAATTCTATTAATATTTTTTTCAGTTCAATACTTATTGGACGAGGGACCAAACTATAGAATTATAATAGATGTCTCATTCACTTGAACTAAGTTCGGAATGATTTATTTTTAAAATAAAAAAACGTTGGAGTTCGTCAGATTTATTTAATCACCAAATTGGCAAACTTTAAATAGCTTCTATTTTATTGTTAAACTTTTAATTAGTATTCTTAGTGTATAGGTTAATATTGATAAGATGGTAAATAAAATAGATGATGACAGTATATATTTATTAGATAATTGTTTATTAATTCAACATCAAGTGATCTACAAATAAAATAAAATAAAAGTAAATAATTGAATATCATTAAGTGACACGATCTATATAAAAAATTTAACACGTACGTTGCATATGTTACTTTATTTTGCTTAGATATACTTTTTTCATGTCATTTCGCTTGCCACATCGTATTAAATCTACCAATTTTGACTCCAACATGCTCCATTGGTTTGTTTTTAATATGATTAAAATGTTAGTTTGGTCCCGATAATTTCTGTTTTGATTCATTTTGGTATTTGTATGTTTAAAATATTTATTTTGGTCTACATACTTTTAACTTTAGTTCATTTTAGTCTCTATATTTTCAAAATATTCATTTTGGTCTCTATGCTTTTAAAAATGATCATTGAAGTCCCTCAATTTTAATTTTATTTTTATTTTTTCTTATGCAATTTCAATATGACACTATGATCAATATATTTCTTAAAATGTAAACGTTACTTTATACTAAAGAGTTTCTGTTATGTATAAAATTTATTTTAAAATTTTGCAACGAGGGATTTAAAATGATCGCTTCTGAAAAGTATAGAGACTAAAATGAATCAAAGTTAAAAGTACAATGATCAAAATGAAGATTTTCAAATTACATGACTAATGAACCAATGCTGAAAGTACATGGACCAAAATGATATTTTAACCTTTTTAACATTAAATCGTACGGAAAGATTAATGAATTTAGATATAAGAATATTTTATTTTCTTCATTAAAAATTTTAGAGGATAAAAAAAAGTTTTTGTTTATACATTTTTTCTTCAATAAAAAAGAGGCCGTTATCAAAAGTAATTGTGTTTTAATTTATAAAAAGTGAAGAACCGAGGAGCAAAAAATATATATATCAATAAGATCAAATATAGGTTTCAAAGTTTCAAAGATTAAATAATTTAACATTTTATTTTATTTATAAAAAATCAATGGCTCTTTAGAAAAAAAAAATCAAATTGCCATAGGTCGGAAACAAATAGAAGACAAAAATCGAGCTATAGGTCGGAGCTCTTACCAAAATTGTCAAAGCTACAAGGCAGAACATGGAATGCTATGTACTTATCTGTTAGTAGCCATTCCCCGAATACGTAGAACCATTGGACCTTCCAGAAAAAGGATGCTTGATAACTACCCCAGTCCCAGGTCGGGTGCAGGAGTAGTTCCTAGATTCTACTTTAGATACACTCTTAAGGATGTGAATGTCGAGCATCTGGTTGATTGTGAGCAGCTCAGTGCGATACAAGTCCTAACGTTCCCTACGTTCACACTCCATCTGCCACGAGTAGTAGCACTTGTACAGCATGCCCCACCTGTTGGGAGTAAGCTGAGCTGGTTCTAGGGTAACCTCACTAAGGAATTCTTGAGCAAAAGCTGGCAATGGAAGACACACAACGAACTCGAAAATCCTCAGGTAAAACTCGACGTGTCTAGTTGGTGGTTCCTCCAACATCTCACCTCGCTCAGGATATCTAATACCTATGCAACTTGGAATCTCGTACTTAGCTCTAATGAAATCCAACCAGCCCCACCTACCGAGCATAGATGGATAGTCGATACTCCTAAGGATATTCCTGGCCTCTAAGAATCAACACAAGATATAAGTTAGAATAGCTCGACAACAAGCTACTACACCTACCGTTCCTCGAGCTATGCCTTCAACTGTCTATCCTAGACATGTCTACACAAGCAACTAAAAAGAAGGCTAAAGAAAATTGACCTTTAGAGGGGAGTGACCTGCAACTCAGATCAGCGCGAGAGCAAAAAGGTTTGAAAGCATGAAAAATGAAGACATGGGGTGCGCTATATATAGGATTCCATAAGCAATCTTGGTCGTCCACGTAATCACCATTGAACGGTCCAAATCGTATCTCGAAGCACGGAAAAACCATGCATGTGCATTGCCTTATTAGAATGACGTTCCACATTATGTCAAAACGGTTGAAAACACCTGAGCTCGCACCCCCCGCAGTTCGATATTCAAACTATTTTCTAACTCTTCTATGTCAAACCGTAGCTCGACTTTGGCAGGGAGGGGGCCAATATTGGTGGCAAAATCAGAATCACCTACTCAGTTTGGAGTCATCATAAGGTAGAAAACGAATCCTCTGTACCCGCCAACTTGATCCATGTCAAGCTGAGATGGACATACTATATCAATCGACCTGAGGAATCCGACTTCATGTTCGACCACCGACCTAAGGGCCTAATAGCTGTAACCGCTGGTCGAAACGGCTCCAACGACTTTGTCTCTCTCGCCTGCCTATAAAAGGGACATTTCGCCTCATGACTCAGGTACGCAATTCCTCTGAGAACGATTTGATATAACTCGAGCTCACACTAACTTGAGCGTCGAAGTATTTGTTCCTCATGCAGGTTTCATCAAAATCGAGCCCCGTAGCTCGTTCCTGTTAGCTCGTGAACTGACTGTGAGTTCGGCAGAAAAACAACATCGACAAAGAAGATTAAATATACGTTATAAAGTTTCAAAGATTAAATAATTTAATTTAACCGTTCTCAAAAAAAAATTAATTTAACATTTTATTTTATTTATAAACAATCAATGGATCTTTCGAAAAAAAAAATCAATGGCAGAATTGTTAGCCGCCTGCAACCACATTAATCATGATCCAATAATAATTTTCTCAAAAAAAAAAAAAAAGCAACCATTTATTTGTATTAACGTGAAAGAAAATTATTGTTTGAATAAATGAAAATAATGGCGGCGCGTGGCGGCGCGTGGCGGTGTGCGTTATTTGGCTTTTTTATGTTTCTCTTCGGTGCCGATATAACCTAGGTCGGTGGCACTAATTAGGGACTATTTAAAGTATCTAATTACAGATTTTTTCTAAAAATAGATTAAATTATAAAATTAGTCCCTGTAATTTTAAGTATTTCTATTTTGTCAAATGTAGTTTATACTTAATTTACTTTGGTTACTTATAATTTAAAAAAGTTTAAATTTAATCCTCACCAAGTTTCAAATTGATTCTTGTAATTTTAAAAGTTTCAATTTTGATTAAACCTCACAAAATTCCAACTCTCGTTCTTTAGATAGTCAAGCTGTTATTGGCCAAGTGTATCATTTACGATCATTTAGGATAGTGGTAGCTCTATTCGGCTCTAAAATCTAATTAAATTAAGTAATATATTTAACAAAATAAAATATGAGCTCGTTTTCACGTTTTAATATAATAATGACTTAAAGATTAATTGTGAGGGTTGACTAAATCATATGAACCAAATTGAAACTAATGTCAAATTATATGGATTGAACTAAAACTTTTACAATTATAAATACCAAATTGAAATTATATCTGAATTATTAGGATCAAATTTGTAACCATTTTGAACTCATTGAATTGAGTTGAGTTAGTTCATAGACCATACTTATATTTAATAGATAAAAACTCGAATTTAGTACGAGTTCGATAAATATTTATTTAGATTTTTTAAATTTTCCATTGCTTTCATCAAAACATTTTCTTATTAAAATTGTTGTTGACTCGCTGATTTTAATCCAATATTTGAAAAATAATCAAATAGATGTTGGAGGAATTCATAATTTTATTATTTCGCAACAAGAAAATTTTAATAAATAATTATAATTAAGTTCAAATATTTCATGGTTAGTTGGTTGGAATCATCATCTAACTATAACAATTTAAATTTGATAAATTTATCCATAAATCAGATTATGTCTAAAATTTTCTTTTAATTATGTCTCCAAATGTTCTATTCAATTATTAAAAATTTTGGTCAAATTTATCTTCGAATTATATTAATCAAATATATTAAGTTTGTAAAATATATAATCCTAATAATTTAATAGAGTAAAAAAATAAAAAAATAAAAAATCTCCCAACCAATCTAGTTCATTAAAACTTTTAATGCCCATTTATTTCCCATTAAGTGAATTTGGAGATGGATATTATAATAGAATGATATGCTGTAAAAAAAAGTCGAATTGAAATATATTTTTCTATTTTAAAAGTGGAAAACTCATCAACCGAATAATTAATCAGAAAAATTTGTAGAAGGAAAAAAAAACAACAGAAAACATAAATAGTATTTTGTTGTTTTCCTTTGGTATTTTCTGAATTATTTTTTCACATTCAATTTTCCATGGTTTTAAAGTGTGATTTAATTGAGAAAGAAAATTATTTTTACTCATGAATTCTAACTTTAACCAAAAAAAAAAAAACCCTACAAAATGCTCAAAAGTGGCTAATTTAGTCTAAATCAAGTTCGCATAGAAATATATTTGATTAATGCACGAACATTAAGTAACGCTGTCTAAATTTACAATTATTTTCTAAAAGCTCTAATATCATTTTTGAACGTCAAAGCGTCAACAATAATTGACATATATCTACAACAAAGAGGTTATGGGTTCGATCCCCACTCCCACATGTTGTATTAAAAAAAATATATATCATTTTTGAATTGTATCAATCTGTACTAAATACGTTTCATAATCCATTGGACACATATCATAATATTTTTTTTAACATATTTTAAACGAATAATTTATTAAAAGGTAAAAGTTACAGTACTTTTGAAGTTCAAGATAAAAATTGCAACATTAACTTTTTAAGATATAATTAGATGAGATTGAAAGTTTACAAGTTAAAATTGGTGTTTTCCTTTTAATTTAAATGTGTTGCGACTTAAAAGCATGTAAATAAAAAAAAGTCAATAATTAAATTACAGCAATCAAATAAGTATATATTTTTGAATTAATTCTTACAATTAAACAACATAAAATAGTTTTATAATATTGGTCTGCGAACAATTTTATTAAAAAAATACATCAAAGCAAACACGTAATTTTTAATTGTCATTTTCTCCATCTATTAAAAAAAAAGATATTTATCTCCGAATTTTTTAAAATTTAGTTGTTAATATCTATTATTTGTACTAACCAAATAAATTATACATATTTCTCTGCAGCTAAGGGAGCGTGGCAGTGGAAAGGTATTAATAAAAAATTTTTTTTTAATTTAAATTGAAACTATTGCAACCGTCAAATCATTTTAAAAAACCTTTTATTTATTCACCTTTTGAGTTCAAAAAATTTAGTTGGTAATTACTTGGGTTAAATATTGGATGATAATTTAATGAAAAAAATTATTAATATAACATTATTTTCATTTATGTCTCTTCCATCTCAATGGGAAAGTAAATTTGATAGAAAAAACTTAATTTCGTGATATTTTATAAGGCTGAATCAGTTCGATTAATTTAACTATTAAATTTTATAAAAATAATATAAAATAATTAATTGGTCGAATTTGGATCACTGTATTAAGTTTATGTCTACGTATCGATATTTTTATATGTCAATGCATTCAACGTTACTACAAAGGTTAATCATTGTCTCCATAATATATATACAAATTTTGATAAAATAAATAAAATATCAATAAAATGAAACTGACGGTAATGTTAATATTAATAACTTAAACGTCATGTTACTTCAAATATTTGTTATGACTTTTTTAAAAATAAAAATTTCATGAATATCCAATAAGAATTATCAATTCGGGATCTTTAAATGGGTGTAAAGTAGAGAAAGTTAATAAGATGATAAGAACAATATATCTAAATATTAAATTTTTTGGGTAAATAAAAAAGAAAATCCATGCGACAGGGCGAAAGTTTACAACACTATAAATTCACTGGTTAAAATGATTAAATTAGAAATTGACAATTAACAATTACAATTGCAAGAAATCATATGGTTTTAGACAAAAATGTTACAAATTTTAATTAAAGCCTACAAACCTAATACAATGTCACATGATTTTTTCCTACAATCAAAGTAATGATTAAATAACGATAATAGTGTATATATTAGGATCTATCTTTCGTAATAACTTAAAATATTTTTTTGTCTTAAAAAAAAAGAAAAATATTTTTAAAAGATTTAAACATAACTCAACTGGTTTAATTATGTAAAGACATGAGTTTAAATCTTCACCCTTATATGTTCTGTTAAAAAATACTTCAAATATTTTACAAAAGTATGATAATGGCCAAATATGAGTTTAAGTTATACGGGCCATCACATGTAGTTCAAAATTTTACAAGTTTGTTTGTTGTTTTTTTTTTTTTGCAACTAAATGTAGTTAGGCCAGAACTAACATGAACATATAGTCCGAGATTCAAATTTCCACCTCTACATGTTCTCGAACCAAAAAAATAGCTAAATTACAAAAAATGTTGCCATTTATTTAAAAAATATAACAATTGTTTCAAAAGTTTCCATAACCATCAACATTTCATAAACATTTAAAAAATACGTTTAAGCAAACTTTAAATATTTTGAACAAAAAAATTGAAATGACAAATCAATGTGGAACATTACAAGCTGGCCTCAATTAAGTTTACAAAAATAGTAAATATGAAATAAGCTTATTTTATTTTATTTTTATAGAGGGAATTATGGCAAAATTAAATCTGAAAATAAAGCAAAGGTAGAATAAGCGTCCACATTAATTCCAAATCCAACCATATGAATATTTTGTTCAAAATATTAGCATACTTTCCTTAAAGGTTATCTCACGATATTTATGAAATAATAGTAATAAATCGAAATTTTTGAAAGGAAAGAGATATTTTTGAAACGAATGGAAGAATTGGATTAGAGTAATATGGTTAGAGATTAGTCGAGATAAGTATAAACTACTCAACCTTTGCAATTTTCACACACATATATATATATATAAAGAAATAAATATGGAAAAGAAAATATTTAGAGATTAGGAAAATATTAGGAATTGGAAGAGAGAGAGAATGAAAAGTAAGACTCGTTCGATCTGCGATCTCCTAAAAAATCTACCTCTTTTGACCCATCTTACCAGTCAGTTTGTTACTCTCTCTCTCTCTCTCTCTCTCTCTCTCTCTAAAACTCCACAACAATACCAATACTCTTCTTCTCTTCTTTGCCTCTCCATCTTCTCCTTCTTCTTCTCTCCTCTAATGGTTTCCCATTAAAAACCCTAATATCTGCCCCCTTTCTGTTTCTCCCCTCACTCTCACTCCACAGGTTCCTTCATTCTCACTCTTGCTTTCTCTCTTGCTTGCTCCATTCGTGTGATTTTTTCTTTTGGGGTTTCTTTTTGGGCTGTTTCTGCTTTTGGGTTGATTTCGATTTTGCTGTTCTTTGTTGGGTTTGCTTTGTTTTTGCAGGGGATTGTCTGGAGAATAAATTATAATCTTTATTTATTTTTTTCTCTCGGAGAGATTAAGGGTTGGAATATATGTCCTTCAATCAATCAAGGTCCGATAAGAACGAGAGCTTCACTCAGTATCGCAAATCCGGGCGATCCACGAGCTTCAATCAGCAGCGAGGCTCATCAGGCACTCACCCTAAGCCCGGCGGCGCCGGTGGGTCCGCCCCTTCCCCGTCGATCGCTTCTAATCGTAGGTAATGAATGATCTAGGGTTTTCTTTTTTCTGTTTTTTTGGGATCAGTTTTACCCCAATTGTTGAATTATTCTTTCTGCCCTTTTGTTGTTTTAATTCGTGTATCTCGATTTCTTTGATTCTCTCACATGTTTTTTCTTTTTGGGTTCGTTTTTTTTTTTTTTGTGTGCGGTTTTGTTTAGCTTTAAGAAGACTAATAATGCTCAAGTTGGGCAATCTAGAGGAGGTCTTCCTACTGTAAATTCTACGGATTCGAGTAACGCTCCTAACCTGCGAGGTGTGCAGAATGGCGACTCCGCGCCGATTCAATCGCGTGGTATTGTTTCTAAATCATGTACCTTTCTCGATTGGCTTGTTATTTGATTCTATTCCTCTATTCTCCCGAAGGAATTTTGGGTAGTATCTGATTTTAGAGGGCAAATCGTCTAGGACAAGTTTCCATATTCATCAAGTTTTTACTTTTTGTTCGTTTTGTTTGGAGATTTTCTTTTTGGTGTGTGTACTTCTTACTGTATTGTTGCAGCAACATCTGATGCACGGGTTACAAATGCAGTTACCAAGCCTACCGAAACACCACCTACCCAGAGAAGCACCAGAGATGTTCCTAAGGCTCCAACTTCTCAACCTTCCCCCTTGAACTCTGACCCGGCCACACCCACTACTCCGGCGAAGAGTAAGTAGTTTTCACTTTGAATGTTCGTTTTTCTGAGCAATGTGAATCAACATTTTCCCTCCCTTAGCTATGTCATGATGCCTTTAATATCTTAGGTACTGGAGAGCAGACTAAGGAGTTCTCTTTCCAATTTGGGTCAATAAGTCCTGGATTCATGAATGGTATGCAGGTATAATTCCACAAACCAATACACTAAATGCAAACTTCAAATTTTATGCAGGTGCTTTTGCTCTAAATTATTTGATACTTTTATTTTTTAATAATGGAGATTCCTATTTTTTATATAGCTTCCAGTTAGGACTAGCTCAGCTCCTCCAAATTTAGATGAACAGAAACGCGACCAGGTTTGTATTATTTTCTTCTGGATTGTATTGTTTCCAGGACTGTCAATTCCTCTGCTTGATGGACGTTGCCGCAAGAATCATTTGGTAGATTGGGTTGAACCAAAAATGTATTTATCATTTGGTAGATTGGGTTGAACCAAAAAAGTATTGTTGTGTTGTCTATTGTTCTCACTCAAGGCAATGCAGCATGTAAAATCACATGCCATCTTTTTTCATGTCTCAATGTGATATTTTACGTATTGGAAAAGCCAGTTGACCGTCTAGATTTTTGTCTTGTCTGGATCTGAGATGACTGCATGTATGATTATCTAAATTGGTTATTATGATTCGATGTGCCTTACTTTTCTTCCATTAGCTTCAGGTTTAGTTTGCTAAAGCTGTATGTTATCGTTGTATATCAGGCACGCCATGAATCTTTTAGACCAGGTCCTCCAATGCCCATACCATTAGTTCCTAAGCCACAGACACAAAGGAAGGATGCTGGAGCTGGGGATCAACCAAATACCGGACAGCAGTTACAACATAAGGATGCTGGTATTATCAGCCAACCTAACACTGGTGGGGATTCTCATACAGTTCAAAAGACTAAAAAGGATGTGCACGCATCACCAAACCCTCCAACAAACCAAACTCAAAAGCCTACCACTCCAATGTCTGGAATCTCTATGACATTGCCTTACCACCAGTCACAAGTACCAGTGCCATTTGGAGGCCCCAACCAGCAGATGCAATCACAGGGCATAACCCCCAGTTCATTGCACATGTCCATTCCTGTGCCATTGCAGATTGGAAGCTCTCCTCAAGTGCAACAGCAAATGTTTGTTCCTGGTCTACATCCCCATCCAATGCAGCCACAGGGAATCATTCATCAGGGACAGAACTTGGGTTTTGCAACTCAAATAGGTTCTCAGTTGCCTCCTCAATTAAGCAACTTAGGAATAAATGTAACTTCGCAGTACCCTCAACAGCAAGGAGGGAAATTTGGTGGCCCTCGTAAGTCTGCTGTTAGAATTACTGATCCAAAGACGCATGAAGAGTTAATATTTGATAACAAGCAAACAAGTGCATATACTGATACTGGTTCTTCAGGCCCTAGGCCTCAATATAATATTCCTTCTCAAACACAGCCTCTTCCATTTGCACCAAGTCATGCAATGAACTACTATCCCAATTCTTACAATCATAATCCTTTATATTTTGCAAGCCCCAGTTCCCTTCCATTACCGAGTGGTCAAACTGCACCTAATTCTCAGCCTCACAGATTTAATTATCCAGTCAGTCAGGGCTCCCAAAATGTGCCATACATTGATCCATCAAGTATTGGTCCCCTGCATGTTAAGAAGCCTGGTGGAGGCCCATTGCATGGTATTTCAGATCCACCTAATAGAGAGCATACTCGTGATTCTCACAGTTTGCAACCCCCTGCTCCATCAGGAACAGTTCATGTTACTATCAAAATGCCTACTGATCCTTTAAGTGGCAAGGGCTCTGACTCATTGCCCAATAGATTATC
Source organism: Momordica charantia (assembly GCF_013281855.1). NCBI lineage: Eukaryota > Viridiplantae > Streptophyta > Magnoliopsida > Cucurbitales > Cucurbitaceae > Momordica > Momordica charantia. The sequence continues at coordinate 17,228,232 of NW_028275165.1, forward strand.
TGCTACTGAAGAAGGCAAATCACAGAAACCCTTGAGCTCATCTGTAGAACTGATCCCGCCTTCTTCTCAAAGGGCATTAGATATGTCCTCTGAAAGTTCTCTACACGATTCAAAAGTTGGAAGAGAACCGTTGTTGATGAAGTCTTCACCTATAGTATCTAAACAGTTTTCGGAAGCACCTCCTGCAGTTTCACTGGATGTCCAAGATTCCAGCTCTGTGCAATCTTCATTGGCTGCTTCCTCTGAGGAGACTGAGTCAGTTGGAACTCATAATGAAGGAAGAAGGGAAAACCTGTCCAGGTCTGACTCACAAAAGAAAACAGGCAAGAAAGGATACACCCAATCACAGCATCAGGTACTGTTATGCTACTATTCTGATGACCCCTTAGTAGTCATGGCTTTTTTTTTTTTAACTTTGCTTGTTATATTATTTTGGAATGTTTTTTATCATTATTTTCAGATTAGCGGACAAGCTACATCAACATTGGGACTGCCTGGTCAAGAGCAGGATGTAACTTCTCATTCTATAGTTTCTGAAGGTGTAGAAGCTAAGACATCGATCACTCCAGTAGTTGTGGAAGGCATGTCAGGATCAGTCAGTGCTGTTACTTCTGATTCTTTAGAATCTAAGGATGCCATTTTGGCTTCTGTTCATTCTTCATCTGAAAATTCTGGTCTGGGGAATGTTGAGAACTCTGATCTCATTTCTGATAATAAGCAGGATTATTCTTCTAAAGAAAAGCATTCAGAACCTGTGCCAGCAACATATTCTGAACTTCCTATAGATGTTAAGAACTTCGAGAATCTTTCAGAACATGATGTTGCAAAACCTGTGGAGATTGCCGAGGAAACAGAAAAGGAATCCATTGTGAGCTCAACAACTGTTAGCAACGAGGTCTCTACCTCTGAAACTGCCCAAAGGGCTGTGGATGAACCTGTGAGTTGTCATGCAGGAGTTGATGTGTCTGCTTCCGTGAGTTCTAGTTCAACTGTTTCTGAAAACTCTCAAGGTGATAAGTCAATGGTTGATTCTTCTGGTAGAGATGACAATGTGAGTAGCAATGAAGTTGTTCTAAAAAAAGGTGTCAGGTCAGACCAGCCATCTGAATCAGCCCAGAATCCGGCACTTTCAGAAGGTAAACATGATGGGGACGTGTTGGATGCTGTTGGCAGTGGTGGCAATATTTCACATACAGTTTCTGGCACCAAGGATAGATCTGTTGTAGAGACGAGCAGGGTGAAGAGTACTACTGGAAAAGGGAAGAAGAAGCTTAAAGCAATCCTTCAGTTGGCAGATGCTGCAGGAACAACTTCTGACCTTTACATGGCATATAAGCGACCTGAAGAGAAGAAAGAAACAGTAATGCATCCTGAGAGCATTGAGAACAGAGAAAGTAGATCTTCCAGTGTTGACACAGAGCAATCCATCGAGGCTTCTAAAGAAGATGCTGATGTACAGTTTAAAGCTGAGCCTGATGACTGGGAAGATGCTGCTGACATTGCGACGCCTAAACTGGAAACAGCACATGGAGATAGTGTAGATGCATCAATGCTTAATGATGGAGACAGAATTGGAGATATGGCAAAGAAGTATTCTAGGGATTTTCTTCTTAAGTTCGCAGAGCAGTTTATGGACCTTCCCCACAACTTTGAAGTTACATCTGAAATAGAGTCCTTGATGAGTTCTCATGCGAATGCATCTCATCATCCTGATCGTGATTCATATCCAAGTCCAGGACGAGTAGATAGACCATCAAGTGGGGGATCACGATTGGATCGCCGTGGTAGTAATTTGATTGATGATGATAGATGGAGTAAACATCCTGGTGCTTTTGCTTCAGGACAGGATCCTCGCTTAGATCTAGCTTATGGAACTACAGGTTTTCGACCTGGTCAAGGAGCCAATTTTGGTGTTCTAAGGAACCCCCGAGCACAGACTCCTGTTCAATATGCTGGAGGAATACTTGCTGGGCCTATGCAGTCTATGGGTTCACAGGGAGGGATGCAAAGAGGTAGTTCTGATGCAGATAGGTGGCAACGAGCTACCAATTTTCAGCAGAAGGGTTTGATTCCTTCACCTCTGACCCCATTGCAGACTATGCACAGAGCGAAGAAGAAGTATGAGGTGGGTAAGGTGTCAGATGAGGAAGATGCCAAGCAAAGGCAGTTGAAGGCTATACTAAACAAGCTAACTCCCCAGAACTTTGAAAAACTCTTTGAGCAAGTAAAAGCAGTTAACATTGATAATGGTAAAACGCTGAGTGGTGTAATATCACAGATTTTTGACAAGGCTTTAATGGAGCCTACTTTCTGTGAAATGTATGCCAACTTCTGTTTTCATCTTGCTGGAGAACTGCCTGATTTAAGTGAAGACAATGAGAAGATTACTTTTAAGAGATTGTTACTGAACAAGTGTCAGGAGGAATTTGAGAGAGGTGAAAGAGAACAGGAAGAAGCCAACAAAGTGGAAGAGGAAGGTGAGGTAAAGCAGTCTGAAGAGGAAAGGGAAGAAAAACGGATTAAGGCACGAAGACGAATGCTAGGTAACATTAGATTAATAGGGGAGTTATACAAGAAGAAAATGTTGACTGAAAGAATAATGCATGAGTGCATCAAAAAGTTGCTGGGTGAATATCAGAATCCAGATGAGGAAGATGTTGAATCTTTGTGCAAGTTGATGAGCACAATTGGAGAGATGATAGATCATCCCAGAGCGAAAGACTATATGGATTCATATTTTGAGATCATGACAATGTTATCAAACAACATGAAATTATCATCTAGGGTTCGGTTCATGCTTAAAGATGCAATTGATCTGAGGAAGAACAAATGGCAGCAGAGGAGAAAAGTTGAAGGCCCAAAAAAGATTGAGGAAGTACACAGAGATGCTGCTCAAGAGCGGCAGGCTCAAACTGGTAGGTTTGGTCGTGGTCCAAGCATTAATCCTTCGGCAAGGAGGGGTGGCCCACCTATGGATTATGGTCCCCGGGGATCAGCATTGTCATCTCCAAATACTCAGCTGGGGGGTTTCCGTGGATTTCCGCATCAGGCCCGTGGATATGGTAGCAGTCAGGATGCTCGCCAAGAAGAAAGGCAGTCTTATGAAACTAGGACATTGTCCGTTACATTGCCTCAAAGAGCAAGTGGTGATGACTCTATTACATTGGGACCGCAGGGTGGCCTGGCCCGAGGAATGTCCATTAGAGGACCACAACCAAGTTCTGCTGCTCCTGCCGATATATCCCTTCTTCCAGGAGAATTGAGAAGTGCACCAACAGCTTCTTTGAATGGATATAGCTCTCCAGCAGAGCGTGCAACCTTAACTTCCAAAGAGGATCTAATTCCAAGACATATGCCAGAGAGATTTGCTGGTCCAACTTCATTCGACCATACAAGTGGCCAAGATCGTTATTCGAATTACGGGAACAAGGATTTGAGACATTCAGGACGGAGTTTTGATAGATCTCGTCCGATTTCACCTGCCACACCGTCACCAACTTCGTCTCCAAGTCTTTCTTCGGAAAAGGTATTGTTGTCTGAAGAAAAGTTGGAAGGATTGTCGTTGACAGCAATCAAGGAATTTTACAGGTATGCAGTTTCTTGAATACTTTATTGGCTTGCATAATAAAAATACTTATGGGTTTGGGTGATACTTTTAGGTTGAAGTTTTCTGGATTTTGCTACAACTATTGGTTATATGACTGAACTACTGTCTTTCAAAATCATATAAATTTAGTTAATCTGATGATGTCATTAGTTCCTAAAGATCATTTTATCTTAGGTTCTTATGTAATTCCTAAACCAGTTGGTTAGCTTCTATGAATAAAGAATAGTGTAGTTGTGACGTCGTATTTTGTGAGACCCTGAGATTCTCGATAAGACCTTCCCAATTATTTAGAGAAATCTGATGCTTCTTTACTGGCCGTGTAAGAGTATAAGTGCTTCTTCTGCTTATGTTACACTAGGTAGTTAAGTTTTTTTTTTTATAAGGAAATGAAGGAAAATATCATCTTGGGTGTTGCCAAGTGATAACCTTAAAGTAGGGCAAACTGAATGGGCTTAAAAAAATCTCATAAAAAAGGGACTTAAAAAATCTAGAATCTGTCAAAAAGTTGCTCCTATTAACATAATGCAGTTCTAGAGTCTGGAACACACCCAGACCCGACTGCTGATCCTCCTTAGTTTTGTACTTAATATAAGTCAGTCATTGTTGATTTTGTTTTGGGGACTCACATACCACAACTCATCATATCCCGGCTTCGAAATGGAGTTAAGAACCTTAGAAGGAACTCTAAAACTTAGGCTGATTTTTTATCTTCTGATCTCTGTTGGTTTAATTTTTTTGAGATAGAGATTACATCTAATTGAATGCTTCAAGTGCTTTATGTTTTATCATGACAACGATTTTTATTAGTGCACTGGACTTTTTTACCAGACAAGTTCTAACGTGCATTGTGTGATTTAAAATATCTGGGATGTTGTTTGATGTTCAATCATACGAATTTGACGTGTCGTGGAACATTATAGAAATTTATCCATGTTGCTATTCTTCTGAAAAACAAAACTCGATTTTACCTAACATAATATCTTGTCTCTGGATTATTAGAAAGGATATAATACCCTGCGTTGCTGTATCTTTTGTTTGCTTTTGCTTTCAGTGCCAGAGATGAGAAGGAAGTAGCCCTGTGCATTAAGGACTTGAATTCCCCAAGCTTCCATCCGAACATGATCAACCTCTGGGTCACGGACGCTTTCGAGCGAACAGATATGGAAAGGGATCTTTTGGCCAAACTTCTTGTTAACCTCTCCAGGTCTAATGATGGCGCAGTGAATCAAACCCATCTCGTTAAAGGGTACGATAAACACCAACAATTTGTTGGATAAAACTGGGCCATTTATAGAAGTTTTCAACATAACATTAATTTTTCTCCCCCCGTGCAGCTTTGAAGCAGTTATTAACGCTTTAGAAGACACTGTAAATGATGCTCCAAGAGCTCCAGAATATTTGGGCCGCATTCTTGCCAAGATCATCGCAGAAAGCTTGGTTTCTTTGAGAGAAGTCGGAGATCTAATCTATCAAGGTGGAGAGGAACCTGGAGCCCTTCGCCAAGCTGGGCTTGCAGCCGATGTTCTTGGCAACATCTTGAAAGCAATCAGGTCAGAGAAAGGAGAAGGCTTCCTAAACGAGATGCGGACAAATTCGAATTTGCGTTTGGAGACGTTCCGGCCCCCCGATCCCATGAAATCAAGAGTCTTAGAAGATTTTATTTAGGAGTAGTCAATCAAAATTGCTGCTGCTGTAATTTTGTTAGTTGAAATCGTGATCCCAATGCTGTTTTAGGCTGCTACTTAATTAATTTGCAGAAAAGAAATTTATATATTTTTCCTTTGTGGGTTGGGTGGAAATTTCTCATATATTGGGGTTCATCCATCATCTCACCATCTTTAACGTAATTAAATTCAACCATGTCTCTTCTGAAATTATTATAGAATAGGTTCAGTTGAGCTCCAAAAAACTTGGATGTTTTTATGCTTCCTTTCTGCTTTTTCAATCTTGTGGAGCGTTAGTTTAGTTCTTTTCTTTATGATGTATAGCAAAGTCAATAAAAGCCACGAGCTATCACGATTCATTTATCCATTTTTTTGTATTATAATGCCTCAAGTTTTTCTCCGTTTGCTTCAACTCTTGAAAACTTATAAATTGTACTGCTACTGCTACCGCCGCCGCCCTTTATTTTGATTTCTGATTCGGAGTTTGCAGCAGAAGGTCTTGTTACAGCAGATGTCATGGAACCTTCATATGGTCTCTTTCCCGAACTGGCGAAAACTCGATCTCTTTTGTTGCGGGTTTGCTTCAGAGTTCTGAGGTATTGTGAAAGTTTTTTTTTTTAGAAACTGTTGTCTGAGTCTTAGATTAAATTGATTGATTTGCTGGTGCAGCATGAAGATGAGAGATTACTGTAAATCTAAGACCTAAGTGAAGAGATGTACTTATGTTGTGTAAATGTGATTGAGTTGGCCTAGTAGTAAAAATAGTTAGTTATATATTCTCGGTTGAATACATGTTTTGGTTCCTAATATTTGAGTGCTTCTTTTTAAAGATTTAGTCGTTTTTTTTACCTGTTTGTATTTAGTTTCTCAATGGTAATGAATGTTACACAGTTGGTTGATGATAAACTTGTGTTTTTAGTGAATTGGTGAAAATTTAGAGATGAAATAATTATTAAGAGAAAAAAACTTGAAATTTTTATTAATTTCTTAGAAATTTAGAAAAAAAAAGAAATTACAAATAATTTTCTCTTCTAAATTTCTGCTAGTTCATTGGGTATTATGTCATATGAGTTTATTATCAATCAATTTTAACCTTTACCAATGGAAAGAATTAAATATAAATTTTTTAATGGACTAAATTGAAGAAAAAACATTCCAAACTAGAAATATGATAGCATACATATGAGTTGGTCTAGATTGAATCAATCATATTTTCCCCAACATGCAAACCAAACCAAAATTTAGATTTGGCAAAAAATTGACCAACCCAACTAGATATATGTATTATATTTTAAGATTTTATTCTTTGAAGATAATGATGGCCATCCTTTTAAGTGAAAAGTAAAGGTATGGGTGGAGCTCTATAATGGGATGCTAAGGCATGGGGGTGGAAACAAACATTCAAATATTCCAAAATTCCCTCTAAAGAAAGTGAAATTTGGGTTCACAAAGTTTCTTTTTTGAGTTCCTTTTCAACATCTCTTTCTTGTTGACCATAATTCTTTCTTTTTTCAACAAGTCAAATGCTTCAACTTTTATTTTGATGGCTCTGCGTTTTCGTTGATTTTTAATAAAGAAAAATAGATTTTACATAGCTTCTAATACTATAGATTCAATAAAGATAAAACGACATTTTTATTTTTGTTGTTTCCAAATATCTATATAATTTTGAGAATGTTTTAAAAAAAAGAAAAACAAAAAACATAAATAATTGTCAAACGCTTATATTTCTTAATAAAATTATAAACAAAAATTGAGAACGTTGCCAAACAAACCGTAACCCTCAATGTTCAGATTCCTACATCATTTACCATCATTATTATGTCATTACCAAGCCTCGTTTAAGTTTTTTTTTTAAAAAAGGTAAATCAACAATAAACAAAACGGATTTGTTCATAATCAAAATGAGTAGATATAAAATTATTTTGTTTAAAAATACATAACATCAAATTGGCTGATATTACGAACCATAAAGTTTACTCAACTTGTTTTGGACTCATCATTTAAGTTTTCTCAAATGATCAGTAACTGGTTCGAGAGGATGATCTGACATAGGAACTAAGACACGAACCAAATTCCTATGGAAATGGAATGTTACGTGTATTGTCCTTTCACTCAACACTATAGATATATTAGACTAACATGTGAAAAGTTGCATCATAACATGTGCAAGGCAAGATGCTACATTGCCTTCTTCATACAATCTATCCTCATGAGAGTTTGTAAGCGGTTTCCGTTCGATATCCTAAATCCTTTCAGTAGTATCGGCCATTTACCCAATTTCATCCCATCATATCAAGAGTTCAGTTTTTCAAGCTTTGCTCTAGCCATATCAAGCTTCTCTGGAAAGAGTAAAACACCCAATCAGGACCATGAAGATGGGACCAAGGAGTTGAACATAGATATCAACAAATATAAGAAGTCTCAAATTTCATAAATGTTGAAGAAAATGCTAATGTCAAGCATATAATATAGAAAAAATCACCCCACTTTCAGTAACTCATAAAGATGATTTGAATTCGTAAATAAAATTTAACATCTTTCAAATAATTCATATGTCATCTTTGTCGATATTTCTCAAGTTCCTGGATATGTATTCTCTACTTTCATGACACATTCATACTACAGTTCAGAAAAGAAGATTTTTCCTCCTCATATGGATATCAAAACATTTTACTAACAGAAATACTGACAGTTAAATACCTACAATGTGGGTGTAAATTTAAATCCATGGATGGGATTAAGAGGGAAGACATGGAACATTGGTATAGAGGCTATATGAAAGAAAATTTCTTACTCTGTTCGGAAGTTGTTGCCTTTTGAACAGTTGTGCGAAAAAATAAGTTTCCATTTTTCTGAAAGACAGCCTGCAAATTATAACAAGATTAAGAATCTGTATTAGTAAGGTTACTAGGAGAGAGGCAGTGGCTGTTCATCTTAAACCATTTGGTTATAAGTTTACTCATCCACATATCAACATTTCCAGTAATAACTTCATATATAGAAAGATTTCATATCAACTTTCAGAATCCATCCATATATAAAACTAGGTTAAATTACAAATTTAGTCCCTAAATTTTGGAGGTGGTGTCTAATAGGTCACGACTTCTAGTTTTGTGTCTATCGGACGCATTTCTTTGACTAGATTGCTGAATGCTGCAATCACCCTCCCCGAGTCAAGACTTATGGATAAAGAACTGTTATTTATAAGGAATGAACTTGTTGAGTGAACTCATCTACTGACAACTTAATCATTGTTCATAATATGGGCAGGGCAGAGTGTTCTCGCTCAAATACTTGCTTTCCTCCAATGATTTTGGAGAGAAATTCTATTCAATATCATTTTGGATGGAATAGATTTGAAATAGGTCACGAAATTTGTCCTTAAGTGGCGGTTGATTTAGAGGTTTCAAGTTCAAACTATGGGTGATTTTAATACAAAAAAAAAAAAAAAAAATTAAAAAACCTTTCATATTTCATGGAATTCAAGCTTTGAAGTGGGCATGGATACCCCTAGGTACGGGGAGTAAAGCTCTAACTCCTGATTATCAAAAAAGAAAAATAGGTCACTAAACTTTCAATTTTGTATTGTACGTAAATTTGAAAAAATGTCTAATAAATTAAGAAATTATTGAACACAAAATTAAAATCCGAGAGGCTGTTATACAATTTTAAAAGTTTATCAACCTACTAGACAAAAAATTGAGATCTTCAAAGACTAATAAGGACAACTTGAAAGTTTAATAGCTCTCTTTCCACATGATTTCTGTAAGAATATCAGTTCACATCATTGTCCTCAGTTGAGACATTTTAATTCTTCATTGGGGCTCAGGACAAATAGAGCTGTCAAAGGATAAAAAATGTTACTACTATACTAACATTCTTCTAAACAGTAAAACAGTAAATAAATCAAGCAGTTTTCATGTATAAAATAGACCATAACTCCATCGTGTGTTTCAAAAATACCTAAAATTGAATTCAAAAGAAGTCGACTTCAGTTCAGCATGAAAGAATTCACCAATTACTCGAATATTTGGATTCCACTGCACCCTAGATATTAGTGAATAAGATAGAAAGCTTCCTCCGAAATGTTAATCATGGCGAGTGATAAGCGAGCAGATTTCGCGCAATTCGAACAGTCCAATTTCTATTGCATTATTCTACTTCGAGTTTGAATTTGACAAAAGAGCGAAAGGAAATTGAGAAAGAGCAGGGTAGGGCTTACTCTGAAAGAGGAAAGATGATTGAGCTCTGCAATGGCGACCTCATGACTTCTCATCGCTTTTGCGATTTCCAGTTTCTGCTCTTCAATCGTTCTCGAAGGCGACGCCGTCGCCGCCACCGTGACAAAACCACCACCGCCAGCCATTCCCGGCGGTTCTCCACTCGACTTCTTTCTTTCTTTCGGGTCTGAAAAGTGATCTTAAAAGGGAGCGCATTCTGGGCCATTCAAACTAGGCCCAAAATTTCGGCCCATATTTTCTAATTTAACAAGACCAGCCCAATTGTTTTTATCCAATATTTTATATTTTAAAGGAATTTAGGTTTTTCTTTTTTTAAAGCTAAAAGTATTCCAAATATTAACATGTTATTATGTGGAAAAGTTTCATAAAGTTTGGCAGAAAAACACAAGAATATTGTTTGGGGTACAAACCAGATTGCTACGTGGTGGACAGCGATTCGCGGTAACGAGACGCCCCTAAATGAAGTTTCGTGCAGCTCCACCTCGGAACCCTCCGAGGTGGATGACCTCGCCATTGTCTCCAGCATTAAGCTATCAATACGTCCGAGTTCGATCTGCTCGAACCTGACAGTTCCTATCTTAACCCCTACTAACGCAATCGCCTCTCGTAACCCCTATTGGAATCTAAACCTATAAATAGAGGACCTCATTTCACCATCAGGTACGAAATTTCTCCTTGAACTTAATATTGAGTCCGAGACTTGAGCGTCGGAGATTTTACCCTTTTGTGCAGGCCTTCTCTTAGAGTCTCGGGTCGGAGTGAGGATAGAGTTTGAGCTTGACCGAAGTCTGACATTGTACAACTTCTTGCATAAACAAATGTTATTTCACATTAAAATAATCTAGCATTGGATTTAATTGGATGATAAAATAAAAAAGAAATATTTGTCGATTAAAATTAACATAAATAAAAATGAACTATATATATATATTTTTTAATTAAACAAATCCGTAAATATTTAAGATCATGTTTGATAATGTTTTATACAAATTTACGCTTTTTATGGCCTACTATAAAAGTACAAACAAACTTCTTTAATCCAATCATGTTGTTTTTGTTAATGATAGCAATTCTCTTTATCTTTTAATGATGAAAATGATTTCTCTGCATGAATTTTAAATTGATTTACAACCACAATGTTTTTTTAGGGGAAAATGCCAAGATAAAATTTTTTCAATTACTTTCGTGCTGTTTCTTGCACCAATTGAATTGACTCATAAGCATCACAAAGGTAAAGAAAACATTTCGTTGTTTATTTATTTGTTTATTTATTTTAGGTATGTAATCTAATCTTTTGACTCAAAATATTAAAAATAAAAAAGATAAAGGCAGTCGATTTAAGCTTAGTTTAACTGATTATGACACTTATCTCCGACTAAATTGAAAACACGTCACTAAAAAAAAGGTCGTGAGAGTTTAAATCCCTACCGGGTGTATAGGAAAAAAAATTAATAAAATTAGACCTAAATTGTTACGCTGGAATAAGAAATAGAGATGTGCAAGACATTCTAATCCCAACACCTCCGGAGCAATTTCCTTGATATTGAATCCACTTTCTGGAGTGGAATTTTACATATTTTCATTTTTTCTTCTTCCTATTTTTAATCAAATCCTAAAATGTGTGCATAATAATAACAATAATAACTAGAAGAAAGAGCGAGGAGATACAGCTAACAAAAATTAATAATTATAACAACAATATTAATAGCACTCCAAATACCCGCTTTTCACATACCATGTAAAATCTAACCCAATGATTTGTGGACGACACGAAGATATCTTCATTATTCAATGTGACTGCCGCGACGTGATTGTCACATCGAGAACTTTCAGATGCATGAATGTCGAAATGCCCATTTCGTAATCTCTCTCTTAGGCTGCGAAAAGTAATTTCACGGGGATGGGATCGCCACTCTCCCGTTAGTGAAATTGAAGTGAGTAACAACGACTTCTTGAGGGAGGAGATGGTATTTGATGCCGAGATTCTCGAAAACCCTTTTGAGCTCGAAAATGAGGTCTGATCTTCTGTTGTTTCTTTCCGGGAAGTTTTGATGGTTCATGGTGTGCTGCACACACAGACTCATCTTCATCCTGTCCACATTCTCAATCTCCTTCACTACCAATGAGTGCTTTGGGCTCCAATGCTTTGGTTTGCTCTCTATGTATCTGCCAAATATTTCATCAAAATCTTGGTTAATAAATTGTACCAATGCAAACTATGATAAAACAAATGGTTAAATTACCTTCTTAGACTTGAGTTTGGATGTTTATATGAGCCGCAACATGATATAACGAAAAAAAAGCACCATATAAACTCATTAACCAACTATTAAGTTCAACAGTAGTATCTTGCTTTTCTTTTTGAGGTCGGACATTCAATTTAAGTCTCATCCCTATATCTGTTGTACTAAATAATAATAATAACACTAGTAAGAAGAAGAGTAAATTACCCACTTGAGTTCAACTAGGTATAAAGCATTAGTAAAGTTGTTAGGTTGAAATAACTCACCCCGATTTTAAAAAAAAAACAATTTTTTAAAAACTTTCTTTTAGTTTTCAAAATTTCACCTAAATTTTGAAAATGTAACTATTTAGCAAAACAAAGAAGGCAAGGATATAAGTAGTATTTCTAAACTTAGTTTTTTACTTTTGGTTATCAAATGGGGCTTAAATATTAAAAATGATATATTTATAACCACGAAAATTTTACATTAACTATAGTATTGAAGTTATTGTTGGAAGATCATGTAAAATTTTCAGCCTTCCAAACCACTTTTAGAAAGAACTAAAATTTGCAATTAATTCTAAACCTAAAATGTAATGATACTGAGAAAGAGAAATTTGTATTTTGATGAAGAAAAATGGCATTGCTTACATTTGAATGGCCTTCCTGAGGGCAGTGATGCTGTCAAAAGAAGTGGAAACGTCAATGGCGAAATCCACCGTATCCGACATGTCGGGACTTCTTCTGAAATTGCTGATTGGCTTCGTCAGCAGAACAGAGTTTGGATAGTAAATCTTCTCATTGTCGAATCGCAAGAACACCGTCGACAAAATGTTCATCTCTTCAACAAACATCTTAACAAAAATAAAATCCAGCAGTAGTATTAGTATATTTAGCACTCAAATATTCCAAAAGTTCAAATATTAGGATAATAGAGCTCCTTTGGTAATGATCTTGAGGGGCAGGTAAAGGATCCATATTGAAAAGAGAATGAACTAGTTTATAATAGACATAGGCTATTCCTTGCCAATTGATTTTGAGATGGAACCATGAATATTAATATGGAGCCCAAAACGCTCGAACGAACAACCGATCTAAAAATCAGATCCATACAAGATCGATGAGTCAAAAGAGCCACGATCTTGAAGGGCATGTTATAGATAGGGCTACTCTTCTCATTGCCACTATGTTTTTTATTTCTCTTTTGAAAATATTCTCGGAATTGTATAGAAATTTTGGAAATAACAAAAACAAGTTTCTCCTGCTCCCATCCCTATTTGTTATAAAACATAAATAAAAATGTTGTTTGCTTTTAGGGCCCTGAGAAACAGAGCCTTACCAAACGGAAGTGTTGAAAAATTCTTGGTTTCTAACTGAGAGAATCAAATCTGGTTCACAACATAGTTGAAAAAATTGACAACTCATTAATTTTTATAAAAAATCTATGTTTTAGTATTTCTTTCTCTTAGTTGTCTAGTAAAGATAAGATTTTTCCTCATTGTTAAGAATGCAAGTGTTCTGTTCATATTGACTAGTTTAATCATTTATTCAAATTCTTAACAAGAAGTAGCACTTACATGGACTCCATCGATGACGCACCGATCGCCAACGTCGAAGGGATGCATAACGAAGACGAAAATGATCGACTCGAAGATCGTTTTGCAGGTGTTTTGGAACATGAATCCAACAAGGAGTAGCTGCGAGGTGACAACGACAATGACCTTGGTGGTGGCGACGCCGAGGACGAGAAGAGAGATGACAATGATGACGACGATGATGACAGCGCTGGCCAGCTTGTGGAGCTGCTGGACGGCGGTCTTGGTGTCGTTCAGAGAGTGCGCTAGTGCCTTCCGCTCGATGTAGGCATGGACCTGCACGACATGTCGGAAGTGGAATGATTTGGAAAAAGGGGGAAAATTGAAATTGTTGGAGAGATTGAAAGAATATGAGTTACGAACCACCCAGTTTCTGAAGGCGGATTTGGAAATTTTTCCTGTTTCAATGGCGCCCTCAAACAGAGGGAAAATGGTATTCACTTCTTCTACCTTTAAGAATCTTAGTAGATCTTCCTCTTCAATGTATCTGTATGAACATCAAAACAAAACAATTTCAATGCATTTTTTCATATACTTAAAATTTGCTTTTATATATATATATATATATATATATATATATATTTACAAAATGATGATTTGATGAGATTGTGAATAAAATAAAAGTTTAAATACTATTTTAGTCTGATCACTATACTTTTCAAAACGTTCATTTTGGTTCATGTACTATCAAATTTTGTTTATTTTAATTTTCGTACTTTTATAAAATCCATTTTGGTTCCTCAGCTCTTTTTTTAAAATGACTAATTTGATTCCTCATTGTAAAATGTTAACACAAATTTTGTGTCCAATGAAAATTCTTTCATACAAATCTCTGGTTATATTTTAAAAAAATTTAGTGAGGAAAAAATCGTACTAAAATTATGATGGAAAGAAATAAGATAAAAAATGAAAATGAGTAGACCAAAATGATAACTTCTTAAAAATATTGAAATCAAAATACGCGTTTTAAAAATATAAGAACTAAAAAAAATAGACATTTTAAAAATATAGGATCAAAATGAATCAGAAAATACGTGATCAAAATAAATTTAAACTAAAAAAAAAAAGACAACCAGACACGTCACAATTTACAGAGAAACTTGAACAACTAAAGAGACAACTTAACTATAACTTTATTTAATTGACCATTTTATTTAGTAAATTTCACTATAATTCATGGCAAGTCTATAATAATTCTCTAATGTTATAATATAATTTCATCAAACTATCATTTATATTTCTATTTAGTCATATCATATGTCATATCATCGTGGTTTTTGTAGGTCTTTTCAAAATAAAAATAACAATAAAGTAGTACAGAAGAATTCTATTCTACTGTTGCTTTGAAAATCCTTCCATCAAATAAATTGGATCGTAAATGCTATGTGGACCCATTCAGTTGAAGCTGGTAACTAAAATAAATAACAATAAAATTAGGAAAAAATAATTTTTGGCTCCACACCAACAACAAAAACGACTCATTATTAATAAAACTTATATATGTATTACTAATCTTAGGGTAAATTAGTAAAAATAAAGATTTGAATAATATTTTGGTCCCTTACTCATTTCCATTTTTGTATTCATTTAAGTTTTTATACTTTCAAAATATTAATTTTAGTTCATATACTCCTAAAAGTGACTAATTTAATTTTTATTTTTGTATTTTATACTCGATAGATACTGTTAATACGAATTTATGACTATATTTTAAAAAATTTAGAGAATAAATTTATCAGTAATATATCGATCTACTATGGAAAGCAAAAATATATACTTGATGTTTATTCTTTCTCATTAAATAACATGGAGTCAATTTTAGATGGAGAAGGGTAAAGAAAATAGAGAAAAAGCAAAATGTCATGCATATCCCTAGAGGGTCATAATTAGAAAAGAACAAAAAATAAAAGAATTGAAAAGAAAAGGAAATAGTTTACGCAATTGTCAAAAAGTTGCCATGGGATGTTTTAATGAAGTGGTCTTGCATCTAATCTTGAATTAAAGCTAGGAAAGAGACTAGGTAAGAGATGGAAACCCTAATCTTGAATAAATTAATATGTAATAAAATTACTTAAAAAATACTTACAATTTTAAATTAAAAACATATTAGTTTACTAATTTAAATAATATTTTGTAACTTAAAAAATTGAAAATTTGAATCTATATTTAAGTAAGTAAATTAAAATAAATGTTTGAAAGTACAAAAATTAAAAAGAAAAAATTGAAAATATATAAATCTATTTTTTTTATTGAGTGCAGAATCAAAATAATATGTAAACTTATTATTTATTAAACTAAAATACTCCAAAAAAATTTAAACAAAATACCTAAAAACGAAAATAAAATAAAATAAAATAAATGAATTTAAGGACCAATGGACACAAACATTTAACATTTGCACAGTCTTGAATGCACTTAATTTTATTTTATTTTTTGGTCAGAAAAAATCATAATTTATTGTACTGTCAAAGGACAAGGACATCATCTACATGGATGCTGTTTTAAAGCTGCTAAGATGTCTTTCCTAAACAAATGATGACGCAGAGAACTTGGATTCAGAATATTTGGGGTATATATATATTTTTTCTTTTTATTTTTTAGAGTGAATTTGTTTGATTCTAATTTATCTTGTATACTATAAAAACATTTTTAGACAATTGTTTTCAAAAATATTTTTCTATTATAAAAGTTTGTTAAAATTTCAATACTTATTCTAAAAACAGTAGAAACAATAAATAATTGAACTAAAAAATTCATCATTCAAATCCTCAGTGGAGATATATATATATATTTTTAAATTTTAGATCCACCACAACAGAAAATCCTACCATTTTGTTGTGGGGTTGTTTATTCCATTATTAGATTTATTTAAAATTTTAAAACAAAATAAACTATTTTTGAAAAAGTTTCCATATAAAAATCAATGGATGTAGGGTGGGGCCTACAGAAAAGAGTAACTTGGCTGTCCTAAACAAGGACAGTTGCTCCTATCCACATTTTCAAATACTTTTATGTTGGAGTTTGTTTGATAATTCTCGTATTTTTATTCTATAAACTCACATTTCTTAAACAAATTTTTCTAGGTCTTTTCTTTAAAATTACAAAATACGTAGTTAATATTTTTTCTAATTTTTTTTAGAATTTTAATTTGATCAAAATAAATATTTTAGGAAAGACAGGATCATTGTAATTCAGTTAAACTATTCTAAAAGGAAAAAGAAAAAAACAATATTCTATTTGAGTTGTGCCAGATTATGTTTTTAATTAAAATAATTTGGTGGGGCATGGAATTATTGATTTTTCTCTCTCTCTCTCTCTCTCTCTCTCTCTCTCTCTCTCTCTCTCTCTCTCTCTCAAAGTTATCAAAACCCACACTAATCCTTTCCTTACAAAACAAACAAAATAAAAGAGAGCTACATGTTTTTCGTCATGCAACAGTGTGGGACAATTTTAATCTTCCTTTACCATCACTAAAAGTTTAATAGTTTTTATTTTTTTTAAAACAAAAAAAATATTTTTCTATCTTCTTTTTTTACTTGTCAAAATTAAATGCTGCCAGCCCATTTAATTTTTGAGGTATCTTATATCTAAAATAGAAATAAATTTAGTTAGATCATTGGAAATAAAAAGAAAATAAAAAATGTAATCTTAAATTATTTAAGATCTTTATTTGGTAGAGATTTTTTATTCTTCTTAATATAACTATATCTAGTTATTCAAATTCTGGCTAAACTTTGAAAATAAAAATAAATTTTAAATATTTTTTTTACTCATAAAAGGAATTTTATACTAAATAAATAGAAAATGAGAAATAAATTATTGTCAAACAAGTATTCAAAATATTGAAAAATAGTCCATATAATATATGGAAGGAATTAAAAGCTAGTATTGTAGGTGAAAGATATTTTCATTGATTGAATAATTTAGGATAATGATCAAGTATAGCAACTAACTTTCATAATCAGACATTTTTTATTTTTCATTTGTGGGCACAACCAAAAAAAACTTTAAGGAAAAAGAAAAGAGAGAAAAAGAAAAGAATGAGATATCTTTTAAAGTCATTTAAAATGACATAAATAGAAACTTATTTTAAAGTTTTCTGATTTATTAATTAAAACAATCGACTAACAATGGAACATTTTGGTACTTGCATTAAGTATCAAACTAACATTAAAAATAATAAATAAAAAATAAAAATATATTTTTTATTTAAAAAAAATAAAAAAATGTCAAATTTTGGTTAGAGATGAAAATAAAAAAGTGCGAAGATGAGCATTATTCATCGTAAAATAAAGTATGGCGGCGGATACAAAATAATTGATGCAATGTCATTTCAAACTTTTTTATCTTTAGATTAACAAATTTCAAAGAAAATGAGATATAATCTAACAGAGCGCCTAGATACACCCAAAATTCATTTAATAATATTTTGTTCTTAAAACGGAATTCTAATCAAAATTATTTATTGGGACACAAAAATGTTATCAATTGGGATTAACACAGTTAATGCTTTGATTAATACTCACAATCCTTTCAATCCCAACATTCTTATTACCATTTATCATTTCTTATTAATTAATTAAATAATCAAAATTTTTCTTAGGAACATTATGACTTTTTAAAAAATTAATTCACAACTTAAACATAGCTAAGTTGGACCCAAAACATTTTCCGAAATTTCAAATCTCTCCCCAAATTATAATGTTATATTTTAAAATAAATAAATCAATAAAATTAAAATTATTAGTAAATACATACTTTAAATAAAAATTAAATAAAAAATGTTAAAATATTAGATATTATCGATTTGGTTCATTTTTTTCCTATACTTTTAAAATATTTGTTATGATTTATGTACTTTCGATTTTGGTTCACATAAGTCCTTGAATTTTTTCAAAATGACCATTTTGGTTACTTAATTTTATTTTTAATCTTATTTTTTTTTACCATAATTTCAACATAACACTAAAATTAATATATTTTTTAAAATGTAACAATTATTTTATACTAAATAATTTCCATTATAGGTAAAATTTGTGTTGAAATTTTATGAGGAGAAACTAACTAAAATGATATTTTTTTAGAAATACGAGGACCAAAATGAATATTTTCAGTACAAGAATTCAAATATTCAAAATTTAAAGCACCCAGCCAAAATTAATATTTTTAGAGTAAAAATCTAAAATAAATAAAGGTTTAAAGTAGTGAGATTAAAATAGAATTTTAATAAATAAATAAATAAGAAACAAACGTGGCTAATGAAGCTTAGTTATTTAAAATTTTGCCAAAATAATCATAAGATTTCAAAGAACTTTTAGAAAAGGAAAAACTAAAGAATAACAAAAACGAAATAACGGTTCTGTAAATATGAATTTAATTTGTAGAGAGAGATGAACCTGGCAGCAGGCTTGGCGACGTTCTTGAAGACTCTGTGAGCGCAGTTTCTGGCTTCCGATTCGCTGGTGATCTCCGATTCCGCGTTCGCAAAATCATCCACCGTCCTCGAGATCGTCGACAGTCCCGACGATCTCACATAGCTCACCAATCTCTTCACGCTCCACGCCGACGCTCTCCCCTGCATACTCAGCTTCCTCAGCCTCTCCATATCGATCTTCTTGCAAGATCCCTGCCTCTTCGATCTCGACAGAATCTGCTCTCCGCCGCCCTCTCTCCACCGCGCTGGCAGCGACTTCGCCGTCTGCATCCTCCGCCGCTGGCTCCGCGGCTTCTCTCTCTCGCCCTCCTCCAGCGCCGGTCCGGACAGCGTCTCCAGTATGTAGTGGTTGAACACGCTCTCCTTCATCCGATCGAAGAAAGTCGCGACGTGGAACGACGAGGCGAGGACCTTCACGAGGAGGATCTTGAGCAGCCACACCGTGGCGCCGATTAGGACGGCGATCAGGAATCGGAACACCTTCAGTAGAACCTTGTTGTTGTGGTGAACGTCCGGGAACATTATCATCCACGCGATTAGAACCAGCCCAAGCCAGGCGCAGTTCTGGAAGCTCTTGCGGAGGCCGTAAACGAAATACAGAACTCTTTCTCGCAGCATGAAATTTCTCTCGATTATGAAGACGAGGAGGCTGACGAGCCATCCGGAGACGAGGCGGCCGCAGAAAATCACCATTACGATTAAGCACCATTTCCAGATCACTAAGCTCCAAATCTGCTTCTCCTGGAGCGATTCGACTGTCAGAGAACAAATTAGGCAAGTACTGATGGTGAGAAACATGATCCATTCGATTAATGCTCTCTTGTTGATCTTCCTCCTCTGTTTCCTCCTCCGCCTCCGGCTTTTGCCTTCGTCTTTGATTCTGTCTTCGCCTTCGTTTTCCGGTCCGTTCTCATCGTCGTCCTCGGACTCCGATGAGGAAGAACAGGAGGAAGATGAGGAAGTGGAGTCTTCCCGTTCCGCATGGGGTTGGAGGAGCTCTGCGGATTCGGGGATTGTTCTTGGTGTGGAAAGGGGGAAATTAGGCTCCTCGAAGCGAGATCTAGGCTTGGAGAAGGTAAGACGGCGGAGAGTGGTGTTGGTTCTGGCCGGAGAGCGGGGGGTTATGTGTTCCTTCTCCGGCGATTGTTTGGGTTTTGGGGAATTGGCGGGCGGCGGGTCGATGGTGAGCACCAGATGGTCGTGATCTGGTTTTCGGAGAACCTCCATGGTCGATGAGCTCTGAAGCACAGGCAGAGGAAATTTATAGCTCAATCCACGAGGAGAGAAACGTGAAACGCCATTGCTTGAGGAACATCTGTAAAATGTGTTTAAAAAGCGAAAACGAAATGATTGAAAATGAAGACGAGAGCCACCATTGACGAAACAAACAGTATTTTTAATAATTAAATTTTAAATTTTGTATCTAATCAGATCTAAAATTTTGGACGAGGTGACACGATAGGAAGTACGGTAAAATTTGAGTCGAACATGCAAAGTGAACCTTTGCATGATGTATTATTCTACGATGCTTAATTAGTACTTAATTTTAGCTAGCCGAGCTTAATAAAGTGTAAAATTGTGTGCCTTTGTCATTCAATGGATCTTCTACCCGTCAATATTGAACTTATTTGTACCTTCGGCACGTTTGGTTTGTTCGTCCCTATCCTTTGACCCATTTTGGGTGAGGCTTAGACATCCAAGACGAGAGGGTCTCCTGCTACACTTTTAGTTTCACTTTGTGTACTTTAAAAATGTTTTGTATTTAATAGTTTCTAGAAAGATCTATTAGAAAAAAATAGCATCCTAAATTTTCAATTTTGTATATGAATCTACCAATTAAAAAAATATTTTATGGGATGGTAGATCTATTAAATGTAAAATTTAAAGTTAAATAACCTATTAGTAATACTTAAAGTTAGTTTATAATATATTAGATATTTTGTAAAGTTCAATGACTTATTGATACAATACTAAAAATTTAGGAATTTATTAACGATTTTTTAAGTTTATTAGACATAAAATTAAAAGTCTAGAGATTTGTTAGACATCTTTTAAATTCTAAGGATATCTTAAATTCATTAAAATAAAAATTAAAAGGTGAGTGACTAGATTTGTATTTAATCTATTTTATTTTATTATCTTTCTCCTTGTGACTTCTTTTTAATATTTATATTGTATTTGTTTATTTACACGTTGTATGAATCAATGTGACACCAAGGCAAATCAAATTATATGACCTTGGTGCTTTTTTTTGTCATATAGTTTTTTCTTTTCTTTTTTAATGTGAAGTACACCCTCTCCAATTTACCATAATGGACCATAAGGTTGATTGGTATGCTGTGATTTAGATGGCAATTATTCACACACCTATTATATATACAATTATTTAACCATAGAGAAAAAGAATTAAATTTTTGTTTTAGTTATATAATATTAATTTGGTCTCAAATCGGGTCCGCGTTGTTTTAAAAGTTTCAATTATATATCATAAATTCTTGTTGATAGTTTTCCTTTAAATATAGTAGAGAGTTGATTAACTAGCTTTTAAGTAAATAGTATGTCAAAAATAAAATTGATTGGTTAATATGAGCATAACTCAACGATAATTAACATCTATTCATCCCCATAAAATCGGAAATTTAAATCTCATACCTCCTAATTTTTTTTTACAACAAGCGAGAGATTACTAGTAAGCTAAGTTCATGTTCGTCTAAAACTAGATGTTAATACAAAAATTGAAGTGAATTTCATAGAATGTTTTATCTTTGTGCTACATTAAACAATTGACAATGAAAGGCCTAATTTGAGATATTTAGTTAAGTCATATGATCCAAATTGTAACTCACTTCAAATTATTTGAGACTAAATGTTTTTCTTTTGCAAACAAATACTCAAAAGGATATGAGAGAAAATACACTTTTAGTCCACGAAATTTTGAATAGGTATTAATTTGTTCCTTAAAGTATCAAAATTAACATTTTTTATCCTTGAAGTCTGGAGCATGTGTTTATTTGATATCTGAAGTTTAAAAATACACATTTTTAATCTCTAAACTTTGAAAATTTGTGGAAAAATGACGTGACAATTGATATGTGACTGGACATTTCCAACTAGGTATTAAACATTTGAGGTAGAAGGATTTTTCAAACTTCAGGACAAAAAATGTCTGTTTTTAAATTTCATGAACCAAATAGACAACTATTTCAAACTTCATGACTAAAAATGTTCATCTTGAAACCTTACAAACCAAATTGACACCTAGTTCAAAACTCAAGGACCAAATTGTATTTTTCCTAAGAAAATAACTCTAAAAAATGGTTAATCAAATATGTTCATAACTTTAAACGTCATATCCTTTTAGTCTCTAATCTTTAAAAAAATTCAATAACATTCTTAAACTTTATATTAAAACCACATGTTTTAGTTGATACCCTTAACAACATTGATATGATAAGCTAATGGGATAAATTAGTAGACTAATTGTGATTTCTCAACAGTTTTTTTTAGTACAACAAGTAGGAGTGGGAGATCCGAATTTATAATCTCTTAACCAGAGATTGCTAATTATTGTTGAGCTAAACACATCGATGTTTGATTTCTGACATCATGAATCTAGAAAAATAAACAATCTTTCATAATTTAAAAACAATTTACAATATCCTTTTTTTAGTCACCATCATGCTAAACGTGACACATCCAATTATGTTACTTTTCTTTTAAAATTCGCACTTACATTATTTAACACAATAGTAAATATCTTACTATAATTTTGCAAATTATTAAATCACATTACTATAATACACAGGCATGATCACAAATAATATATTTCCAAAGAACAAAAGTGAATTCACAATATACTAGGGGTATATTTGGCATTTAGCTAGTAAAATAATTGTACGGATTTAACTTTAGGTCCGAAATATTAACCAAATTTGAAACATTATTATAAAAATATAATTATTGTACTTTTTTTTTTCTTCTAAACGAATTGTACTTTCATATATTATTTGTCCCCTCTTTTCATTGAAACAAAAATACTTTTAGCTTTTTTTTTTTTCTTTTTAAGAATGCTTAGAAACTAGTTAAATATATTTTTCAGAAATAACATATTAGTTATATAATTTGAGAAACGTTTCTTGAAAATGAAAAATAATAATAATAAAAAAAAAAGAATTATTACGGAACGTACAAATGGCTGATCAAGTACAGCTAATATTTAAATCAAACATTAAATTGAAAATGGAACGTGAATAAGACGGGAAAAATGTAACGAAGAAAAAGAGCATTGGGTGTGATTAATTTAAAGGGCAACTTTAATTAGGAGTTGAGGAGGCACTCAACGATTTGTTCCCCAAAGGCAACTGTTTTTCCCATTAGGGTTTAATTAAACATCCAACGGCTGATATGTCTCCTCCTCTCAACCAATCAGCAGCATTTGATTGGTTGTAAAATCTTGTCAAATATGAATTAAAAGCACCTTATCTTAGCCTCTTTTTCTTCTATGACACCTTCATTAATTTTTTTTTTAATAATTTTCCCAACTGTTTTATTAATTAATTAAGAATATTAACCCTCCTCAAATAATTACATTCACATTAAATATGATAAAATATTAGTGTTCTAATCCTTCATCAAAACTTTCTTGATATCATTATTTTTTTCAGTACAATATGTGTGGTGGATGTCGTTGGTGTTAGTGGGAAGTAATACAAATTTAATATATAACAAATTATTTACTAATAATGGAATAAATTTCAGGATGTGATACATATTTATCTTTGTCATTCTTTATAAAAAAAACTTCTAGCTCTATATTGTTGAGAGGCCTAGTAATGTCACGTGAGTCGACAATTGAGTTTTGAGATATTATTTGTTGAATTGAAGTTATAGAGTTAAAATTAATGATACATAATTGAATTTTACTGCGTTTTATGGAGTACAAGTACAAATAATTTGTCCTCTACCAGATTTTGTTATCCATCTAAAATGAAAGATGAATCTGATAATTTTCCCTTTTTAATTAAATGGATTCAACGAATATTTATTTCACATATTTATTTTTTAAAACTATTTTTAGATTCTGTGATAAAAAAAAATTCTAAAAATGAGTTTCCAATATTTTCAAATATGTAAATAATATATATATATATATATATTAATAATATTTTAGATTGAATTAAATATTTAGTCGGTAGTTACCACTAATTTTAAAATATATTACTAAAAACAATTTTTAAATTGAGATCCAGTTTACGAATCTACCCCAAACACATATTTCAAAGAAAATACTTAGGTCCCGCACAAAATCGTGTCCTCACTACCTTTCAATTGAAAACTCATTATTTAAAAAAAAATTTATGTTTATGCGTACGTTTCTCCCTTTTAATTGTCGTTGTCAAACATTTAATGATAATAAAGGCAAAAAAATTAGTTCTCACACATAAAGAGGCAAGTATCTTCCTATTTGAAAATGCTAAAAACATTAAATACAACAATTTTTTTTTTTTTTTTTGAATATCTTGTTTTGAGATCACCAACTAAACGCAACCTAAATTTTTCAAACATACAAATGGACTATAAAATTGAAACTAAAGTGAAGAGTATTGAGACGAAAAACAAAAATTAACCTCTTTCTCTTTTTTTTTTTTATTTATCATTTCAAATTATCGCTCAACTATGTTCACTTTTACATAAAAATAGGAGCAATTAATCAAGAAAGACAATATATTATACTTTTTCTAAAATTATAGTGTATGTCGACATAAATCATTATGGTTGACCATAGTCTAAAAATAAAGATTAAAGCACGTGAATGGTATGTCATAATAGACAATGTTATTTCCTCTCTCTCTCTAATAAATTTGTAAGAGTTGTTGGATTCTTTTCACTCCCGAACAATAGGTCACTGTGGATTTAGTTTAATGATAATTAGTATGCATCTTTAATCAAGAGTTTATGAGTTCGAATTTTTTCACTTCATTTATTGTACTAAAAAATCATTTGCATACAAAGCCAAAAATTTTCAAAAGGATCAACAAAACTTTATATAGGTTAAAAAACACATTTTGTCCTTGTACTTTCACTAAAATAACGATAAATTTTAGTTTGTAACGTTTTAGTCCATGTACTTTCACTAAAATAACGATTTAGTTCCTGAACTTTAGTTTGTAACGAATTGGTCCCTGTCCCTATGATTTAAAATTTCTAACAATTTAGTCCATACCGTGAAAAAGTTAATTATAATTAATTATCAAATTTTATCATATAACAATTTAATATTTCTAATTTATAAATATATTTGGTCTCTCTTTAATTTATCAATCTACATATATAAGAAACTCAACTAAAATATTTCACGATAAAGACTAAATCATTACAAACTTTAAATTACAATGACTAAATTGTTACATATTAAAGCTCAAAAACTAAATTGTTACCGATTTTAAACCATTTAAAAGCTTATTTATTTCCTCACTTTTATTTATTCGAATAACCATTTGATTCTTTATTTTACATTTTTTTTCAAAAGCTTAGAAATATTAGTTTCACCTTATTTTTACAGAAATATTAGTTTCAAGATCACTCGAAGAAAGAATCCTGCAAAAAGGAGTTAGCACTCTGAAGCCTTAGCCAGTAGAGGATCGAAAAAAGTTTTGTATTACTCAAAATCACAAATTTCGTGTAACTTATACCTTTTACCTAAGGATATTTATAATGCCTCGTGATAACCGTTGGTGTAAAAGATTTGAATTTGAATTCATGGTTATCTTCGAAATTTTAGGCGAATCGTACGCATCAGAAGAGAAATATAGTTATGCGGTTAACTATTGGAACGTTGGGTTCGAGTTCGTATGCTCACCCCTCAGTTCGACTGGTTCTCGAACTTGCGCTTTGTGATATTCATACATGTGTCTTTTAGACGTAGTACCGATGACGTATATCTAAGATGAAGTTTCACCTTAATCATATATGTTCCTACGTTTTATTATATAGTACTTTTTATAAATATTTTCAAAATTTATGTCAAATTAAAAAAAACAAAAAAAAAGACTTAGAATTCAAACATATTTTTAAAAAAAGCGAAAACTTACCCATGGAATGGTACATAAACAGATTTAATTTTTAAAAACAAAAAACAAAAAAATGAAATTGTTATCAAATGACACCTTATTGACATTATATTTTTGTCAATTTTCACACAACTCAGTTGATAAGGCATCAATTATTGAAATTTTCATCTCGATCCACTCCACGAACCTTGAATTAAAAAAAATTATTATTCTTTTTAAATAATTAGAGAATTTTCTTAAAATGGTAAAAATGGATTCATTTGGCACATGACAAGATTATAAAAGGCTATCGACACATATTTGTCATAGACTCAGAAAAAGAGATGATTTGATATACCTTTTTTTTTTGAATCTTTTTATTAATAATTGAATGATATTTCTTTTCTTTTCTTTTTTTTTTTGGTGAGTTCTCCCAAAACCAATAGGAAAAGTATTATTTTCTAAAACTTTATGACAAAGTAGATATTTGAAGGTTAAATTGTATCATTTATTTAACATTCTTATACTACATTTTTTAAAATATGTTAGTGTGAAAATTGAAAAGAAATGATAAACAATATAGTATATTATGAACTATTTTTAAAATTTAAGACAGATGTAATATTGAATACAACGAAAAGGATAATTTATATTTAATTTTTCTAATTATAAATTAAGTTTCACATGAGATTAGAAATTTTAAATGATATTTAAATATATATCTATACTATATTAAAAAGGTAGGATGTAGAAAAAACATTTTTAGACACTTTTGCCCTTCACTAAATTTACAAATTTACAAATTATGCCATTAATATATTATTACAAATATTAAATTAATTATTAATTATTAATTATCAATACTATAAATGCATGGAATATAAAAGGTTAGAATGCAAAAAGTTTTCCAACAACATAAAATTAATTTTTTCTTTAATTAAAATTCATACTAGAATTTCAAGAGTTTTAGAATTTGAGAAGCTTTTGTAACGTTTTATCCTCTACTACTATAAAAATAGGTTTTCTTCTACATGTTTTTCACAAGTTTCAATATTTTTTTATTCTTAATTCCTTGAAACATCTCTCAAAGATGATTCAATCTTGAAAACATCTCGAGATATTTGTGACATATTCATCAAGTTGCAAGAGAGACATATGTTGAATCTACATATCTCGAATACTAGGTTTGTAACATTACCATTCCACAATTTTACAAAGTTGAATAATAGTATCTGTCAAGCAATCTTCAAGAATGAACATATTTACTCTAAAAGATGAGTGTATAGTAAGTACTTGGATTTTTTTTGTTACTATTGTTATTTTTCTAATTAGTGTGTTTTTTATTTGGAATGTTTCTTTTTTTAGCAATTTTATTTAGTTTAGGATTTGGATTTTTCTTTTTGTTACTAATGTTTTTTATTGTTTAAGTGTACTTTTTTTATTTGGAATGTTTCTTTTTTGAGCAATTTTATTTAGAATATTTGTTTAAAATATAGATAATTACAAGCTCATGTTCTTATTGTTGAAAAAAAAAACAATCATAGAAGTCAATACTTAAAAAAATGTTTAATTAATAAATTAATTATAAACAATAATTTGTATAGAATCGTAAAAGGTGGAATATAAAACTTTTGGTCATTTTATTTTCTAATATTATAATTTGAAGAATTTTTCTTTAATAATTTTAATTATAATATAAAATTAAATCAATAAAATAATTTAGTTTTAGTTACAAAATTCAACATATACAACAAAATCTCAGCCCTAAACAAATATTTAATAAACAAACAAAATATTAAAAAAATAAAATAAAGGACCCATATTAGGTTGAAATAATTTAAAAATAAAAATATTAAAATGCCTATTTACTTTTTTATTAATATATAATTTTTTCCTTTACTTTTAATTTATTTATTTACAAAATATATCATTAATAATTAACTATAAATAATATATTTTAAAAATAATTATAAATAGTACATTTTATTATTAGTAATTAGCTGTCAATAATAATAAATATATATAAAAATTAATCTTAATTATTTTTTAAAATAATTATACTTAAAATATTTTACGTGAAATTATATAAAATTTAAGTTACCTTATAATTAAAAAAAATTTATACGTGCATTGCACGTGGTAATACACTAGTCTTTTAAATGTCATAATTACTTTATTGTATGTCAAGTTTACTCCTAATTAGATTTAAATTTAGTTTATCTAGCTAGCACAACACATGATGTTTGATCTGATCAACTCAGTTAGCTTTGGATCGGCTTGGATGAACTAGATAGAAAGTCATTGATGCAATGTAGAAGACCTGCAAAACAGACTAGCACTCTGATGCTGAAGTTAGTGAATGTCCAAATCAACTCAAGAGAGAGAATTGAGTTGTTCGCGTACCTTAAAGTGAAGCGAATTGGTCTATTTATAGGCGACCTCTCCGACATCCTTCCCGACAGTGCCTCAATGGCTCTTTAAGGTTGCCGTGAATTACGGCGTGTTGTCGTGGAATTTGTCGGAGTCTGGGGTTGAATCGAGGTTAGAACAGACAGTTCATCATGAGAGATGAGTTATAAACTTGTAAAATACCAAAGTCGGCTCGACCACCTAAGACGTCGGCTCGGACGCATGGGAGTGTCGGAGATGATGAAACTTGGAAACTAATACCTTACGGCACCTGTGCACTTCAAGATCCAATCAAGTGTTACGGTAAAAGCGCCTTCCAACACATGACATTCACATTTGTGTTGCCCCATATGAAGTTTTCAATTAAAAAAAAAAGCATTCAAATTTCAAAAGAAAAAAAAAAGGTTAATAAAGTTTCAATGTGAGGACCAATGTTATGAGTCTTTTAAGCTGAGGGTTAAATCGGGCATTGAATGAATAAGTACTTTGGTTAAAGTTTATTTATTTATTTAGATAGATGCAAATTGCAAAGGAAAGGGGGACAATTTAAATCATAAAGTTAGAATTCTAAACTTATAATTTAATTAAAATAAAAAAAAAGCAATGTGAGGACTATATGATATAATTAATAAAATAAAGATAAAAAAATAGCTTTAAGCTTTTTATAACAAAATTCTATTAGAAAAGTGTTTAGATAACTGTGTTTTATTTTTTTTCCCGATTTGTTAGTGTGTTCTAATCAAGGTTTTAAATATTAATATTGATGAAAATGTCGAAGTCTCAATTTCATGGAAATATACATGTCGATGAGTATTTTTAGAAAGGTTA
Organism: Momordica charantia; assembly: GCF_013281855.1. Lineage (NCBI taxonomy): Eukaryota > Viridiplantae > Streptophyta > Magnoliopsida > Cucurbitales > Cucurbitaceae > Momordica > Momordica charantia. The sequence continues at coordinate 17,257,286 of NW_028275165.1, forward strand.
TAGAATTAAAAATAAAATGTCAAAAATATTTATATTAACAAATAAGTATTTCACCATTTCTAGATAAATTTAAAACGATTAGTAATATTATTATATCTATATTGGTGATATTTTTCATAATTTATTGATATATATATATATATATATATATATATATATATATATATATATATATTTTTTGCAGCACAATGGAAATGTCGATCTAACCCTCATGATGCTAACTCATGGACACATGAAAATATCGATGGAAATACCAATATGTTGACCAAAGTTTAATATACCGGTTCTCATAACTGATCTATTTTTAAAAAAAGAAAAAAAAAAGTTTTTATTCCTTTCAAAATTGATTTTGTTATAGTGATTTCAATATTTACAACAACGTTAGTAAATCCTAATCTAACAACCACCAGTTCACATTTATTCTACTTTTTCCTATATACACAATTATTTCTTCTAGCGGCCATTTTGACGGTTTTAAATATATTTGTAATTACTTTTCAAAAAAAAAAAAATTATATATATATATATATATATATATATATATAATTAGCCTTTTTTTTTCTTTTTTTTTTTCTCTCACTCTTTGTTCTGTTGTAAATAATCTTAACACTATTTTGGGTCATGTGAGGGAAATTTTAATTTTCATTTCCTAACATTTTTTTCTTTCCGAGATTATATTATCTCTTTTTAAGATGACACAATCAAGAATATTTTTTTAATACAATATGTGAGATGAAGGCTTGAATTCATAAACTTTTAGTCTAAGATAGATCTCTTAACCAATTGAACTATGTTCAAATTGGCTGACAAATATTTGTGGTGCATCAAAGTTATTCAACACATATCAATAACTAGTTGTAATTATGACACATATTACCACTGTTATTGATTAATAGATACAAAATATCTACAGCTCACATAAATATTTTTAATGGGTATCGATAGCTTTGGATACACTCATCAAAGGAAAAAGAAAAAGTAAAACAACAAAGATTTTCTTTTGTCGGATATTTTCTTGTGGGAAACCTTTGTCTAGACTTCTAAAATAAGCTCGTCTGATTTATTATAGGCAAAACTATCATTATTAGAAAAAAAAAACATTCAAATATATTAAATAGCTTTTTCATTCACTAACTCGATCGGTCAAAATATTATTTATGTTCCAAAAGGTCGACTCCACCCCTCGTTGAACTAAAAAAAAAAATTATTCCCTAAGTAAAATATCCCTCTCTCTTGTAATTTTACTTTTTATACCTGTGATTGACTAAGCTAGTTTACACACATCTTTATTAATTGCACGAGACTATTAAGCAGATAATAATAAAACATTTCATTTCCTACCCTTTTACTTTTTTTCATTGGCCTAATCATAACTTAGTTGACTAATGATGGCTATTTAAATTAATTCTATCTTTAAAAGCATATTAAACATTCCTATGTTGGTAAGAGACAATAGGAATCCAAGGTGATGCAGGATATAAACTTCATACGGTGACGTTTTGTATGTATGGCATAAAGGCATAAGCGAGTCAAGTTGAAGAAAATGAATATAAATTTGGTCTGATGATGCCGACCTGAGTATAGCTCAACTAGTTAAAGCATATATCATCAATCAAAAAGTCAAAGGTTCGAATCCCACTCATATTTTGTTGAATTCAAATAAAAGAAGTTTGGTCTTATGGTGCATCGAACAATAATCAACTTTTTGGAGTTCAATACCAATAACTTGTCACATCGATTTCTTCTTCTTGCTTCTCACGAACAAAAAAGATATTTCATTGAAGATAACAGTAAAACTTTTAAAAATATAAAAAGCTATGTTAAAATCGAGATTAAAGCATGGGGGAAACTAAAAACAAAAGAAAATTTTAATCCATTTGGCGGAGAGCAAGCACTAGAAAAGAACAAATCCTGAGTAGTCACTCCTATAAAAACAAACTTAGAAATTTGATCCATTTTTGCTAACTGGTAAAGGATTCTAAACACTCTACATATATCACCATCAATGATTGAAATGGTTCATTTGGGTCCTATTTTCCTACCTAGAAAAAGTTAATATCAGAAACATTCAATCACTTTCAATAGAATTTTAAGATGTTTCATCACAACCAAAGAAACTGATTCATTTACACAAAAGCAGAAAACAAAATAGCAGTAGGAGGTACAGACTTACTAATTATGAGGACAAATTTCTTTGCTAGCTTTCAGGAAGTACCAGATTTTTGGAGAAGATGAAACTTTGGCTTACACCAAAGACGTTTGCTATCTTCATAACGACAGATTGCGATGTTGCAGATGTCGGATCGATAAATGAGGGCAAGGTTGGCACGCACTTGGGGACGAATTCCTTCTTATTGAAGGTTGGTGCGTAAAGTGCTAGCACGGTACGACAGAATATAAATCTGGAAAGAGGAATTTAGTGTAAAAAAAACAATGATTTAAAAAGCGTCTCAAGTAAGGCAAGAATCACACATCTCCTCTTTCAGTTTCTACGAGATCAAACTACCAAGATCACTTTCACATCATATCAAAAGTTAACTTGCCAGATTGTTTCACATAGTAGTTAGTTAGAATGAATGTTCAAATTGTGTGTATAGATTGAACATCTTTTCAGTCAACTTATTCTAAGTATTTAATCCTGTCATCTTCTTGCTCAGCCTATTTTACCCTGCTACTCCATTTTCCAACTTCAGAATTTTTCTCTCTATTAAGTAAATTGCAAGCACCTTTAACCCCAGAGCTCATCGATTTTTTTTACTCTGCATACATCAGTTTCAGTCACGCAGTTAACCATAAGTCTCCACCACCATTGTGGTCATCTAAGATAGCAGTAATTGCATGCCAAGAATTCAAAATATTTACTGGCATAAGGCAATAATAAAGTGGTAGATCTTACCTCAGGAGAAGCCGCCTTATGAATGGATCATTCAAAACCTGTGCCCAAACTTGATTAAGGTTCTCTGATGTCGCCAAAGACTGCCCCCACTCATTTAATGACGAGGACAGCATGCTCTCAGCTTTACTAAATGTATCCTAAACATTTTGTTTTTTGTAAATTTTTTGAAATGAAGTGCCAATTATCAAGCATGACATGAGAGGAGATTTTACCATACCATTTCAACTTCAGAGCCCGAGATACCAAGCAATAGACAGAAAGCATGCAATGGAGCTGTGAGAAAAAGGGTGAAAAGGCTTCCATTTGCATGTCGAGAATATTCGGTAGCAACAGTATGACTAGTAGTGCTGGAAGACAACAGCATTGCAGCTGGCTCTCCCTTTTCTGCTCCATGGATAGCCTGCGCACATTTAGAAAAGTGAATTCCTTTGGTATAAAAGATGATAGCATTATGTGTATCATTGTATAATGGGACTAGTCAATAAAATTGAAGACTAACTTCTGGAGCCAATGCATAAAATAGTAAATATGAATCACTTCAAGGTTAATATACTAACCTCAAATGCTTCACTGGCATCACTATCAATAACTAAAAGAAAAGGCCTTCTGGTAAATGGAACTAAGTCGCTTGGATAAATGCAGCTTAGACCTGGAGAGGACTATAAGTGATCAGCAAAAGCAACTCTTCACCAATGAGAGTATTTAATGTGAAAGTTGAGTTGTTAAATGGAAGGAAAAAATTAGTTTTTTAATATATTTTTCAGATTCGCAGTCAATAACTAAAGGAAAACAGCCTTTTTGTAACTAATATTAAGTGAATGAGATTTATGCAGCTTAATCCTGTTAAGGATTATAAGGGATCAAAGGCTCGAAGCAAGCAATTCATTATCAATCAGAGTAGTTATATAAATTGAGGTATTAGATGAAAAGATAAGCTAAGAAATAAACTTGACGTTAGAGGGCTAATCGTGTAACTTTCTCGTGTTTTAATGTCATTAGTTGACACATAATTGTTAACAGATAGGCTTATTGATATAGTTTGTACTTTTCTAAGCTAAAGTTAGCTAACTGCTAAGTTAGTTGATAAACTCTATAAACAAGATGCTTTGTCTCTGTTACTATAGCCTTCTTTTTAATGAAAAAGGATATCTTTCAACTATTTTAGATAATTCCAACCCCTAGACTGCATACAAGTTCCTTCCGTTTACTAGCATACTTATAAATAATATAGCCGACAAAAAATGAAAATAATTGATGTGGGGAGAAAGGTGCAAAAAGACTAGATGTCCTAAAATACCAAAAAAGCATAAAGAAATTTCATGTACACTGCAGACTATGCAATCCTCAAATACGTGTATGCCTCTCCTTCCAAATAAACCTGATGCGTTTTTCTAAAAATAATAGCAACAACTATCTGTAAAAGAAATAAATGAAATCCACATCACTGTGTCAGCCAACCATGCCTTGTTACTGTCGAACATGTAGCATGCTTCACAAGAGCAAAAGATAATCACTCCCAAATAACTTTACCCATATTGATTCTAAATTCAATCCATGAACCAATGAAAAGATCTTCAACTAAGTTAGGCACATCTAGTAAAGTAGATGAGATTTTTTCCTTACAGGAGAAGGAAAGTAAGATCCATAAAAGCTAGTTGGCCACTTCTAAACAAAATAAAATTTCTGCTGCATCTTCATTTTGAAACAGTTATAAATAGGACACTGCCCTCCAACTTGCAGATAGTAAAGTACCTCCTTTTCCACGAGTACTGAATGATAAGCAACCAGCTTGGGGACCTATGCAGCCTCCTTCAACTTGTCTACAAGGAGACCTGGTTTTATCAATGTCCTCTGCATTGTTGATAGACTCACAGCCTATTTCTGTGCTAGCTGGGGAAGATAAAACATTCTTTGCACCACCTGAGTAGTTTGACATTGAGGGAAATATTGCAGTTCTCAGTGAGTAGTACAAAGAATAAACTACATAATTTAGAAGAAACCACTCAACCTGAAGCTGACAAATATATCAAGAGAACCCCATCACTTGGCATCTCCTCACAAATTGTAGCTAGAACCTGAAAAATAAATCACACATACTTGAGAATATAAAACCCTTACCCAACTAGTATTTTCAATTAAATATGTTCAGTAATATGCCCTAGTGGACAGTCAATACTCAGTAAGTCAATATAACAAATAGAACCATTTAACAAAGTAGTAGGTGTATAGAAAGTATGCTTATCATACTAACTGCTAAAAAATGTGTCACTGAAGGACGGTATAAAATAGACTTCCGAGGATTAGAAGGGAGAGTAGGATCCACAATATCCTGTGTGAAGTTACTGCGACTTGGCCCAGAGCCACCATTCTGCCCACTTCTATTAACATTTGGCCGATAAAATGAACCACTAGGTTCCCATTCCAGGCTTTGAATCATCCTGAAAGTGTCTAGCGTGAGCTCTGTAAACTTGACCTGATCAAGAACCAAAGAAGGAAAGATGAATAATCACAAAATATTACATGGATTATGTTGGATTTTTCTGAAATAACACCATTAAAGCACTTCAAGAAAAAACATATTTTCTCTTTAAAGCAAGGTAATAAGAAGGTTTCAATACCTAACCTCATTATGATGGTAGCTACTCAGAATAGCATCCTGTAACCTCAAGTATCTCTTAGTAAGTGGTGGAGAAACAGGCGTCAGAGAATCTGGATGAGGCTCTAACACAACACTATATCTGAAAGGCCTGATATTCATAAAGGCGGCATCTGCTTTAAAAAATTTCATTATTTCCTGAACTACCAGCTTCCATTCTCTAAAGTCCGTTTCCTAGAACAGCAGCCCAGATTCATTATTCGTTCATATCAGATCCAAATGATAAGTCAGCAGCCATTGATGAATTTGAGCTAAATAAATTTACAAAAACAATAGAAAGAGATAGTAAGCAATCCCAATCACATTTAAACGATATCTTTTCTTTACACCTTGAATGAAATATATGCATATTCATCAGGTAAAAAGAAAAAAAAAAAGCAAACACCAGAACATGAAAAAGTTGAATATGCAAGAATAGAACGGGAAGAGGAAGAAAAGAAAACACCAGGAACGTAGAAAAATGCATCGAAAAAATAAAACAGGCATCGGCTTAAAATTGTAGAATGATACATTACAAGAAACTATCACTTTAAACAATTAACTCCAGCACTCCACAGATAAAAACATTGCCCTTTGCCATAAAAATGAACTAATTATGTCAGATATGCAAGAATGTGATCAATTTCAAACTATAACCGAAATTCGGATACTGCCATATAGAAGATGCAGTTCCAGTAGAATTTCTTACGTCTGGGTTAGTTTAGACTATGTAAGGTGAAATAGAAAATTCAGACCATAAAGCCCAATTGGTGAAGCTAATACAATCACAAGCAACTCAACTCTATATTCTAATCCATTCCTTCAGCACTATCACCTTGCCCACAAGTCATAACCAAGAACTTAGAGCGAGATAAGTAAGAAAAACACCTGGAATGTCCTCTTGCACTCATCGAGCAACATTTTAAGCTGATTAACCAATTGATGCACCATTTCTCTTCGGTTCAAAACGAGGCACACCATTAGAAATCTGGACAGAAATCTCAACTGCTTGTTCGCAAGACTGACGTCTTGAAACAATCCCTCCTTGAAGTACTCTCGAGTCAATATTGCTTCATAAAATACGTAAGACTCGGACAAGTAGCTCGCCTCACTGGTCCTCATGTATTGCCCAAAGTAAAGCTGAGCAATCCGTGACGCAATCTCGCCAATCTCCCATCTCTTCAGCCCTGCCTCTACCAATTTCTGACGATTCTCTTGCTGAAATTTCCACAACTGTGTGTACACTTTGAACGCCTTGTGAAAATACGCATCATACCTGCAAACGTTCAGAGCCAAATTGCCCAAAATTCACTATCCAATCTTCACGAAATTAAAAGTCGTAGGAATCGCAAAATATTATCGAACGATACAACGGGAAAACCAATATCGATCAGAATTGAGATTGTTCAATTCTTCAATTGATGAAAAATGGACCAAATTACAACCTCTGCCTAGCATATTTTCAGAAAATTACAGCAGCACGTAAATGAATCAAAACATCCAGATAAGAGTTATCATTCCGTTCATCATATTTGATCGACTTCTCCCGTAAACCAAACAATCGACTTCGAAAATATCAAATTGAAGAGCGGAAAAAAAACCTATTGCGCTCGTAACAAGGCAGGTCCCTGATCTTGGAGAACTTCCGGTCAGCTTTGTCAACCAGAGACCAGTACGCTTCGCTCACTGGAATGCTAATGTTGCTGCTACTGCTATTCGCCGGATTTCCCGGCTGCGACATCTTCGCCGAGCTCGGAGTTTCGCTGTATAGTTTCACCTGAAATTCTGTCTGTTCTCAAACCAAAACGATTAGTTTTTGAAGAATCGATGAGTTCCGCGATCTTGAGCTGTGCCTCCGGCGGTGGTCGGAGGTGGTGGAGCGAGTGAACGGACGACTTCAAACCGGCAAATTCCGGCTTAATGGAATTTCCGGATTCAGAGCACTGACGCATTTACCGGAAACCGGAACGACCGGTGGCAGAATATGTTCCCGGTTTATTTTATCTACGATTATTGTAAGAAAAGTCCAACTTATGTATATATATATATATATATATTTTTTTTTTTTTTAAATATCAATTTTATTTTAGTACTTGTTTAAATGTTTAATGTTAAATTTCTAAGTTTAATTCATGCATTTTTTTATAAACAGTAGTATGGATGTGTTAGGGTTTATGATCATGTCGTTAAGTTATGTGATCTTCCTACACAATTATCAAACTCAGTAACGATGTGAATTAGTATCGTAATATTATATTTCATATTGATGTATTAGATTTATAATTGTAATTTATTATTTATTAGATCACACTATATGATTGGTTAACTTTAGGTATTTAAATTTTTTAAAAGTTAAAACTTAACAAGTCAAATATTAAAGGTGAGTAAAAACAATTTTTATTTTGATAATTATTATTATTGTGTTACCTAACATTTACTACTTAAATCTCAATCAACCTAACGTATCTTTAATTAATACATACACACGTTATCAATTCGAGCATAATTTAATTAGTCATGATATTACTTATCTCTCTAAATGTTGAAAGTTTCAATTCTCTATCATTTGTCGAGCGTAGAATAAGAAGAAAACAAGAAAAGGCGAATACTTTAATGAATATTTCAAATTCATATTATCCATATGTCCAGGGGTGGATGTACGTAGGGCTCAGCCCCCGAACTTTGTAAAATAAGAATATGTATGTAAAAATTCAAATTCAATTTTAATATCTACTTTTGGCACAACGACCGTCACTTCACTCCGTCACTTCACTCCATGCCTGTATATATTACAATCAAAATAGATTAAAAAAAGTCAATTTTACTTTTATAAAAGAAAAATAGGTTATAGATTAGGTTCATTTTAAAAAAAGAAATTAAAATTTTTTTATACAAATATATCATTTTTTTTAATTTTACAATCAAATATGTATGATTTTTTTAAAAAAAATTGAAAAAGAAGAGAATGTATAGGTTGGTAAGACTCATTTTCAATTTATACATTATCGTTAGGTATTTTTCAAAATTAAATTATTGTATTGATTTTTTTTTCTTCTTTAAAATCATAATTTTCATATTCAATTGTTCTTATTTTGTATAGTTTTTAATTTCAATTTTGCATAATCTAAAGAAGTCGAAAATTTGGAGATTCATTATCTAAGGTAAATTTTTATTAACTTTACATCTTAAAATTAAAATTCATAGTATATAACTTTACATCTTATATATTATGAATTTTACTGTTTGACGTTATTTTAAATGTAATAGTTAGTAAAAGTGTGGACTAAAATATAAAATTGTCATGTTTCAACTACTTTTAAAAGTTTAGACTATAATATAAAATTGTCGTGTGTACAATAGAATTATTATCATTCATCTTTTATGTGTTTAACTTTTTATTTTAGATCTAAATAGTGATACTATAAAAGAAAAAAAAAATCGATGAAGTCATCATCGTGAAAAAATTACCTAAATAAATTTAGAAAAATTATCTACAATAGTATAAAAACTAGAATGATGTAATATTCAATACCAAGTTTGTATAGCATATTTAGGAATGACTTATTTGCAAACTAGTATGAAGCCTTCTTCAACAAAATTTCTAGATCCGCCACTGCATATGTCAAACAATTGTTAACAAAATAACGGTAGAAACTAAAATGATTATTATTTTTTAATTAAGGATAAAAATAAATATATTAAAAGTTAAAAACTATAATTGAATAAATTTGAGAGTTTTTACTGACTCAAAACACACTCTTTTGAAAATTCAATGACAAAATAAAATAATCTCAAAATTTATGAACTAAAATGAAATTTAAATATTAATGAAAGGATTTAATATCTCATCCATATTTCAGGCTTCCAAAAGTGATATCCTTTGTCTCTAACTCTAACTTAGCCAGCTGTTGATTAATAATTCAATTATATTTTCAACAATATTAGTTTAATTGTCCCCCATGTAATAAATTAATAAATATGAACAAATAAATTAAAAAATATAGATTAGATGACATGCACAAAAATGGTTCACCAAGATTTTTGATGTGTGTGATCAATTATTAGCTTTTGGGGTTTGGTAATGTCACTTTCAAACCAATAATAAAATATAATAATAATAATAAATTAGAAAAATAAAAAAGCTTAGGACCATTTGATAACTATTATTTTTTTAACTTTTTTTTTTTACTTTGAAAATTAAGATGATAAGTACTACTTTGTTCTTTCGTTCGTTGTCTAGTTTTCAAAATTGGCAAAATTTTTT